>NC_092350.1:41617372-42224742 GCF_963676685.1 Mytilus edulis
TACATTATGCAGCTAATTTGGAAAAAAACTTTTGTTCAAGCAACATAAATACAACTGAAAATCACTTTTTAATTAATAGATCAATTGTAAATTTTTACAATCGTAGAAACTAATGGCAGAAGAATGTCCGTAAATTTGATTCCATGAGCATTCTAAGCCAGTTCTGGTTAATTGCTTCTTTTGACAAGACTTGGTTTTAACGTTGGTCTTACATGTCAGAAGTCATAATCATTGTTTCACATGCAAGCGATGCCGACAGTTTCAGCTCACTCAGGCAGAATAAATACTATCTCATCGTCTTTGGAAAACCAGTTCATCCCTTACGATTCAAGTCCTTTCACTACAACTTTAATTTCATTTTGATTTCTGGTGATTATATTTTTGAAGCATTTGTCACTTGATGTGTAAATTTTAACTTCATTACTAGGTGGATTCATTGAGTTTAAGGGACATTAATTTCTTCTTTGTTTGGTATTGTTCAGGATTTGATTTTATCAATTTTCCATGATATTTCCCTTATTTCTATGATCATCTATGAATTATCATTTTTTCATTTATTCCAATTGTCTATTTCAAATTAAAATGATGAAATTTCTAATGGCTTAAAAACATAATTTAAATACAATTACATTTCAAAAAGTTGACAATTTCACAAAATAAATTTGAAATTCAATTTTGGAATTACCACTTTTCATATTCAAATTTTAATGAATGTGTTTAATTTTTATAAATGCTGATTGGAGATTTGATTAAAGCGCATTCAATGTTGCTGTATGACAGAGTCAACTGTAATAAATTTTGATACTTTTTATATTTTCTCAATGGGAAACCCAGAAAAATCAATTTTGATAAAAAAAAAACTTAGCAAAAAGTGCACAACTTTATAAAGTAATACTGATAATTTTAGCCTTGTTCTTTATGATACTCTGCATTTGTCATGCAACAGTACAAAAGGTATTCTTTATAGTTTCAAAATAAATTTGCTCCGGGAAAACCTAATCAAAGTACTGAAGTACTGAACATCGGATGACCGCAGGTTCTTGTGGATGGTCAAAAGCACATGTCACAGAAACAGATCACATCTCTATACCTGAAACTTGGGTTACTTTACAGAGATATTTTTTTCTGATACAAGTTCGTGCTTGGATGATGAATAAATGACAGGAAATTCAACCTCACCGTAATAACTATTATATTGTAGTGCAAGAAATCAGTATACCTTGGACTATTATACTTGTATAATAATAGTCGTAGAGAATACACTGGTTTGTTGTTATATATTATTAATATTACGATTGCATGTATGTACCGATTATCAGGTTGTCTGCATGTTGATATCGTAAAATATCAGCTGCGAGACATAATGTTAAGCTTTTTGTCGAGTAAGCGCAGCGAACGAGATCAAAAAGCCTTCACATTATGTCGAGCAGCTGATATTTTACAATATTAATATGCCGATAACCTGATAATCGATTTATCGGGCTGCATTTGCGTCTTTTGGAAGTATTGTCTTAGTTTCACCAGCAACCGGAAGTTGACTTGATAAGTTCGGGTCAAACTTATCAACGTCGGTTCAAACATTATGAAGTCGCTGATATGTCCGGGACAAAGTTATTAAGGTAGCACTCCACAGTTAGAAAATAAAATTAAAAATGAGCCACAAAATGTTTTATCATCTCCTATTCCTGGATTTCTAATACATTAACCTAACTGTTTGTGTTGTACATGTGCATATGTATGTGATCAGTATATTCCATAGATTTGATTTTCAAAAGTTAAAAGAATGAAAATAAATTCCTTTTATGTGTATCCATGGCAACATTCTGCATTTATTTACCATAAAATATTGCAAAAAGGGGGGTGGACATGTCACATATCCTCCCAAAATTTGGATCAAACTAGAATTTCAATGCCTTTGAGTAATACCTTTTTAGAAACTGTTTTCATAAATCTTCCTAATGATCAAATAAAAAATGGGTGTCTTTCGCCTCATCTTTTCGTAAAATCCAATCACAAAGTTCGTGCGATAAAAAGTTGGAAAAAAACATTACAATAATTGCCGGACCAATGTATGGTAGGGACATGCAAATACGGACTGTCATACAGAAAACAGTCTATATTACATACATTACATACTCTTGATGTTCATATAAACCCAATACAAAGGCTATTTTAATACTCAGCTATCCAAAAATGAATTTTATTGCACACTAGCTCTCATATTTGAAAAATCCACAGGGGCCAAAATGCGAAACTACACACCTAACTGTGGAGTGCTACCTAAGGCCAGGTCAACGTATTTGACGTCACAAAGCCGTGATATGGAGTTTTATTAAGAGCTGAGCAGATTGATATAGACAGTTGGACGACCGATAAATATCATTTTCATCTATTTGTATATATGATAATTCTATATTCTACTATTATTATAGTGCAGTGCAAGTGCATGGTGGACACTCTTCTGTAAAAAAATCAAAGCCTTAAAGGCTGTAAAAGCAATTGCTGCCATGTTAATGTTTTAGGACACTTTTATTTTTCATCTACATATATAAGAATTAAACCCGACAGGACATGGTTGTCTAGTGAAAAGCAAGAAGGTTTTGACTTTATATCAATAAAAGACTTAAGCAGGAAATCATTTTTAATATGTTTTATATTTCACAAGGAGACAACAAGTTTACCAGGCTAAAGTTGGGGGTAATTATGGATTATCCCCTGGTAGTGTTTGTAACTGGGCAATAATTACTTTTATTTATTTAATTTTAAAAAATTTCATAATTAATTTAAATTAACCATTCAGTTAAAACATTTCACCTTTCGAGACACTAATGTTGAAAAATGGGACAGAAATAAATAACTTACAAGACATAAACATGTAAAAAGTAAATATATATTTAAGCTTACTAAAAATATTTTCATAGTGTTACTTTGACATCATTTCTTAAAACTAAGTCCCATACATAATTGTTCATTTGATATGTGTCATCCTCATGCGGTACGAGAAGTTTTCATGTCGCTAACTAGTCTTCTTGTCGCTTAATTTATTCTTCTTGTCCGTTCTTGACGCTTCTTGTCGCTAAAAGTTCTTCTTGTCGTTATTAGTGAGACCGCTATTTTTAGATTACAGGTGGTCATTTACACTACACGTATAACCTGTGTAGTGATTTTTATTTTACGATAAATTTATGAATGAACAAGAGCACCTGACCTCTTTTTGAAACACCAATTAAACATATAAAATCGTATTTATTAAGATATAATTCAGTCAAACTTTCACCACTAAATCAACAACTGAAATGATTCCATATTTTGTTGAAACATCGTACAACCGGAGAACATAAATCGCAGGTATGAAAATGCACTTTTTTCACTGGTGTTGAAAACCCAAAACTAATTTGACTAGAATTTATGAATGACGGAAATTTAAGCGATAACAATACATCGGAGTGACCTCAAGGTCATCCTCTGTAAAAATCAATCAGTTTTCCAAATACCAAATCTGGCTGAGGTCACAAATGGAATTTCAATTAATTCTGTTAAGGTATTGGTCCATTTCTGTGTAAACTGCACTAAAAAAAACTTGCTTAGACAACATTGAAAATATATATTTATTAGTGGGTTACTAGCACCATTCCTTTACCTTTTTTTCTTTTTCCTCAGCATGTAGGCAAGAATGTGTGTGTCATGGATGGATAACCCTAAGCCTTTCTTAAATTCTATCAAATAAAAATTGTTGGGTCTTAATATAGGTCAAAACTGTCCTTTTGACAATTAAATGGGTCCCTGTTGGTGTTATGACACATTTTAAAGCAAATAAATTATAACTTTTCTCTTAAGCATGGAGTACCATGGGCAACATTAACTATCTCTAAGTGACATATTTCTATCTGCTGTGTTATTTTGCTATTAATTTGTCTGTGTCGTCTGGACATCTTTGCAATCCAAGAAATAACTATGTGATGGCTATAATTGCATGTTTTTGTATGAAATGGCACTGGTCTCATTTTTTTGTCTCCTCAAATGTTTCTATCTTAGACAACAGCTGGTCTAAAAAATTAACTTTCCAGACATTCTCTCATTATCAATTCATTTTTCATACGAAATCTAAATATAATGAAACTGTGAATAGAAAACAAAAACTTTCAAGTGATCAATCTTTATACATCTTAACTTACCGTCTCCCATGGTATATCGAACCTCAGATAAGCCAATTGGCTGGTGAAAATGGTCTAAATACTGAAGTTATAAAAGCAAATTATTGCAAATTTCAAAAGCTTTTATACTGCAAAAAATAATACCAGAAAATGAATCAAATTTGATAATAAAGTGCCTTTCAATACCCATTTTCAGCATAGTTCTATAACATGATGTTTAACAATTTTTTAAATATTCAAATCAAAATTCTGTATTAGCTTACATCTTGGAATATCATTTTCATCTTCAGATAAAAGATAAGCATTCAATACATTAAGCAGACACAGATATTTTCTGTTGTAGGGTAATAGGTTTTCATTGGACTCTTTAGTCTTTTTTTTTTAGTTATACCTACAGATATCATTCATCATAAAGTCTATTGCAGATCATGCCACCTTAAGTTACTGTTTAACTTCATTAAAGTACATTCAGAATATGTCCTATCAATGAATAACCCCAATGTATGCATGCAAACAAATAGTCTGACCTGACAATGTAAAAAAAATCAAATTAGTTCCCTTTTATTAACAGCAATTACGCCCTTTTGAACAGAGTGTACGCTTAGACCAATTCCAAATAAAGGTAGCATTACTTATCAATCATGACACTTTGTGTCGTGATAGAAAAATCTTCTGACACAACCTTAATGGAGAAGCAGACAAACGTCAGCCAAATGGATAAATATGTCATTAATTACTGGCATGAAATTTTTGTTTAGATATAACCTAATATGTAGCAAACTCCAGCTTCTATCTATCAAAAATGTGATAAATTCATCTTTTTTTTACGTCAACGGATAACAAGAAATTGTAATGTAAGAATTTTTACATCATGATTTTTGTTAAAATTTAACCTAATATGTAGCAAACTCCAGCTTCCATCTATCAAAAATGTGTTAAAATCGTCTTTTTCCCCCGTCAACGTATAACAAGAAATTGTAATGTAAGCATTGTTAGATCATACTTCCGTGTGAAAGTCACGATGATGAAGTAATATAGAGGTCTAAATGATAATCACACTGAAAAAACACTGTCAGACTTGATTTGCAGCAATATGGCAATTTATCTCAACAGGAGAGTCTACCCATTAGTTTCTATCAGGAAACTCATCAGAGAGATTTTTGTCCTTTTGAAACATTTATGTATACAAAGCTTGTAAGATCTATTGGTAATGAATTTCATTTTTGGCTTCCTATTCAAAGTATCTAGACGCTATTTGCATCGGAATCGAAAAGGTGTCAAAATCATAGCTGGGAAAGTGACTCACAAGACAAGTCGTTATATTGGGGGATTTTATATATCTCTAATTTGAAAAATCTTCCCTGAAAAGGCTGATATTGGTTAATTGTGACGCAAAGGATTACACTAATGAATAAAACATTTTACTGAATGCATGCAGTTAAATTCTTATGATTAGTTCTTGAGTCACATGACATGCTTACAACTGTATGTAAAGATTAACCGAGGATGATGTTTTGGAATTGTTGCCATCAGATGAATTTTTTTAATCAGAAACTTCAAGACAGATTAAAATAAGCTAAATACTTTTTACAAAAAAATTGAAATAGTTCTTCAGTATCTAATATTTTACAATGATACTGTCATCGGAAACTTTGTTTGCAGACTTAATCATTCTCTAAAAACAATTGCATGAATAACAGGGTGAACATTTTTTCCAACATGTATGCAATATTTCTGTGAAGTATCTTTGGAGCTGGATTGAAAAATGTAGGAAAGTTAAGATATATCCACTATCTCAGGCCTGTCTGCTTGCTGATCTTGCCCATCCAAAAATTACAAAAAATGATCAAAATTGCAGTTTTTAGCCATCATTGTCATGCATAATAGACAAGGAAGGATATCGGATAGGTCTCTTTCAAGGATCAGTTTATACACAAAAAAAAACACAAAACACAAAGGGAACAGTGCTGAGATTTGAATTGGTCAGCCTTGGTCCCAAAATGTAAAACCATAGTTGATAACCAAGTAATGGTTTGACCGTCGTTACCAATAGTTTGTGATGGTAGCCATAGCCAATCATGCTGCATTTTGACAGGAGCATGAGTGCTGTAAAATAAATTCAGGAAAAATTACTCTTGCAACTTTTCACCTTTTAGTAACATACCAATTAATTGCCCTCCAAATTTTTTATACAATATTTGAAAAAATATTTAACCAATAATCGGAAAAATATTAGCAGGACACTCTCTTGCAGTTTGCAAACAATGCACCTTCAGCGTTTATCAATCACTAAGTGCATTTTGTAGCATGAGGTAATGGTAAATGCAAACCATAGCTCCGTTGGCATACAAACTTCCAATGAAGCATACTCATAATAACATCATAACCAGATGCATATTTTTCACTGGGTAACACCTGCCAGCCTACCAAATAATAGGCTCAATTTCCCATATACATGTTATAAAGTATACCTTTATGTTCTTTGAATAAAAAACTTCATTAATTTCTGATTAAAATATCTACATTTATCATATCGTTATGTAAAACCACTCCCAAAACAGTTGACGGCTAGAATTTAGCAATTAATATCTTAAGAATTCATTGATACCTAATTTTCAAGAACAAATTGCAACTTCAATATATGTTAACAAAAACCAGGTGTCCGTAATTTATCATGAGAATGTATGTTGTAGAGAAAATTACTGAACAAATTGAATTCTTAGCTCTTGTTTACGTCTTATCCTATCATACTCCCAGTCAGTTTTTAGAAAATAGCCACTAAATTCTCTCAAATAGAAAAACCTCTGTTAAACTTTAATAGATGTTATGACAGAAAAATTCAAAATAAAAGTATGAATAGATACCAATATGAGAATTACAATTCAGACTGTTTGGAATCCTTAGGAATTGCAGTCTGGATAGGTCATTCAATAAAAGTACAATAATTGCAGCCCTAATGAATGTAATACTTCAATATATTGAACAGACTTTCATCCGTACGTTTTTGGTTTTACACATCCCAATAGTCAGTTAGTTTTGTAATTCTGTTCTACTGTAACTATTTTTGGTTGTTTCAATTACTGTAACAATTCATTTTATAAATGAAGCCATGTAATACTTTTGAAATCATAATTTAGGAACAATTACTTCTTGGTTCTTATAAAATAATTGCTTTTTAAAATTGTTTGATTAATGTTTTTAAATTTCCTTATTTCTCGATTGACTTATAGTTACTATTACAAAAGCTGACAATATGATACCCAGCACACTTCTACATTCAGGAATTACAAAGTCTATGATTTAATCAGGAACCAGCCTTGCTTAATAACTGCTAGCCATAGAAACATAGGATTTTAAGTGGGAAGCACATTTTTTCCTATGGGGTGGATCACTTAATTTTAACTCTTCAATATTTGATGCAAGAATAATAAAGTCTAAAACCTGCAAATTTATTGACTTATAGCAACAGGAGTTATTATAATTAGATGTGTCGGTGTATTTATGCATCCTGCATTGAACAAATTGGATGTTTCCGCAGCTCAAGTCATACAGTTAGATAGGAGAAGTCCAGATGGTAATTTATTTCTCATAACCTTTGGTACATGTTGGTTCTTCTTAAGCCAGAAAGAAAATTTGACAAAAACATCTCTATACAGATGGTGATATCAAACTGCTATCAAAACTCTGCAAAATACATATACTCACTGTGAAAATGATGCAATCAGCTCTTAAAGGGATAGCAGTGCAATATAAACAGAGGATCAATTTATGTTTTGAAAGCATCATTTGCCGTG
Source organism: Mytilus edulis (assembly GCF_963676685.1). Classification (NCBI taxonomy): domain Eukaryota; kingdom Metazoa; phylum Mollusca; class Bivalvia; order Mytilida; family Mytilidae; genus Mytilus; species Mytilus edulis. The sequence goes on from NC_092350.1 coordinate 41,625,321, forward strand.
TGGTTTGGTGGTTAAAACATTTGTCAGTATGTATCGGCCATATCTAAATGGATAGATCAATACCACTGCATCATCCAAAGACAACCGAGCTCAAACAATGTCCCTTGTTTCTCAAAACTTAGACCTTATCAGTGAAGGAACGTCAGTTTTTTTTTCCAAGACAGATATTTTGATGTAACCAGTCAGATAAAGAAATTTGTCATTCTATTAATTCCATCATTTTTGTCTGCTGTTATGTATAGACAGACAGATTACTTTGGATTTCCCATATGGAGTCAACTTTGCTTTTGAAAATCTTGATATAATTCATGATAACTTTTTGTCTATCTACTTTTTATCCTTGAATAAATGATTATTTTTGATTGCTTCAAATTCAAATCAGTTATCTAAAGAAAAGTTATCAGAAAATGAAATCTTCATCATGTTTATTAATAAGTTTGATACAAAATAGACAATAACTGTCAAAAATGTCAATAACTTGTGAGCTTGGGAAACAAACTTATATCTACTTTTATTCATACATTCTAGCTATATATAGTATAAAAAAAAAATCCTATGTCACCATCAGTGTTTCCTTTTATATTTTATACAAAGAACTTTTTTTTCAAGAAATTCCCATGTGTTGTTTTGTAAACATAATATAATTGTATTTGTATGCCATAAGTCAGTGAGTTTCTTAAAATCTTAAAAGTCATAAGGCCTCGACCTAGTAAAAAAATGGCCATATATTCATTTCTCATAAATGACAATAGGTTTTCAAATTCGTAGAAATAGCAGTTAATAATGGTAAGGATACTTAAATCTCAAATGCCTTTTTTTCAAATTAAATGGTTTTTAATTCAGCCCACTGCTTATACATTGTATCTCCTTCACATAACCTTTCATTAGGAATGGGAGATAAAACACTGCAAGCAAGTAAGACTAGAACTTTGTAATTTATATTCTGAACAAATCCATCTCTGATTTGTCACATTTCCTTCTGAAGATGCTACTCATGTTTGTGTAATTGTTACAATTAAAGAAACATGTTTTGGCGCAATAAATATTACTACTATCACTTTCATCTCATGACAATTAAAACAATTAGATGATTATGAGTTGTTTGGATTAGAGTTCTTATTGTTTCTCAAGTAATATTTGGAATAAGGTACTTATATTGGTTATTTCTGATATACTGCATGTTTCCTTTGACTATTATAGTATAATAGTCCCAGATGTTTATTACTGTATGTATGTATTATACCTAGCATGACTATTAAATTAATTGTTTTTCTGCTCGTATTGTGGTGAATTTTTTAAAGTTATAGTATATTTTACTACAACCATATGTAGAAGAACTTTTGCTTTAATCTGGAGCTTAACTTCATTTTACCTCAGCAAAATGTACGCAAAATGTACGTGAAATTGAATCATTACATAAAACTCTTGTAGCTGAGAATTAAAGAGCCAAAATGGACTGATGTGCATCGAATGAATCATCTAAAATAAACTTTAGACCAATTCTGAGTGTCACATCAGGAAATTAGCTTTCTCCACTTGAACAGAACCAAGATTAACAAATAAAATTGACCATAATCAGGTTTTAAACTAAAAGATTCAGTTCCAGTCATGACTTCAGTCTGTTAAAATGGAGGTGAAAGAAAGTTGGATGAAACAGGAAGTTCTTCTCACAACAGGAAGTTGACTGTCTTCTGCTGTATTGTTTCAGCAGCATCTGAGTCAATCAAATGTTTGGAGTTTAATGCTCAGTCATGAAGCTTTGCCTTTTTAAGCTTTCATAATGGCAAAAAATACACATGGAAGAAAAAACATTGTCTCGTCAAAATCATCAAAGTTGTCTTGAGCTGTTTCAAATTTGAATGGTAAATTCGCTAATTGCGTGACAAGGAATTATTTCCCATGAAATCATGAAATTATTGGAAAATGTGACTGGTAAAGTGAAATGTATGTTGGTAAAAGCTTGTATGTTTTTTTTCTGACTGCAGTTCTTGTCTGCTTTATTGAAAAATTGATTTAAATAGTTGTGCTAAAATCATCAAATGCTTCAATGTGAAGTTAAAAAGAATACAAGGCCATTTTCAATATGTATTCTAGTTGAACAATCAAATCGTTTCTCAGAAGAATATAATTGGCTTAAGATAATCTGAAACACTCAAATAGTCACATCCAATAATTCTGAACGAAATTCGTATTCAAATACTGCTGTTCTTGTCAGATGTATCACTATAAACAATTGTAAGTGGACAATTCAATTTACGTACAACACCGATCTTCAAAATAATGAGACATATAAACTATTCTTAACATTAAGTGATTGCCAAGCGGCATGAATACTTTTAGAAATAAATCTTCTTTAGCCTAAGCAACATGTAGTTTAGTTGTATCAATTTTGCATGAGGGAGCAATTTGTCAACATTTGCATGTAAATGTTATTACGGAATATCACAATTTAAAACAATAAGGAAGATATAAATCTTTCATACATACACATTATTTTTTTTCCGTCAGACAATTCGTGTTTATATCAAATGATCTTTCTTGTAATATCACTACAAATTAATATAGACTTAATTAATATTAAAACATTTGTTTATAAAAAAGATTGGGTTGGCTATAAGGACAATGTTCAGTTTATGAATATGAAAAAAAAAGTTGACATGCAAGTCTGTAACTTATGACTCAATCCTAAGTGGCTCAATATGATGTCATTCTAAAACAATATTTATAGTCCTACATTGAATGAGTCCAACACAGTCAAAGACAAACTTATTACAAACTTGTCAAAACTCAAATTGCAGGAAGATGTCATCCCAACACTACACAGTATCATATCTCTGAGATAACCTGTGAATCTTTGCTCAGTTTACTTCTTACGGGTACATGCTTAACACCAATCTAAATTGTAAAGCATCATGATCTCTAACCCTCTAGTCAAAGAGAGGCGAAAGATTCCAAAGGAACATTCTAACTCATATATCGAAAATAAAACTGACAACATGACATGGCTAAGAAAGAAAAAGACCAAAAGACAAACAGAATTACACATAATACTCTATTATTTCTTTTCCTTACATAACTTATTCTCTCTCTTTAAACATTTACATGCAAAAACCTGTTTAAGTGAGAAAAAAAAGTAGTTTTTTGTGTTCATATTTTTAATCTATTTTTTCAAATTAGAAAAAAACACAAACATTCAAGATTTTGACCTAGTTCTCCGTCTTTAAATTAAGTTACCCCTGGAGCTTTAATTCTAATGTATTTGTAATATTTGATACAATAATTATAAGATTCATTTTTCTCTTTGTTCATGAATCTTTGAAATAAATCCCTGCAATTCATCCAAAAATAAATTAATCATTGATCAAACTGACTGGTAATATTGCAAGCATTATCACTGAAATTAGAAGCTGGTAATTTGGAGTTAAATGGACTAAATATTATAATATCAGATTTATTTTTTCAAAGCAATAATTTCTAATTTTTTTTAGGCAAGAACCATAAAAATTGTCCATCCTAATTTGCATTTTAATACTAACGAGTGCTGACCATGGATGAACTTTGCCTTGATAATTTGACAAGATTTTACAGAATGTCAACTTTTATAATAATGACAAGGACCATTATGATTTCCATGGCAACAGCAATAACATAGAAAAGGACATCAGAAATTACATTATAATAGAAATAGACGATGGATGAAATATGGATAAATGAAATAATATATTTATAAAGAAAACTAATTGTTTCTAGATGGAGTGACAATGGTTTTAATCTATATAGAGATAACGGAGGAATATGTTTTCTGTAATTTTAGGGTGGAAGGATGCTATTAATGGTGAATTTGTAATGAAGGATATCAGGAATTAACTCATGCCGATTTCATTACAACTCATTGATTTCTACAGAGTGTACTGATTTTATAGATATTAGAATAAATTTACTATTTTATTACAAATTTGCACCTCATATTTCATTTAATTTTTCATAAATAAAAATTTAAAAAAGGCAAAATCTTTTTATCTAGTGAAATAATGGAATAGTGGTGTTGTTATCTTTACAATAATATTCTTATATTACACTTACTAATTCGTGATTGCAAACTGTGACAGCAAATGGCAGGAATTCATTACTGAGGCAGTAATGACTGATGCAACAAACCAATGCACTTTTAGAAATAACACAACAGAAAAGGAAAAATTGTTTAACATCCAAGTTTTAATTTGGTGAAGAAAAAATAGTCTATCTTCATAAATTCAATAATTAAAAATAGTCCAACAGTCACTTTTAAACAACACATTCAAAAAGTCTGAATTCTCTTTAAATCTTTATGAACTGTAACAAATAAACAATTATACCAGCAAAAACTGCTTCTAAGAAAGGAAAATAACTGATAAATTTTGAGAAAGGGAAATAACTGATAAATTCTGAGAAAGGGAAATAACTCAACAACTAGTACTGGACTTCTTGGGTATGTACCAGTACTACTTCATGAAAAGGGGAATAACTCTCTTTTATCTCCTGCTTTAGGAAAAACCTTTCTAGAAAGGCTAATTCCAGCAAATTATTTTTTTATCAGATTTCAGTCACAAATAGTGAAGTTATTAACTATGAATACAGGAACATCTGACATTTTAGCGTAGGCATACATACTATGTAAACGAAGGATGGGAAAAGCAAATGGTTCATATATAGTGTGCTATTAATACCTCAGATACAAATGTATGACCATTTGGGAAATATTTATCAACAAACACTTTATTTTAGATATATAAAGGTTAACATTCAAAACAGCAGCAATCATGTTGTAATTGTTATATCAAGTACTTATGTAAATAAAAATTGTTAATTTAGTCTTGCTTAACCATGTTAACTATATTTGTATTTAACCAGGATTACCATTTACTCTCTAAGTGATGAATCAATCACAAATATTTCTGCCATAAACTTATCAATTGATTTTTAGGTTAGCGCATGAGTTCGTTAAATAGAAAAAAAAGTCGGGAAAATGCAATCAAAACATTAATTTGACCTCCTAAAAAGGTCAACAGCTTGGTGACTCAGCACATCCAATTTTCTCCTGAAAGAAAAAAATCTGAAACTGGTTGAATTCATAGTTTTGATTCTATTCTTGCCCAGGAAAAAATTGAAACATTCAATCTCGAGTCAAAGCAAAATGCTACATACACAAATAAACGCCACACTTCGATACTTTAATTAAGTTCTTTATAAAAATTAATTCATTCCTAGATATCAATATATTGTGCAGTGAAAAGAATTAAATTGAATTCTTTGTGAGCGAGATACAGGATTAAAGTTTTAGAGTCGGAGAAAGAAAAAACTATCAATTCATGCACTTTTGTGTTTGTCTAAAATCAATGCAACTGTACCCAAACCTTAAGGGTTATATCGTAAATATAAAAAGGTAAAAAAGATTGGATTATATAGCCAGGAACAAAAAACTCAATACCCAGGAATTACGTTAAAAATCATCCAACCAGAAAAAGATTATAGAATAAATTTCATTGGATATCGGTTCAAGTTTTAAGTAGATAAGTTTAATCAACTAATTCTGTGAAATGAATGTGTTTTTTATGTATTTGCGAAGAAGCGTGCTGAATTCATCAGTATCTTTCATCCAATTCTCTACAACAGATATTTTGTGAACTCAAGTACATTATTTTTCTATACAGAAGCAAATAATTGTCAACTCACTTGAAAAATGTAGCTCGGAAAGGCTAATTGTTACAGAATAAAAGAGATACAGTTTCGTTTTAATCTCCGCTTCAGTATTCAACAATGCAATGAAACAAATTGTATTCCATGCTATTTAAAGATATCAGGCTTCTGTCTTTCATTTAGCTTCCGTTTTAATGGGAGTGACTTCATTAAGTTTAGATAAACATAACGTCAACCCAAAGAAAAGAATTTCCTTCAAGATTTTCAATCAACTTTTTCTCAAAGCATCACTGTTTATTATAAAGATTGGAAATACATATTAGTCCAATAGCTTAAAAATGATGTATGATTAGATCTTCTCATATCAAAAGAAATGATCCCTTATTAAACATTGTATTTTTTGTGGTACAAAAGGTTTTTAGCTTTAAACCACAGTTAATTTGTTTGAATTAAAGATCTAAATCAAGAAAACATTGCACCAGGAAGTAAAAACTACACAAATAATACTGCAACAAATGGAATCTGAAACATTATATTTCTAGCCTTCAAACCAAAATAAACCCAGTGGAAAGTCATGAAACAGACAAATCAAATAGAGTACACAAAGTGCACATGAAATTGCCTACAGCATATATGCAAAAAAAAGTCAAAACTTAGAGATAAATTGAGAATATATTTTAAAGAATCCTGTAAACATCTGCAATTGTTGACGGCAATCAATCTCTTAAACAGAAGTCTCAATTGAACCAATTTTTGCTAAGGTTCTTTAAAAACCACCTTCCTTCAAGTTCTTAACTTTGGTGTTAATGTGTTTCTGCTTTATTTGCCCAAAATTCTGGTTTCATTTTGAATTTCATATACATCAGACAGTACAGTGTAATTAAGCAAGAGTTCATCAGGGTCTTTTTTCCAACATCGTGTAGGTTTAACACAGATTATCCTTAATCTGATAAATTACTCTTCTATTTCTAATAAACAAAGCAAATTACTTTTAAACAAAAAAATGTCTTTCTTCTACACATTTATTTTTAACAAAACAAAAAGTCATATTAGTATAAATGCCTCTTCAAAGAATATGTCACGAACAATATGTGCCGTCACATGACATTATCTTGTAAGATCGAAAACGTAGGGTCACAAATTAACATTTCTTAATTATAAATGCAATTACTGATTTGAGATAAGGATTTTTTCTTTATTAAGGTGAATCCAGAAAAACAAAAGAACAAGTCCTCCACAAATTTCCAATCAAAGATAAAATTTTCATGGGTAAAATACCATGAATTCAAATGTGCCATAATTACCCTCATTAGTCACAATAGACTGTTTCAACTTACACCCAATTCTAAAGAAAATATTGTGACCATATATCATAGCTTTTTAAAATTTGCCAAAATCCGATTGACGCAGTGACATTTATGGGATCATAACATGCAAAAAACTATTCATGTATGCTTTACAATGGTATCAATACTACTCTAGTTTTGTATTCAAATTTACTTTTTGTGAGTTTTACATTTTTACAATCAAACATTTATAAATATTTTTGTACAATATATATTTGAAATGGAAATGAGAATAAAGGATAATTCTCTTTTACAGTTAGAAAATTATATTTTGACCATTCAGATCGACCAAGAAAGAATATATAGTGACAAATAATTGTAAAGTAAAAGTTAAAAAAAAAAATCAGATATCAAATACAAATCTCAAAAAACGGAAATCTCTTAATTTCAAAATAGAATATTAAAATCTCCAGTTTACAAATTATCTTTCTTTAAATACATGGTTTGTTGCAAAAATATATTCCAAAAAAAGGGATATTTTAAGATGATAGAGTCACGGACAGTCAAAATGTGAAAATAAAACATCCCAATAAGGTTCGGACATAAAAATTGTGAATATAAACCCATGGAAGTATTATATAAATCTGACTTTACAGTACACCTAAAACTACTTTAAAACAGCTAAAACATAAGTGCATCAATTGTGCATTAGAATGAGCAGAGATCATATAATTAGTCTGACAAAAATTATCATCAGCTCATTAACTTCTATGCTCTTTCCAGATATGGTGCAAAAATATTGAACGTATATAAAAGTATGTAATGACGAAGTCTGAGGTTTTAGCTAGACCTACAGGATTGTCAACTGGTAATAAGCAATCTATTTCTTAAGTCTCCTATTGTACCAAACTCCTATATAAGTCTTCACCCAGGGTTAATTTGTAACACACATTTTTTTATTTGCCATTTTAGCGGAAATTTAATATAGTCTCTTTTCACAAAAATATTGATGAAGTTTTATCATACTGTGTTATTTGAAAGAAAATTCTTTTTAAAATGAGAATTTGATAGAGTTAATCGTGTGATGGTTATTTATCATATGTCAATAGTAAAATGTCTGATAAGTTTTTCAACACAATTAGGAGATGTCTTTGAAAAAAATCCAATAAATAAACAAGAAAATCAAGTGTCGTCAAATTTTTAAATAAAAAAAACCTTTTCAATTTGAAATCTGAAAGCCTTCTATTTGATAAAAGACTGGTATTATAAGCTATCTGCAAAATAAAATCAATCTTTTTACCATTTTAATTCTGTAAATCCATTGAAATCTGAATAAAAGAAAGATTTTTTTTATTTTGATTTATCGGTCTGATCAATGTCTGGTTTTAAATTCAAAGAGGCCTTGGGTTGTTGAAAAACTTCATGAAGACTTGTATAATTTAACGAAACATATAAGTCTCGGAACTCACCATTACAATTTCATCGTGATAAAAATCTTATTGCAAAATCTATGTATTTTAGGGATAATTGAAAAATAAAACTGTTGGAAAAAATCCTAATAAAGCTGTTAGAAAATAAACCTCAGGTTAAAAACTGTTTATGTTCTAAACTTTTTTTTTATAAGTGAGTCAAAATGATCTTCAAAGACAATAATTAATAAAAAATCTCTCACTGTCATTTTCACCATTTTTGACTAATACTTATATTTGTTAGTATGTTGAATATAAAGCAACAGCCGGCCATCTCATGAATATAATAGAAATTAACATTACAAACTAATTAATCAAAAGACGAAAAATGTCATAAGTATAGAATTATATAGATAAACCTTTACACCCATAGTCAATACTAAGATAACCTGTTCCTCTTTATCGTGGCAGAAATGAACATTAACACAACATTTGTGTCAATTATGTATTATGTATCGTATTTCTTGACAAATTTATCGTAATTTTTTGGATATTTTATGTTTAATTTCAATGATAATTTTAATCAGAATACATATTTTTGACAGCTTTAGTGATAAAAAAAGTGATCAATGGTTTTATTTTATAGTAAGAGACATTTAAAACATGTATTTTTTCAGCAATTTATTTCTTCTAGTTGTATCACAATGTTTTTAAATTAATAACTTATGTATGATGTTCTGAATATCCGAATATATGGATGATATGTCTATGAGACAGCAACCCAGATACACAAGTTCACAAAAATGACCTCTTGAAATCACTTCATATTTCAAAAATTTATAATCGTAACAACTAGCCAATGTGTACAGCCTTCAACAATGAGCAAAGCCCATGCCCCATAGTCAGCTATAAAAGGCTTGGTTGAAATACAAAAAATAGAATCAACCCGATTGAAAAGGTCACATTTATTTACAAAAATATGATCTGCAAAAAAAGGTATGAAGGAGATTGATTAATAATGATAACGACTAATCTTTTCTTGCACCTTGAATTTAAAAGGGGAAAGTAAATTCATCTTTTCTCTAGAGAAATTGCACCCTCTGTCCTGAACTTGACTCAAGCTGACAAACATTTTCATTACAGTTGACCATGTTATCACTAGTTTGTCACTGTATAAAACATGAGATATGTTTTAATCTGGGATAATACAGCTTTATCTAACACTTAGACCAAGTAATTACTAAATAAAGTTTTCAAGCATGTAGTTATCAACGCAATATTAAAGACCACACGTTCTTATCTTATCCAAAAATTCACTTTCCATGTACAAAATGACAAGATTTGAGGGTATCCCATAGACAATTGTTTGGTAGTTAGGCAAACCTCTGTAGGTTTCCATGTCTTGTAATGAATCTCTCAAAAATGTAATGGACATCAATTAATTGAGAAAGACACAAAGTGTTTTGGTTGTCCCTTAGTGAAATGAATTTGTCAAAACAACTGTGACATGTATATTTATAGACAAACACACATGACATGGATAAAGTAGACCACAAATAAGTTCAAAGCCATTGAATTTAAAACCAAATATTGAATCATTAGTTAACCAAGGGGAGGTAATTGTTCTATCAGTCTAACAGCGGTTTGAAAGTAATAACAAATTCAGAATAATTGTTTAATTTAATTTTTATTCTTTGTATATTTATAGATATTTCAAAGTAATGAAGCTACTTTTAAGTTTCAAAATTCGGAAAAATTGATACATTGGGTTTGACCGATGCCATGTTATAATAATAAGAGTACAAGAATGCATATAAAATGGATGCTCTGTTGATAATCACGCCTATCTCATATTGGAAACAAACTAAAATATGTACACGATAACCTATCTTCTTAACAAATTTTGGATTTTTTACAAGAGCTGATGTATTAACTAATGACAAAGCACTTAATACACCTGTTGTAAGAAGGAGAAAAAAAACACAAATTTCAACACTTTATGAGAACACTGTCTAAGATTTTTCACTGAAAAAAGCAGTTTATCTACTGCCAATTTAAAATGAGATTTAAAATGATGGCAAACTAAATTGAAATTAAGTTATAAATGAAACAAATTGTGAGCCAACTGCCAACAGGTTATCACAACTCGTTGCAATAAAATAAAATAAGACCCAACAAGTGTTAGACATCACTGCCTACCGAAGACAATTTATCACGTTAGATCAATCGAAAATTACTTCTTTATCTTCATTTAACATGAGAATGAATGCACAGAAAAAAATATCGAAAATGTTAACCATGGAAAATTTCCCATATACAGAACTGTGTGACATTGTATAGCGGATTTAATGAACAAAAAAGAATTTGTGATTTATCTTAAGTTGTGAGGACAGCACTGTCAACTAGTGTTTGAAATAAATTGCAGAAATTGTAATAAGATTAAACGTTGACAAGATACTTAAATCTACTTAAAGAAGAAATTACGTTATCTTTAGAACGATCTCGGTGCAGATGGTATTTGGAGAGGGAAGAAATATATTCTATCTGATTCATCAAATTGAATTTTGATATCTTTTGCGTTTTATCCTATTACTAAATGTCATTTAATTCTCAATTTTACTTCAAAAACATGCAAAACATATTATCATCAACAATTGAATGGAAAATTTTTAACATGGAGAAAAGGATGTATGTCTTATTCAATTTTAATAAACAATCTTATAATCAGACATATTTTTTTCTAGATTTGTCTTCAAAGCCAATACAATTATAACTGAGTAAAAAAATAACGCAAATGAACAAAATAAATTTTCATTATGTCTATAATCCATTAGACTTCAAACTTTACAAAAACTTTTAGTTTGATGTTTGACTGAACATGTATGCATATAAAATTTTGGAGTACAACAAAAGTGAAGATTTATGAAAGTTAACACTACATGTATGCTGGTTTGTTAGGCTATGGAAAACATAAAATATCAAAGAAATTGCAAAAAACTTTTATAATTCTTTAGCATTAGAACACAGCTGCTTCACTTTGGGTTTTCATGTTTGTTTTGAAATAACATGTGTACTCATTCTTCAAAAGATAAAACATGTTTCAACAGTAGATTTTTTTCTTAAGCAATATATTTTATGAACCCAAATATCAGAAAAATAAGGTGGTTGACCATAGTATCAACTATTACCTTTCAACAAAAATGACACCTGAAACCACCATCTTTTCAACTTTTAATTAATACCTGAACCACAAGTTGATAGCTGGCCTTTTGACTTTTACTTTTAATTGAAAAGGAAGATGTATCATCTCTATGATGACAATACATAGATATAATTGTGATTTGCCAAACCATGAGAAAATTATAAAGCTACAACTTTTTACTGCATTCTGTCAACAACTAAAGACCACAAGAAAGACCCCAGCTAGCTGCAGAACCGTAACTTGTAGGTTCTCATGATATTTTTTTACTATTTGTGAACCATAGAGCTAGATATTTTTCCTATTTCAAATTTCAGAATTGCAACCAAGGTACTACAAAAAGTCAAAAATATATCATAAGGACCTACAAGCTAAGGTTCCATAGCTAGGCCCCAGTCTGCATGCTACCACCCATAAATCTAAAACAAGTAATAGTCAGTTGAAACCTACTTCAACCCTGATCTGTACCTCTAAACATATATATATATAGATTCATCATACTTGCAATATTGAATCCGCCCAGACTTTTTGTATCTTGTAAACCAAACAAACAATAAACATTGTAAACAATTTTTAGAACAGTTGCTGTCGGCAATTTATTTTCAGACATATTTAAAGTAGCGAGCTGGAAATCTGACAAACAATAACACGTTCTATAGACAATTGTATTACTTGAGAATTAACCCGTAGGTCTTAGAATCGTCTGTCAGTGATGAAAAGCTTTAAATGAAGTAAAGCAATTTTATTACCCTAAATAAATACCTCAGAAATAGATTTCTATATTCTAACTATGTCACTGAACTTTTAATTAATTTTTCTAATTATATTTTATGGATTTAAAATTGTTCGAATAAACCAAATGTTGGGAGAATTTATAATGTAATTAGTATGAGATACGTGATTGTGTTATAGACTTCAAGATTAAACAAAAGACCCTATATATGAGTTTTTGTGATAAGCACATTCATATCATACATTATCGTCTTGGAAAATCTATAAACATATTATAATACATGTATTGCAATTTGTCCACAATAATCGTAAAGTTTCTGCCGTTTACAATTTCCATCATTAACATTGTACATCTAATCCTTATAGTGGGTGTTTTTTCCTTTGTTTCTCAGAGATTCAAAACTCATTTTCATGACAATTTTGCCGACAGAACAGAATTCAACTGGGGAAACTAAAAAATGCAAAATCTTCAAAATAGAATTAAGAGTACAACGCTGATCCTCTATACCAGCAAAGAAACAATAAACTGGACATAAAGTTGTTCAATTCAACATAATTTTATAACTCTATCATACAGACCTGATTATTAAAAAACAAAAATAACAATATTAATCCATTAATTATGGATAAATCATTATTAAATTGATGTTTGGACATTGTTTATGATTGTTTATTTCTGATATCAAATGGTAATTTTTGAAATCTCAAGAAGAGATTTTATATGAATTTATAGGGTTAAATATACTTACCATGAAATTACATTTATATTATATAGAATATGTTTGCTTTCACAACATGTTCTCATCGCAATTAACTAGGTGATTAAAAATTACATCCATGAGATGTACTCACCTACGTCATAGTTCACCTGTGTAACATACACTAGCTTTAGTTTTAATTTGTCGTTTAATTGAATAATTTCAATTAAGTGAACAAAAACTGAATTTATTCCAGGGGTGGTGGTGGATTGTGGTAAGTATATTTAACCCTATAAATTCATATAAAATCTCTTCTTGAGATTTCAAAAATTACCATTTTATATGAATTTGGTTAAATATACTTACCATGAAATTACATTTATATTATATAGAATATTTACTGATTAACAAGCAGTATTTCATTTGGTGGAGGATAAATTCTCTCACACACATACAATTTCAACATATAAAAAATTATGTGAAATTTTTTAAAAAGTAACTCCATTAAATTTTGTAAATACAGATATTAGTAAAAACCGAAATTACTGAATTTATTATACAATGAAGCTATGCTGCATAACTATATGTATCAATGGCAAACTTTGCAGATTGTATAAATACAAGTATGCAAAATTAATAGACTTGATGTAGAGTTGTCTCAATGGCACTCACATGTATATATACCCCATCTTTCTATATCTGATGAATAAATAATCTGCAGGTCAGTATAGAAATAATTATATTAAAGCTCCTTCATTATGAGCTAAATGTGTTGTAATATTTATGCAACAGTAAATAAGCATTTATTTCTGAATAGGTTGTTCTTGTTGCTTGTACAAATCGACAAGAACTAATCCAACCTTAATTTCATTACTTTCCACTTTGAAACTTAAGTTTATTTGGAAACATTATTACCTTTCTTTAACTTTCCATTGTTTTCTCTATGTTAATATAATAACAGATAATATATGATTGCTGTCATCTTTTGATAACCTGATCAATATCACATCTTTGGAAATAAATTCTTTTCTACTTAACTAAAGAATTATAATCAATTAAAATATACTTTGTAAATAGGTGTCCTTAATACAATCAAAGTTTATTAAAGACTCAAACCAAAGTTGTTTCATGATTATGCTAAATCTGGATTAATCTTTAAACTTTTTTAAAGTTATAGTCCCTGAGAATTTGCTTCTCTGCTAGATATACTACTTTTAATATTTTATAGATTTAGAATAAAATATTTTCATCAAGAGAAGTCTTGTACTATTGTATAATGACAATTCTCTAAACTGACTAAATTTTAAAAATCTGATAAAATTTCTATGAGTGGTAGAACCTTTGAATACAATGTCTACCATTTCAACCATGACCAATATTTTTGTTTTGTATTGGACTACTCAAGTGTAAAAGTACAGAAATGGACAAATCAGTGGAAAAGTTTCAGTATACATGTTTCCATTGATATACTGCTTCCACAGAACATTTGGATGTTGAGCTGAATTAAAGCCATGATTGTTGTCCTTATAAGTCCAAAAAGAATGCTAACAGATGATTTTCTCCAGCTATGAAAAATCTGTCTAAAATAAAATGTTTTGATATTTCTAATTAACATTTGACAACGGTTAACTTTCTAGAATATCTTGCCATGTACAGTTCCAAATTTAAAGAAAACAAAAATTTGACATAATGAACAACTCTTGTATGTTGCTCTTGATAATTGTTTATATTAATTTCAGAAATTATTTCGCTATCAGAAATACTAAAATGCAACTTGTCAAATATAGTTTTATAGTTGTATTTAAAGAAAAACACTTGTTTGGCAATATGGAAAACACTTGTACTAACTTGCAGTATCCTTAAGTGTTCTTAGTTATTTCAGAAAAGGTTTCACTATCAAAAATGCTCATTTTATTTCTGTCTTGTTTCACCTCATCTGAATCCTATACATTCTGATATGATTCAATATATATCAACCAAACAGCTTTTGGTAGTATTTTGTGACTTCAACCCAGTCATTTGGTTAACTTAGTCACTCAGAAGAATTTTGCATTTGTCCCCAGATTTGGCAAAAACAAAATTAATGTGATTTAAATAATCACATCTTTCAAAACAAAATTGAATCAAAATTCAAAGTAATTGTTTAAAATAAACACATTTCAATTTTGTGTAGCATATTCTTGCATAAGATACTAACTCTATGCTATATATTTATATTATTCTGTCTGGTAATATGGAAATTGAAAAGTGAATAATTACCATCAATTCCGAGGTTAAAATCACATGCATTCGGAAAACCTTCCTGCATATAGATAATACACAACTTGACTTTGACCAGACTAGATTTTTGTAACTTTATGCTTATAATGAGCAAAAATAAAAATAAACAGTGACATTTTAATATTTAGGTATAATATTAAGAAAATGTCTCGCATTTGATTTGATATAATCATGGAATTATCATACTATATTTTACTTCCATGTACTATTCTTAGACTATTGAAAGCTATTTGCTAACTATTAATCAGTCTTGTAAATAAATTGCTTTTCCTACATTTTGCTGTTAGATTAACTGCTTCTACACTGGTGCTAAAATTTGAGAACCAATTGAAATGTATATATATTATATGTTTATATTGGTACATCATGTGTTACTCCAAAAAAAACCTCTTCTTTTTTTCTGCATCTCGTAAAGACTGACTAAATAAAAGGTTTATATAAAGAGCTGTATAATAGATAGTTTCAAATCTTGAGAACTACTTCAATTTCCTAGACCATGTCTAGCATTTTAAATAAATCCTGCATCCACAATGCTTTAAATCTTATTTATTTATTTACCAATATTTTACTAATTTTTTTTTTTTTACAAGATCTAAATTAATGATAATCTTGTTTCTATAAATCAGCATATTTGAGTCCTCTATACTTCAGAATTCTGAATCAATATTTAACTCTAGGAAAAAACAATGTGTAGCCATTGCATAAACTGTTGGGTTCTACCAATCTCACATTAAGAATAAAACAGACCCAATGAATGAATCCTTATAGCAGAAACTTGCCCATCTGTTGGCATTGCTTAGAAAACTTAAGATGTAAATTAAGGCATAATTTTCTATCTTAAAAAGAACATCCAAACTCCTTTTGCTTTCATGATTGGAAGATATATGTATAATTTGACAGTGATTCCCATATAGTGAGGGTAAGATAGTCTCTTAAGTCTTACGTTATCACCTCTTTTTTGTGTACTCAAAACAAAACAGAATTAGTACATATTATATTTAATAAATGCATTGGCAATGTACACTCTGAATTATGTAATCAATATATAAGCCATTACCTTGAATGAGTCTTTGTGAAATGCATCATGGCATCCCCTAAACTCTTTATTCAATAGACAATCTAATGTTTACATAAAAACATATAAAAGCCTTTGTTTCCTTACTGCCGACAAAAACAAACAATTGGTTATAGCAGTTCATACTTATAATATTCATGTTCTTCTTGTCATAAGTAAACTGACCATGAAATTTAATATTAGTAAAAAGAGTTGTCACAAGCTATCTGTATTTAGAACAGTGCTCCATTCTTACTGTCTCCATGTCTGTTAGAGCATTGGAGAATTAGTTATCAGTAAAAAAAAAAATTAAATATTTACAGCAATTTGCTGTTCTGGAAAAATATTTCAGGCTTCTAGAATTACTGTCCTGATTTAAACTGGACATATTTAAAAGAAGTATGTATTGGTATGCTTAAACTACAATCACATTTGTATTGTACTAGATAACAATGTATCATTTTAGTGTCTTTAATATCTGTCTCGACTATTTCCAGACACTTGTTCAATATATTTTCAATATGAGCAAATATGTTAATTTACTAAACTGTTGGTTCATCACAAAAAACAATGTGCAACCAAATATTAGCTATGCTTGTGTTGTTTTAAAATATAATAAAAGTAGACATAATGTTCCCTGGGTGGAAGGATGTCTAGAAAAGTCAGATAGACCTGGACTTAAATTCACTAGTCTGATTCTAATTTATTTTATTTGCAACAATCATCCACGTGCAATTCTATGCTCCATAAATATCAATGTGCAATCAATAAATAGTTATGATTTAATTTTATGTAAGATATCAAATCTGTATTTTATTAGAATGAATGCAACTTATAGATTCTAAATCATGCATGTTGTTCTAGTTCCTATGTTTCCTGTATGAAACATGTCAACATTAATCAAATAGACTTGGGCAAAATCCCTATTCTATTTTAAGTCTATAGTGATCCATTGAGCACGTTTTATTTTCAATAAATATGGTTTATGTTCCCTGAATGGAAGGTTAACCAAAAAAACATCATCAGTTGTGGGCAAAATCCCTATTCTGATTGTGATGTATTTATCAACTGTTAAAACAGTATCACTGTTGGTCTACGCTCCCTGTATGGAACGTTTTCCAAATAAAACAATCAGAAATGGGCAGATTCCCTTTTCTGATTGAAATTTATTGAACCAATTGAGGTTCTAGTCACAATAGTGGTATACGCTCCCATACGGACGTTATCCACATTAAAATAATCAGATCTGGTCAAAATACCTATTCTGATTTAATAGTTATGTGTTTACACAGTCTCGTGTACCAGGTGTACACGTAACAGACTGCAAATTGTAAACAGTCGAACCAATTGAGGTTCTAGTGACAATAGTGGTATACGCTCCCATACGGACGTTTTCCACATGAAAAACAATCAGATCTGGTCATAATACCAATTCTGATTTTAATATAGTGATGTGTTTACACAGTCTCGTGTACAGACTGCAAATTGTAAACAATCGACTTTATCCAAACTTTACACTCGACCCGTTTCGTAGCATTGCTCTAATGCAGTGAAAAATCCGGTCAGCTGAGCGTGAAAAAAGAAATAAACATCCGTTTAAAAATATATCTTTTTAAAAACGTAGCACTCACGTAACATGTCCGATTTTGACAGCTAAATTCTGCCTTTCCTCGGACCCGATTTAATGTTTGAAAATGGCGGCTAAACAAAGGTCATTTTCTATGTCGTCGTATTTCCAGACTCGTAAGCTGTAAAAATGACGAAAACGTGCATATCAGAAACTTGGCAGAAGCGCTGTATTCTGATTCACATTAAAATAATCGTATACCGATATTCCGAAAACAAATAATGTCTTTTATAAAACATAAGGATTTTCAACAGTAAACTGTTAAAAATCCTTGCCGACGAGAAACATGCGTTCTCTTGAACGCAAAAATTAAAACTAAAGCTAGTGTATGTTACACAGGTGAACTATGACGTAGGTGAGTACATCTCATGGATGTAATTTTTAATCACCTAGTTAATTGCGATGAGAACATGTTGTGAAAGCAAACATATTCTATATAATATAAATGTAATTTCATGGTAAGTATATTTAACCAAATTCATATAAAATCTCCGAACTTCCTCAGCCCGTCAGAAACTAACACAATTATGAACATTACATATTGGTGTTCTCTGTGGATCAATCTATGAACGATCACGGAAAACCACATAGATTTCAATAGAAATCGACAAATTACAATTATATTCTTCGAAAGATTGACAGAAATTAAGGGTTTTCTTTTTAACAAAAGATTGATATTTCATATTAAAGCCATTAACAGATATTGTTCTGTCAAGAAATATTGGTTCCATATATGGTATTTAATGAATTCATTCAATTATAAATATGAAATATCTTGTTTTACAAGTCAGATAAATATTTTTTCTCTCAAACAATAATTGAGTTACAATAGGAAAATTGTAAAATGATTTAGTCATAATATAAATAATTAAAAATAATATCTATCTATCTAAAGTAAAGAGAATAAGCCTTGGTCTACTAAGTGCTGCTATATCAAATTATCTTTACAATATGAAGTTATATAATGTGATGAAAACAATCATTTATCTTTATTTAGGCAGTTTATTGTATTAGAAATAATAAGTTTTGGGTATATCTTTTTAAGGTTTCATATGCAAGATAGCAACTAATAACAACTAATGTGCATAAAAAATCATTCCCAAATAGAAATACTACACTTTGAAAGCCGTAAAAACATGAGTTGTTTGTTTATATTGTTTTATTTACTATCATAGAGATTTAATATTTATGACTAGAAAATGCACTTTATAGATCAATATTTATGATGAGATAAATAATCAAGATGAATGTATCAGGGTCTGTTTTAGAAGCCAGAAACTCTGAGAATGTAACAGCTAATTTGAAAATGCAGTTCAATTTTAAAACTATTAAAAAATGAAAAAAGTAACAGACAAAATGAAGGATGGAAATAAAAGCACTGTTTGTAAGCCATAGTATTTTACTTTTGGTTTTGTTAAGCGCCTGAAAGGATTTTGTGGGATGTCACTTAAAATAAACAAATCCTTCTATCCATTAAAATTGTTGCTTTTCTGATTCTTTTAATTTTACATGTTGTTTTGCTCTGAATTTCCAATGTTACTAAAATTAGCCCTAGTCGGATTTTAGGGAAACTTTATTCTAATCTAACAACAGGGAAAGCATGACCCTACTATAGTACCCTCTAACAATGATATATTTTTGAAAAATCATAAGGTGTAAACCAGACCCATAAAACCTATGCATGTCCACAGTATAATTGAAAAGATGAGTGGCATGAGCAAATATTTCAATAATGGACTTAATGTCTCACATGCACCCTGGGAAACATCAATCATAATCGGTCATTTTTCATAATGCATTAAAGACCAGATATAAATTCTTGTGAAAAATGACTGAATATACCTGTAGAATAAAGTAAAGTTTCTTTTACTTTGAACAAAGCCATTTACAAACTGATAAGAACCCTAGTTGACATTTTTTACCAAACTATTTAAATTTCGTTTGATTAATTCCTAGACATATGTCCGGTTGCCTACTGAAATAAAAATCTAGGATCAGCATAAATCCATGATATCTATCCCTGACAAACACAGTGACATGATATAGTCCCCACTCAACAGGAAGATGACCTGTTGTACCACGACCTTATAAAGTCACGTCACCTAAAGTCTTAGTCAGTTGACAAGATATTACCCTCTGTAAGTAGTCTTGCAACTTCCGAGAGTTAGCGAGAAATAAATCTGATAAGATCCTTCTCTTTTTGTCACTTCACACCCTCCTGTAAAATTTTAAATATTTAATCCGACTGGTGCATCCAAAAGACAATAAAGACTTATTTGTAACAAGAAGAGTGCACCTGTTCTGTTGTTTGTCAAGTTTAATTTAATTAAATGGCTTCTTCCCTATAGATTATTGAGAAATATATATTGTTGATGGTAAAACTGTATTGAATATGTATGTAAACTGCAAACATTAAACAGTTAATTTAATGTTGTGTTGTCGATTTCAAGTTTAAAGATCCCTTATCATTCTTTCTTTAGAAGAATGAGATTCTCACCAAAAATGTATTATAATAAAATACTACATTAAACATCAAAAATTTAAGAATTGAACAAACTGAAATCTTGAAAATACTTAATTAAATCTGAAGTAGACAAAATGCATTTCTCCTGTCTACAATTACCACCTAGGAGACAATTTTAGGTAATATTTCACATAATTAATGTCTTTTTAGTTTCAAATGCATTGCATCTATTCATAAATAATTACCACTTATAATGAAACACTAAAATGTAAACTATGTACAAAGTAATAAACAGCTGCATTTATCAGACCACTGTAAATTGAAACGCGGATGACATGAAACAAACACAAGATGTTGACATAACTCCTAACAGTAAACATTAATCATTGAATCAAATTTATTCTTCTGAAAGATTTAAATTTCAGGTGTAAAAAATGACAAAACTTTATCTTGTTTGAAGAAAATTGTTATATTTGATCAAGGTGAAAAAATCGAAGATAAATCAAGCTGATGTGAAATGATAATTCATGGTTTAGATGTTGCACAGATTTATAAACAACAAAAGAATTTTGAAAATAGATTGCATTTTTACTTTAAAATTTTATTGAACATAATAAAGAACTTTTTTTTTAAACTGAACATGATATTTTTCCTTTAAACAGGCTCTTCAGAAACATGTTCAAAGGGAGATAACTCAAAGACATTTAACCTACTTTTAATCTTCTAGAAATAACATACATAAATTTAAATGCAATTTCTACCTTTTTTATCCACTAGAAAACCACAAAAAAATTGCAAATCCAATATCTACCTGACTCATGGCAACTGTTAAAACTATGCCCAGGGTCTATAATTTTCATGTCAATTCAAAGATCAAATTCCTACTTGGACATAAATTATTACTGTAACTTAAAATAAATTGCCACAAAGTTTCATAAAAGGTACAAATTTTATCTCCTTCTTGGGTTACATTTTGTAAATCTTTTGTTCTTAACAAATGCCCAGTTAATAGCATAAAATTTTAATGATAGCTTAAGATCAAAGTTTCAAAAACTAGTCAAATCTGTCCAACCACACAGGTAATTTCAATGAAGGTGTGAAACAATTATACACCAGTAAAAGTTAAACATGACAATGCTAAATGTATTCTTTCAGCAACATAAATCTTCCTCTTAAATTGATAAAAACTATTTTCATTAATTTAAAATTTACAAAGCCAGTAAAAATGTGTTAAAATAAATAATTCAAAATCACTGTTCTGGTAAATTTAATTTTCTACAAGGATATTATATCTATAATATTAAAGAAACATAAAATAAAAAGACTATATTACAACATCTTATAAATCACATACTCTGAATATGTGACGCGTAGATATTCACATTTTTTTTTTATACCATGCTTTTTTCATATTTTCAGGAATTATCAATGTTCATGCATGTTGGACTATTGCCTTTAAAGTAAGATAAATAATTAGCCTCTTGTCAAGACTAGATACAGTAGTGAAGAAAATGATGGCAAATAAACTACATCTGTATATCAAACTAAACTTTGGATCAGATTCACGTATTACAAAAAATAAGTAATTTTTTCAAATGTTAAAAATAAGTTGCATGATAAAATTTGGATCTTTTGAAGAGTGAGTTTTGCAGAACAGCTGATTTTTATCTCAAAAAGTTACCTACAGCCAAATATTTCAAATCAATTTAAATAGATATAAGAAGATGTGGTATTAGAGCAAATGAGAAAACTCTCCATTCAAGTCACAATTTGTACAAGTAAACCATTAAGGGTCACTGTCAAAGTAGGCCCCTTCAACACAGAGCCTTGGATCACACCAAACAGCAAGCTATAAAAGGCCCCAAAAATTATAATTATAATTATTCTGCACATGATGACACCATCTTAATGAAGTAATTTTATATCTACTGACACATACAAGTATGTCAAAAATTATGATTGTTTACACTTAAAGACCCACTCAACCATTAATTCACTAATATAAACATGCATATATAATCAGTGTATCAGAAGGGACCATCGTCTCTCAAACCAATGGCCTCATGTTGCTACCCTCAGGTTTATCATATCTTATGAAATGTTATATTTCTATTTAAAGCTTTTGTATTCTTTTTATAATAGAGTTTTGTGAGGTATTTCCGACAAGTATCATGGTGGTTGAACTTTGACAATAGCTGCGGTCATTTAACTCCTAATGAGTTAAGTTTATGTCCTTGTTCATCTTTTGCATCTATCCGCAAGTACACGTATGAAATCGTACACCAAAAATGACAGTATCTTGTTTGTTTTTTTATCTTCAAAATCATACAGTAAATCTATCCTGAATTAGGTGGTGGCACATGATTCATTTCACCAACTTAATTTAAATAATACAAAATTTTAAGTCAGGTTAAAAGGGTTATTTGTGGTCAAATAATTCCCCTAAAGATTTGCATTGACAAAAAGTGATTGCTAAATAACATGTAACTCGTATAAACAAAGCTTATTAACAAAGCAAGAAATACATATTTGGGATTTGCCTTCTCACTATTGATAACAAAATTATAGACAGATAATGCTGCTTTTTATTTCTTCTTCTATTAAAACAGTATTTATTGGTAAATTGTCCAAATTATACATATTACCATATTTTGTTGCAGTTTAACTTTTTATAACTCATCATTTAGTCCATTTTTTGAGAGGTTAACTTAAATACATTTAGTCTATGAATAACTGTATGAGGGGAGATAACTCTAACAGCCTTATCTAAGTTAGAAGGAGAGTGGGATATCATTATCAGCCAAGAGTAAATAATTCCTATAATTTATTACCTGATGACTGTTAAATACTCATGTTTCTCTTCAGAGGAATAAACATAAGGACTATGACAGAGTTCATAATTTACAAATCATCAAATAATTGGGTGGTAATTTGTTTTCAAGTTGATAGTGTCTGCCTTAAAAAGTCTCACTGTGGCAATTCTAGATTGTTTTATTACATTTTAATGGTTCAGTAATGTAGACACACTTCCCATTTTGTATATCATATATTTTTTTGTAAACAAGAAATATAGCCGATTAACTTCTTGTGTTTATTTTATGGTATTTACATGGGTTCAGTTTTTATTATTTTCTTGAGTACTTGAAGTTGAAGAAGTTATATCTAGTTATTCAGGATCTGTGGTTGTTTGTGGTCTCATTGGCAATCATACCACATTCCTATGTGTAGTAACTTTGATACACCCTTATACTTATTTGTGAACATGACTTCAATTTTTACATTATCAGTGTTTTCTACATGTATAACAAAATAACTGTCTATAATATACAGATATAAATGCATTAAGCTCCTATAGACTCTTATTAATAATACCCTAGTTTGATCATGTTTTTATCCATATAAGGAGCCTACAAAAATGACAATATTTGTGAATAAATAAATTACAGAAGCTCAGAAAACAGAACATCTCATAATGTCTTCTGAAACTCTCTTTGTAGGTAATAAGCGCAAAAATATGAAACACCAATATAATTTCACTGTACTTTTCATCCATTTATGATCTGAGCGTAACACAAACATTTAAGTAAAAAACTGATCCAATATGACAAATATCAAGGTTCTACATCTATACAGGAAATTATTGTTTTGGATTGAAAACATTTAAATTACAAGGCATTGATATTCATCAAGTATATATACATATATCTATTAATCTATTATATAAAAATAAAGAAATGTACCCATGCAGTACATCTTATGGTGCCCACACAAATATTTTTCATTTCCTTCATTTAACAACAAAATGAGAAAGATAATTCTTCACACCAACGGGCCTAATACTCAACTACAAATAAAACTGCATATTTATGCTAATGCGATAGTATTGCAATCTAAATTTGTAATACATTTGCAATAAATGTATAGAAATAGATCTATATTTGTAAAGTCATTCCACAATAACACATTTTATTTATACAGAAATGATCTTTAAGATGTACTAATGCTGAACAATGGGATGTTTTTCACGCTTTTTATCCAAGTTTAATTTACTCTATAATATCAAAATGCTTTGTAAAACTACAAACACAAATATCAAATTTTCCGGTCTCTTTGGTCTTATTAAATGCTGTTTCAACGGTTGTAAGCAAATGATAAAATTTTCTTTATAAATTCATCACGCTCAAAATTTTAATATTGTCAAAGTTAAAAATCTTTGTAAGTAATGCCGTTAAACTGTTCATGCTTCATTAACTGAAGCGTTCATTGTGACATTTGTAAAATTTCGGTATAATAAGTCATCTTATAGAATTAGAAAGTCTTCTCCGACTCTAAACTATCATTAAAATCAGATCATTAAACTTCATGATAAACAACTTGATGTAAAATATATAGAAAAGAAGTGATGATGTATTTTGTATAGTTTGTGGACAGATATATATTCAACTAAAAGTTTTGAAACTATAAGAAAATTTCATTCAACATTTTCATGACCAGATAAACCATAATATCTAACATGCTCAACCATCATGGTTTTAACAGGTTAAACATGGTCAAATAAAGCTAGCCTGTTGTAGTGGAAAACAATATGTTAAAAAGTTGAACCGCTTCATCTGATTTTACATGGCTTTCAGATAAAATCTTCTGTCTCCAAATTTTGTTCTCCAGATGAGCGTTTGGTTTTCTAGCAAAAATAACCTAGTGACAAATTTTTACCAACCTAATTTGCATTTATTCAATTTGAAGCAGCAAATTTCTAATAAAAGTCAATAAAACAAATATTAAAATCAATACTATAGAATTTACAGATAACCTGGGCTGACATATTTTACTTCACAGCTAGATTTCAGGTAGACTTAATTAAACATAATTATTCATCTTTATAATCAGTCTAAATAAGTCATATGGTGCAACAATACTTATCCTATATTCTGACAAATAGAAATGGCCACCAAGATGATTAAGGATCAGCTATTTTTCATTCTTTATACCCAATCTTTTGAACGGACAAATTAATAAAATAGATTTTATATTTTACCCAAATCCAGAACCGAATGTCCAATTGTTATAGAAGAAAATAATTAAATTGGCTTATTAGAGACCATTGATGCCTGGCCTGTGGTTTCTTTTGTGCAGAAAATTGTCCTGGACAGGGGTCAAACAAGAACATAGATTATGCATCAGTTTCTATATGCATACAACTGTTTGATAAAGATTTCAACAGACTCAGGTTTAAACGGCACCATAAAAGCAAAACAAATCCTTTCATTAGACATATATTACAAGCTATAAACATTATTATTGGACTTAAATTCATTATATAAATGAAACAGCCAAAACATTTAACATATTTTTATACAGGACCATTTTCAGTAAAATGTGGGTTTTTTTTTCGGAGGGTCAATTCAACTCAGCCTCACTCTCTTCACAGACTATAGTTTAGAGTAAGCAACACCAGAGCTTAATATTTTGTCTATCTACCATTCTACATTGACTTCACATCAGTCATTCATTAGAAGGATAAGTTCGATAAGTTAATCGACCAATAGCTGGCAGCATTCAGTGGCAAATATCATATGATACTAAAATGTTAATGAGATATGAATATGCCCTGCTTTGTACTTCAGGCCAGCTCCACTGAGATTTATATGTGTGAAACAGTTCATTTCAATTAGAAATCGTCCTTAGCAGATAAAACTGCCCATCACAATGTTTATTGGTGATATAACATCCAATGACTTCATTTAAACCCAATTCATGTTTGCTAAAACATTCCCAGTAGAAATTATTGGCATATTATGATTGTTGTATGTGTTAATTTCATACAAACAGTATTATACTAAACCACCCATAGAAAATGAGCAGTATAATAACCATTATAAGGTTATATGAGCTGCAATATATATGTCTGATAGATAGAGTGACTGATTAAACTATTAGTTGTTTGCCTATTAAACCTACTGTGTAACATTTCATCACATTCTGTCATTAAAGAGAAATTTATCAACATTGAGAGTTCATTAAAAATTATAATTTAAGTGTTTTAGAATTTAGCCTGTGACACCATAGTATTGCCTAAAAGTTGTTTATTCACTAAATTTGTTTTACATTTGCGTTGATTGTAACTGATGCCTGTATACAGGAACTTCTTTGCTTATCATTTGTTAATAGAATATGCTTGCCCCAAGTCAGGGGGACATTGTAAATTTTATTCCCAGCCAATATTTGAATTCAAGCATAGAATACCACAAATATGATACTGAAACAAGCAGCTGGCATGTGGATTTAGACAATCTGGCTAAGAGAATAAGAGTTAGAAAGTGACTTGTGGTAGGGTAACATTTCTTCCTGCCATACATTAAAGCTGGCATTTAAAAAGTGTGTCTGACTTTATGTACAAGACTGGTAGTTCATATGAGACTAATACCTAGAATTGTCCTGCATTATGCATGTCACATTTGTCAATGAATGCATCAACTGCCATATTCAATCCACCAATCATACAATCAATAAACATCCCCAATGGATGCTTCATTCAAATACAGTTATCTTGCTTCCAAAAAAGATTGAAAAAAACATAGAATTTGTTCATGGTAAAATGTTCGTTTGTGTCTTGTTTTTTCTGAAAGCAAAATAATTAATCTTGTAAACAATTTGATAAAGAGTGTGTAGAGAACAGGAGTGGTTTAAAAAAATGCTTACTATGGATAGTACCTAGTTTATGATATAATACTTGAGTCATGATAAAAAGTTGGGGTAAACACAGCAAACCAACCATGAGAATGAGTTTCTTAAGTACATTACAAAGACATTCACAAAGTACCCAACGTGTTTCTAAATGTCTCAGCAGTAACTCCCTCAGATTTTTTGACAAATTAGTCAACCTATACTTTTAATTAATCTATTGACGGTCTTATAAACCGTCATCACCAAAGTCGATGACCACCATATTGGAACTAATCTCTTGATTCGGTTCAATAAGTTAAAATATTTACTGAAATGAATACTACACCTATAACTCATCTGACTCTATTATATAGGGAACAAAATATCAAATATTAATGTATTAAAATGCTGACGGAAAACTCAAATGTCTTTTATATCTAATAAGTAGTAATAAAATGTAACAAAAGATGGTTATAAATCTATATTTAAGTCACATTTATAACCAATACAACATTTGGTGTATCTTTATAAAAGTAATATTGGAAAATTTCTGTCTTTTATATTATTAAATTAACTGTAAATTATTTGTGTCTTAAGAATATAATCAAAAATATTTGATAGGTTTCAGAAACAAAATCGACTGGCTCCATTGTCAGTTAAAATGACTGAAAATATCTTAAGCCATATGAATGCATCTATAAGTGAGGATTTTCTTTGCCTTGAATTATACTTTTCTACATGGTAAGATACACTTCATGTAACAGGAATTATCATGATACCATATTTACTTAGTACGATAATCAACAAAAATAAATCACTGGAAAAGAAGATCCTTTATTAGTTCCAAATGGAAGAAATATTACAGTATTTTTCCTAACTGAATAAAGAGTAGAGAATATTTTTTCCAACAGGAACGAAATTATAGCATTTTTTATAACAAAGTTTCTAGAGGATTTACTTTTGTAAGGAGGAAAAAATATACGTTAACTATTTAAACTGAATAATTGAGAACCGTGTAAGTTACTCAGGCAAAATATATAGTGAATGAAAAATAAAGACTGGATTATTAGTTTGTCCTAATACATGAATTCAAAATTGCAAAGACCTAATCTTTAGCTAAAAAAAATAGTTTCGATGGCTGGCTTTGGAATTTAAACAATGAAGTACTTGTCCGTTGATTCTAGTAAACCAGTAAATGCCACTCAATATGTCTACACAAAAAAGCACTATACATATTTGACACAAAATCTATAGCATTTACCCATGTGTTAAGCTCTCTGCAAACTTTTCACGCCGCCATAATTCAGTAACGCCATAATTCAGTAACGTTGAATGGTGTTCACCATAAGTTATAACCTATGAACATTGAAACTATTACAGGAGAAAAAAGTAAAAACTCAGACATGTTTAGTTTTTGATAAACTTGAGAGATAAAATCTTAGTGAGAACACCCCATGGGATGAAAGACTTAACGCTAGATTGTATTCTGTCCTGGCGGTAATCTAGGAGACACAAGTGTCATCACTTAATCTCTAAACACAAATTTTGATAACTTAACATTGATACACATTCAATTAAATTCACCTTTATCAACTGTTATTTATTATGACACAATGACAATATGGGATTTCTGAAATATTAATAAATGTATGTTAGGAATTTAATTACATAAATTTATAGATTTTAGAATTTAGAACATATTGTTTCTGATAAAGATAAGTCAGTTAAGCTGTCAATTTAAAAAATACAATATATATATGAGAATTATTTTTATGAATTCCTTTGAAATTTTATTGAAAAACTGCAGCTTTACATAAACGATAAAAAAAATCAAAACAACATTTACATGTTAAAGAAAATAATAAAAAAAAAAGATAATTGATATGAATAAAAAGGTATATTGGTATAATCTGTAGTAACCCTCGACATTAAGGTCTCTGGTGGATATTTGTCTCTGGCAAATTTTCTAACCAAAACTTTTTTTCTTATCTTTGAGTTGAGACAGCTAGCTAGACTGGAGTAATAAACCTTCTTTCACCTTAATTTATTTTCACCTGGTTATCATTTTACATGCATTTTTCATGTCTTTTTTATAACTCTTTAATACCAAATTTCAAAGACTGACAAGTTAGATGACTCATGCACTTATTTCTAAGGGATATATCAGTTTTTGTACTAATAATCTTTAGTAAAAGTGAAAAATTAGTTAAATTTTACTGCTATGTTTGTTTAGATTTCCTAATACATTAACTTTTATTTCAATTTTAAAATACGAAGATTTATATGTGTAAATACTGGCAAACTATGTCCTTGAAAAAATCAGTTACATCGAAATCCATAAAAGCATGTTTTAAATTAAATGTGCAAGTCTTACAAAGACAGGACAAAAAACAGTTAAAATTATAGTGTCAACATGAAAATCTATTGAAGAAAAATAAATATTTAGACAAGTGACTCTCCGCCTACTTTATGTCAGGCTGGTATTTAGCTGCACCTTATAAATTATTCAAATGTTGCTGAGATTCAGTAAATAATGGTTCAGACTGTTAATTAAAAAGTAGAAACAAATTTGTCACAAAAAAAAATGGTAGACAATATCTATAAAGTGTAGTTGAAGTGATTATCTCCCTTTCGTGTCTTTTATATTTTCTAAGTTGGAGAGCTACATTTTGTAATTTGAACTGCATAATGTAATGAATTCATCAATATTATATCTATACTATTCAAAGAAAGCAGCCTTAAACCAATCAGAAAATCCCATATAGAATAAGATCAAAGAAAAATATCTAAATCAATCACTTAACAAATTAGTTGAATGTCTAATGATTTAGCATCTATAATATAAAACCTCAGTCAACATAGCTAGATTCCATTAATCTTTCAGCAAGTATTACAAAAACTTAACACATGATTCCAGCAATGGTTAGCAAATGAAAATCCTAAAACCCTGAAGATACAAAAAGACAAATTAATCTTACTGGTACCTATTTGATATATTTAAAGAAAAAAAAGGTGGTGAACCTAAATATCACGAAGGGATAATAAACTTAATATACCTGTTGGTGACCTTCTGCTGTTGTCTTCTCTATGGTCGGGTTGTTGTCTCTTTGAAACATTCCCCATTTCTATTCTCAATTTTTTTTAATATATATTTACCACAATTGACATTGATTTCTGTTTTTTTAATATCCAATTGTATTGAAAGATTTCATAAGAATCCTTTTATTTGTATGCACAGTATTAAATAAAAAATGTAAAAATTATTTGAGATGTTTTGTACAAAGTGGCTCATGGAAAAATTGAAATTGTTCACTCGGTCTTAATCCATGTGGACACTACAGATACCAATAAAAGAGGTGAAAGCTAAAGGTCCCTCCTTATAAATCTGCTTTACTTGCAGAGTCAATATACATGTATGTAACTTACTGTAACCTACTGGAACTTCAAAGTGATAAAAGCAAATTTTTTTTATTTTTTTTTTTGAAACAAAAAAAACATAAACTTTTTTTTTATTAAAAAAGTAAAACTGTAAAACTGCTCATGGCATAAATAGCAAATAAACAACTTCAATGTCTATATGATTGCCTCACACCATGTAAGTGTTTATGAACAAAAACAAGGTTACAGAGATGTATGATTGAAATAACAATTTTGAAAGGAAATAATTTGATCTTTATTTGATAAAAATATGTTAGCACACTTAAGATATTTAATGTTTTACTTTTCTGCTTCATCAGTTGTGACAATAAAACAAAATCTTTTTTTAACATGCACTATTATTTTAAATATCAAATGAACATTTTATTTCATGTTATCACAATCAATGAGAAATTAAAAAAAAATATAGCTGTTGGATACATGTGTTTTTTGTCTTGACTACACAATCTATAAATTTATATAGGCCATGCAAGTAAAAAATAATGCAAAAAACTGGAAATATGTTGCAGTATAATTTCAAACATTTGAACCAGATTTTGTTATTTAGCCGATTTTCTTTTTTTTTAACTCATCAACCGAATTTATGATCAACCAATCGACATAATAATGTTTGACAGTTTTAATTATTCAAAGCACATATTTCATATTATCTTTTTAATACATTTAAATACTTTTATAAAGTCATTAAGCAAACATTTACATAAAGTCTAATTTCACCACCTTGAAAGGTAAATATTATAAAATGCTCAAGATGTCTCTTCAACTTTCTTTTCATTTTCAAGATTTAATTGATTTCAACTCCATTTCCTTCTGACTGTACAAATACAACATGCACTTTTTTGCACGAGAATTGAATATTAAGTCAACTTCAAAGAGATAACTTTTATCATTCATTTACACAAAGAAAGCGATCTTGTCCTTTTTAATTTGAATAAGTTTCCTATTTTGAATGTGAAGTGAAATCTCGACTCATTAGACCAAAATTGATGATGTAATTTCGGTTTGGACCACATTAAATGAGTACTAAAGAACATGCATGAAAAGAATATGGTTTAAATCTATTCCTTTCATATAACTGTTCTTAAAGTCAGATTTGGAAAAAAAGCCACTGCTTCTAATTGGTGACAATTTGCAGCTTTATAATGATTTTTTTTTATGGGGAAAAACCACTGCTTATTGGTTAAAATTTCATTCTTCAAGGGTTACAACAGTCAGATTCTGGGGGGAAATCTTTGCTTTTTGACTAATTTAAAAATTTCTAAAAAAAAATATATTTTCAAACAAATACCGCATAGATCTAAAGAATATGAAAACTGACTAATTTTTGGGAGTTTCTGCAAGTGTTACTTCCTGAAGACAATTGTCAGATTAAACTGCTTTTGAAACATCAAGCCAAAATTAAAACGACTTAACAACAAGCCAACATGCAAAATAATACCTTGATCTTATGTCCTCTGTAAAATCATTGTAAATTAGTGATTTCACCAATTTCAAGATGAGGGACAGCAATAACAGCACTATTCCTTTGAAATACTGGTCATATACTAGTATTACAAGACTTATTTTGATTCATTTAAATGTTTCAGAGTTTAGTCTGACGTCCTTTTAGGCTGAACTGTGCAATTTATTGTTTAGGAGCCAGCTGAAGCCTGCCTCCTGGTGTGGGGTTTTCCTCGCTGTCAAAGACTCTTTGATGGCCTTGGGCTGTTTTCTGCTCTTTGGTGGGGTTGCTGTCTCTTTGACATATTTCATTCTCAATTTTATTTGTCTTGTGCAAGTCAAGCAATTTCATATTTATTTTTTTTTCAGATCAAAAAGACTTATGAACCAAATAAACATACTTATGTTATGTAATGGAAGACATGCAATTATAAGGTGAAATTTTTTACTGTCTGCAATGCGGACAAAAGCTACAAAAAGATCCAATTATGATATATAAATTTTTAACCAAATTTTTATGCTAATTCAGACAATACAATCCCTTTTTTAACAGATTTGGCTATAGAATTACCGAGACATCTCGCCTTTGATCAAAGGGGTGACAATTCTTCGTCAATGTATTACTGAGGTGCTGAAAAATCATGTCTACAAATGCCACAGTCCATTATTGCCTATTTTTATACCTTGCATAAAACATAAACAAAACAATGAAAGGGTGGATCACATTTACTGGCATGTGTATGATAGGATCTTTGTTTGGACTATAAATACAAAAGCCGTTTAAAAATGTTCAGTAGATCGTGTTTCAACAATAATAAAGCAAAAGACTTCATTAAAATTTAATGTGATTTTAAATATGTGATTTTACAAGGAAGCCATGTAACCTACGGACCTTTATGTAACAAATGTGCATAGATTTTTTCTTCGCTACGAGAATATACTCGTATATTGCTTACTCATAATATCATCTTGTTACGAACGATTAATTTAAAATCATCTGCCAGAGGCAGATTTAGGGGGAGACAGGATATCCTGGCCCCCTCCTCCCCCTTTTGTGGAAAATATTTTGTTGACTATATAGAGAATTACTGAAGCATGACTGAAGCTGAGGCACCCCTCTTGTGCAGTCAGTGAGCCCCCATTATGAATATTTCTGGATGCGCCACTGTCTCTTTCAACATATTAGTAGGTATATATAGGTTTGGATAAAAGATTGGATATGAGTGCCAATGAGACAACAACACCTCTCCATCAAATTCACAATGTATAAAAAGTTTCTTTTTTTTATTCATATACATTTTATTTCAGTTGCCTTATTGGTAAATAGATACCTGTCACCTTACCCCTAAGGGTAGAAGGCTGTTAGACAAATATTAATTTCATATCTTTAAACATCCTTGAGGTACACTTAAGAGCAGTAGACATAATATATTGACTGTACATTTAGCATGCAAAATATGTGCAGATAATGAAACTTTACACCACATTAAACAGAAGATACAAGTGTACTACCACCCATAAACATGGATCGGCAATTGGCCCGGGGGAACATATCAAATTTCGCACTTAACTTTATATAAATAATGGACATATTTTCTCATAAATATCTAGTTTTTATAAAAACTATCATAATTTTTATATGCATTACATTTGTGCAATAAAACTGAAAATGTTGTTGACATTAAATATTATCTTCCCACACTTTTGCCATGAATATCCGTATCCATATCTGTAAACAGGGCAAACCCTCTATAAAAAAATACTGGTAAAGTTTATTACAGTTTAGATTTCTATTGAAAGTTTGAGCTTTACGACCCAAAAAACTGGGACAGATCCTCAGAGGAATCCTTACTACAGGGGGCTGTTATTGGTATTCAGGGTGTTGTATAATCTCTGTATATTATAGGAATACATGTATCAGAAGTCATGGCGAGGTATAATCATTTTACTACTTTTCTTATTGAAGTTATAAAACTAAGTAAGTTAATTTTTTTCATCACATTTAGCAGCCCTTATTTGAAATGTTCAATGCATTTTAGGCTGCATTTCTCAGCAGAGACATGACATTATATAATTCAGAAACAACTGAACATAAAAGCAATAAAGTTAAGGTCGATTATACATGTCAAAATGTAAATGTGTTATTTGAAAAAAAGGAAATGTGAAGCATTTGTAAATGAGACAAAAACCCGTTAAAACCCAAAAACCAAAAGTCCTCATTGCATTAGTTTTGATTATGGCAGGACTGAGAGTCAAGAATTAGCAGGATATCAAAAAAAGTTTCACCCGTAACAAAAAGACACTGAAACGCAAATCAAATTATTCCAGGCAACAAATATTTTAGGCCTTCAAAGCTTGTATGTAAACCTTTTTTAAAACCATGAAATCAAATATACACAAAAATACAATTTTTTCATGATCCGAGTACAACCCAGGCAAATATATGTAATGATCCGAGTACAACCCAGGCAAATATATGTAAACACTGTGATACTAGCATAAACTAAACTTATTATATATGCAAAAATAATATTTTACATTATTTCATTGAATTTTTTAATATCAAGAAAAATTATGTAAATCATATTAACCACGATTTTCTATTGTTCTATTCATGATGACATTAAAAACATTACCAAAACAAGTCCATTTAAGATGGGTGGTATAATTATCAAGGATTTATTATTATCATACACAAATTATGCAACAAATATGTGCATTACAAAAGCTGTTTTAAAAAATTATCAATATAAGGTTTGAATGTTAAGCTATCTGATATCTGTCCTTGGTTAAATACAAAAATCATTTTTTTATTGTAAACAAAAAATGAACAAACATCATGCAATGAACGCAACAATACTTTTCCCTTGAAATACCTAAATGGCTACATTCAAATTAAAAATATGTAAATGATCTATTTTAATCTTACGAAATCTTAATAACTTTAAGGTTTAGGTTTACCATTAAATTATTACTCTCATTTCATTCAATTATTGGCCTTCATACACATTAAACCACTTATTAAATATTGCAATAAAAATTATGAATAAATTTCCCATTTATATTATAAATTAGCACTAAAAATAATTTAATAGCATTTCTCTGTCTTAATTGCCTGCACATATGAATTGATTTTAATGTTGTAATTCTGCTTGAAATTTGAAGTGATTTGCATAATTACCATTAAATTTTGACATTTATGATTACATCAAAAACAAAAATAAACTGACATGAATTTATATTAAATTTGCATACTAGGTTCAAATTTACACTTATCGATATAGTTCAACAATGCTCTAAATATGTACTGTCTGTGTCAATGAGGCAGCAACCCTAATCAACACAAATAACCAAGAGACATATATATGCATAATCTTCCAACAATAGACATGACTGGTGTCGGACTACAATATGTTAAGGTATAAAGCTCTCAGAGTCTAAAACAGTTATGAATGAGCCAAGATTCTGTGTTGAAGACCATTAATTTGACCTATAATGTTTTACTTTTACTAATTGTGACTTAGATGGAGAGTTGTCTCATTGGCACTCATGCCACATCTTCTTATTTCTATGTAAATAATATAGATCTGACATATAATACCAACCTCTCCAAATAACATTAAACATTAAGATATAATACAAGACATCTACTAAACCTAATTCTTAACCTGACAACAGATTATAATCTTTGCTTAAATTTGCATAGCTGTAGACCTATGATACATAAAATTTCCTGTAAACTTGTGTGGTAAACTGTTTCTACCCATACCCTTAACACAATCTTAACCTATGATCATGCAAGCCAAAGTCTTACTGGTCATTTATTGGACAATGAATATTACCCTGAAATAAGAACTTAAAGTAGGCCGTTAGTTTTCTCGTTTGAATTGTTTTACATTGTCATTTCAGGACCCTTTATACCTGACTATGCGGTATGGGCTTTGCTCATTGTTGAAGGCCATACTGTTACCTGTACTTATCAATTTCTGTGTCATTTGGTCTCTTGTGGAGAGTTGTCTCATTGGCAATAATACCTCATCTTCTTTTCTATAATAAGTTTAATATCACCTGTGATGGTATTAGTTCTACTCAGGCCTTGCTGTCATAAAAATTTGAATATGATTGTTGTTCTCAGACTCAGAAATAAACAAATTAAAGTGTGATTTTTACATCAAAGTGGGATTCAGGAGTCTGGAAAACATTGACATAGACATAGACAACTTTATTTCTATTCAGCATAGCATAAAACATACAAATTACCGAAAAAAGTTTTCAGGCCTGATCACTAAGTTAACATTCTTTTAATGAGAAGAACTTCAAATTATCAGTACAAGAAATGTTAAGTGTTTATATTTCATAATTTGTTTATTCATCTTGTTTGTTTTGACATCTTATATCAGTTTACTGATGTTACCCAAGATAACATTATGAGTTATCTAGTTATCTATTAAATGTATTTGAAATATGAAATTTTATAAAGAATGAGTAAAATACATTATTTTTATGTTATAAGCCATCATCAGTTTCAGGAAGTTTTGTAGAAAATGCAACAAATAAAATCTAATGCACTTTGACAATATGCACTTTCAATAAAAAAATATAGAAACCATTAATTTTTTTTTTTAATCCAATCCTGTTTTAAGAATTTATTCTACTTAAGGTTTATTATTGCATATGTAACCTGAGAAACATGATAATGCATGGAACATATACATGTAGATTGGATCAGTAAAATGGCTCTAATTGTTATGCATTATTAAATATGTGGAAGGGGAATTTACAAATTTGTCAGATGTATATTCCATGAAATTTATTTTTTTAATAAAATTTATGTTTTTTTGAAAAAGCTTTCAAAATTTGAATATCACATTGCTCTGAATTATTCAATTACTCCTTTTACACAAGTAAGTGGATGCAAAAAGGGGGGTTCTTGAACTAAATAAATGCTTAGATGTTCAACATTTATCCAGTTGAAGATCCAGGGGAGATTCCAAGGGTTGGAACCACCCCCCCTTTTTTTTCTTAGGACGGCCAATGCATTTGAAAAGGGACATATAGTTGGAACCCCCCTTTCTCCTATCGCTGGATCCGCCCATGATTTTACCATCTTTCCCATTATTTTGATAATGGTCACTTTCAAGATTTACAAGCTTCCATAAAGACTTAAATGTATATTTGTTATTTCCTCTTCATTAATGATGTATATAACTATCAAAACAAAGATCAAACATATTTCCAGTATTATTGAGGTGTCTGCAGATCTATGATAAGTTTATTAATACCATCCACTAAAGAATATTTGGCCTTTGTCTGTGTCCAAACTGATCTAGCCTAACATGTTTACGTCAGTGATTGACATGCAGATACATAAAATAGAAATGATGCAAATGATGCACATTTGTAGTATCTATAAGTTCTTCTGATAACAATAATGTGTTGACATCAGAGATTGTGATGCAATCCTTCACTTTCTATAACTTTGATATTTTAATCAAATATGTAATCTGTCTGAAGATTTGCTGCATAGTTTAAGACATTCTTACAAAAGCTAAACAAAAAAGAGTTGATGATTGCTTACTCACCTAGAGGTAACAGTTACATTCAAAATTCCCATATTAACTTTAAGTATAATGGAGAAATAAATTACATTTTATGTAAGGAATGGTTCAGAAGCCCATGGTCTGTTGCACTGCTGTTTTTTTTTTTTTTTTTTTGTTTGTTTACTACATGTTATCCCTTTTAATGTATTATTTCAGTTATCTGATATAATTTAACACTATTTTTTATACAATTACATTTATGACTGAAGCATTACATTTATAGATTTTGAACCCTGTGAGTGAGGCACTAACAGCAGCAATGCAGTAAAATATGTTTCGACTGTCACTGCATTAGAAGAAAAATACAGGTAATTTGTTGCATTAAGCCACTCACTCCACTCATGAGACACCTCTTACAATTATGCCCTTGTCTTGTTTTTCATTGTGTTGTTTGGTTTCTGTCTCATTGATAATCCATTTTATCTTATCATTCAGTTCATACAATAACTGATTTATCAACATTTTCATAATACCAACAAGACTGTACAGAGGCGGATTTAGAGGGGGGCAGTGGGCCCGGGGCCCCCCCTTTTTGGAAAAAAATTTGGTTGCTTATATAGGGAATCACTGAAGCGTGACTGGAGCGGGCCCCCTCTTAGGTCAGTCAGTGGGCCCCCACTTATGAAAATTTCTGGATCCGCCACTGCTGTAGGTAATTGTCAAACAGTTTCATTATTGGTGAACTTTTAAAATTTGATTGAATGAATAATTCATGCTTGATTGATTACTTTATGGCTGATTAAGTCCTACAGCATATACTATATAGATATTGGGGATGATAATACTACATGTCAAAGGAATATTAAGCCTTTAGAGAGTAAGTCTTACACAGACACACTCTATCAGGTTTGAAATGTACTCTTAGCTAACATAAATCCATCAGAGTTCATCGAAACCAATCACCATACCACAGCACACAGTATATTAACTGAAAGCCTAAAAATTGCTCCTACAACTAATTGTCAAGTGTTTAACATTAAAGAAGTAAAAAAAAACATTTCAAAATCTGTGGTTTGACCAAGCCAGCATACAATCTTAACCCATCATATGACCTGTACCAAACTTGTAGCAAGCAGAATGAATTAACAAGCTCCATTCGCTTAGACATTATAAGCATGTTAAATAATATTCAAAAACATACATTTTTAACATTGAAGAATCCCACACACATTTATTATCTTTTATAACATAATATACATGTTGGCATTGATAGAAAGTTTAATCCCAAACGGATGCTCCCTTGATAGCTATAATAAAACTTTTTTTTATGTCTGCTTTGGAAATCTGTGTACTACTAAGGTCCAATCGAATCAATTTAATTAATTAATAAAGATATCTGATATTTAATGAAATGAATTATTAATGAATGAAAAAATTATCAAGCCTAAAGTTATAGGTTTGTTTGCATAAATGTCAAAAAAAGATAATTAAACATATGGAAATCATAGACTTTCAGAAATATTTTTTGCATCAAATAATAGATATTAAGTTTGTATATCATGCAAGGAATCAATTGGCGGCAAAAAAATCTTATAATGATGAGTATAATTTGTATAAAGAGATGTGTTTTCTATTGACAAGAAACATGTCTTTGTAGAGTGGTATCTCAGTCAGTCTTTGTGGATGTGCAAAGAGCTATGACACTCTCACTGTATTTTTTATGAGGATCTGTTAAATCATTCATTAAAAACATCCTTTAAGACCACATCATGCAATTCCTTTACAGTACCGTAGATGCAATAGGTAACAAATTTCTGTCAATTAATAAAAATATGCTGAACAATGACTGAAAAATCCATTGTTTTGCAATTGAAATCAGAAACACAGACAATTTTCTGCTACAGCCAAATCAATTGCTTTACTAGGAATTGTGAAGGTTCCCATTGTATAATCTACTGGTACCTTACCAATTAAAGCTTTTTAGGTGTAAGCATCCAAAGTAACAGGTATACTTTTTTGTCCAAGAATGATTTTCAATGATATGATATGGACAATCTTAATTCAGCTTGTAAATAACTGAAGAATGATACTGTTGACTTCTAAAGGTTTTTTCCTAATTCATGTTGTTGTTAGATTGCTGTGTAAGTGGTATATCCAATGTACAAGAAATCTTTTTTTATTCATTTTTTTTTATTGATCGAAACTATCATGCTGACAATTTTAACTGAGACTGATACAAGTCTAATAAAGGCTTTAATCTGAGGATTATCTATCAAATGAATTGTTTAGATCATGATTTATAATATTATATCTTAGTCATTGAATCACAATGAATAAAGTCCAAACTTTAAATTTGTCAACATTTCAAAACCTTTAAAAAAAAACATTTTTAACAACAGACTATGGAAGACCACTAGGGTAAAACAAATAAATCTTTTTTAAATTCTTAATCGTCTCGATCGACATTTAAACAACACTAATAAACCTAATTAGTGGGCGATTTTGACAACATTTAGATCGAAATCATTAAAAAACATTCCCTTATCTGTAAGTTAAACTGCAAACTGATTGATCTGATAAACATTCAAATATTGGAATTTCTATCAGATTATTTCACATTTACACTCCAACCATTGTCTGTTTAGTTGACATTCCGCATTCTACGAACTCAAATCATGTAAGACATGTAAACAATAGCCGTCAGAAACAAAAGACGGCAAAGTTAGTCATGTTTACAACCATTAACTTTTCATCCGCTGTAAACGATCCGAAATTATACCCTGGGTAGGAAATTGTGTGTTTTGTTATAAAGTTATTAGGTGAAGACCATGCCACAACTCATTAAACCAACAAGAAGATGATTGTGGTCAAGTGTCCATGAATGACTATGATGACACTTTTAAGGAGATTTTAGACTCAGATTATCTTTTGTGGTTAAAACTGAGTGTTCACATGTTTTAACACTGTTTTAACACTGTGATATACCGAAGTATTTCTGTCTTAATAAACTCATCATAAGATACAAGGATTGAAATTTTGTATTTGCAAAAGACACGCTTTCGTCGAAGGATGAATAGATTTTTTCTCCTTTCAAGACTAAGAGAAAATCACTAAACAAATGCCAAGTTATTTATGTTCCCATTAACTATAAATTTTATCTTCATGTAAATTCCCCTAAAATGTTTTTGAATATCTAATCGTGCATCTATTTCATATTTGACCTCAACATAAATATAATACAATTATTGTAGTCAAAATATTTAGTCTAATTAACAATAAAAATTATTCATTAATTTAACCAGAGACATATATACACATGTTCGATTCAACCACTTGTAATGTTCTAGACCTCTTTCATCAGAGAAAAGCAATATTTTTTTTCAGTTAAATTGCTATTAAAATAAATGAAGTTTTCAAATCAATTAAAAATGTGAAATTAAAGCCTCCACCCAATTTTCCTATTTTGTGAATAATATCCTATTTAATTGATCTTAAGAAGAAGAAAAAAATAATTGAAAAAA
This sequence comes from Mytilus edulis, assembly GCF_963676685.1. NCBI lineage: Eukaryota > Metazoa > Mollusca > Bivalvia > Mytilida > Mytilidae > Mytilus > Mytilus edulis. The sequence continues at coordinate 41,666,348 of NC_092350.1, forward strand.
ATGAAGATGACCTTTGGTGACTAGAGTAAATATCACTTCAAGGATGATCAAAGTTATCTACTCAGATCTCCATTTAGAAAAGTTCTAATTTTATTGGCCTATAAAAATAATCTACATAATGATAATTTTATTAATATTGAGCTTCCTTGTATCAACAAATGAATTTTTAATTATTAATTATTTGTGTAACAGATTTTTTGATGCCCCACTTAATTTCAGCTAAAACATTGTATCTGTTGTTTTATATGTTTAACTGGACTAAGTGACATCTGAAATTTCATCTTTTTATCTATTTTTAAGAAATTTGAAGTATTCCATGCCATAATAAATAATCATTGACTCTGGCGGGAATTCTACAGTTTGGGTTGCATGTGAACAAACTTAAGTGTCATTTTCAATTTTTTTTTTATTTAATCAATGATTACAAGGCAACATGCTTTTGCTGTGACAACCCCCTTAATACTTATATGGCATCCACAAGGTCAAAACGCATCTTAACACCAAATAAAAAAATCCACAATTATTATCAATAAATATTTTGTATGCATAAAATATTTTTTATAGCTTAAATGAATACAGATATAACCATCTGCAATGTCACAATGCATTAATCGGCCGGATTAATAGGGACACAAAAAAATCACAATTATCATCACTAAATATTTTTTCCCATAAAATATTGATATACTTAGTAACAGCTTATCTTTAATGTAACCTTTACAATTTTCTAAATTCTGCATCCACCTACACTTTTACTTTTGGCATAATGCATTTAACTTTCTTTTTTTCCCATGACCAATTTTCAATTTCATTTGAAAATATATGTATTTATCTTAAAATTCTAAAGAAAATTAGCAATCTATTTTGTTTAAAACTTAAAACAGCTGCTGCTACATCAGCAACATTTGGAATTTTATCAATTAAAACTTTTACTATTTTTTTTTTAAATGTGTGAATAATTTGAGAATTGGGTTTTTTTCACTCCTTTTTATTATAAATCGAAGCGATGAACTGGTCAGACGTAACTTAACAAATGCAACTGTGACACTTATGTACTGTCATGGCGTCAATGCAGCGTCTACACATGCTATAAAAAATGTAAAATTAATCCAGTTAAAACAAATGTTTACATATTGCTTCAATGCAGAACGAACTTCAAATGAAACATAACAAATTAATTGCCTCAATTTGTAAGTAATTTTGTATAGTCTCTGTGCAAATTGATGAAAATCTTTGCTGATAAGAGTATTTAGAAACCTCTCTCACAAAATTAATCTTGTTCAACATGATGCCAATTAGTATATAGTCTTTTCCGTAATTTTTGGCTGTCAATCATAATTTCACTCTTGCAAATTACAAAAAAAATAATCCATTTTCCACCCTATTTTTTAACCATGTCAGATTTTGATGTAACTTGGTGCATATGTATGTGAAATAGTTCAAGGTATTGTTTGTTATGTAACCACAAATAAAAAAGCTGGATCGACTGGTGAAGTGAAATCATCCTATTTGCTAGCTATTGTGACTGAGCTAATATTGCAATCCTAATGGTATAAGGTTTTGCCATTATAGTTCTTGGAGTGCTTCCATTCACAACTGCACTAAATCTTTCTTGTTATATCAGGAAGCAAGACAAATGTTTATACAATTTAGAGTAATTTGACCATGTATTCATTTCAGCACTATCATTAGTTGTGTCTGAATTTATGAAATCAAACTTTGAACCTAACCTCAGACACATAAAAACCTGATTCATAATGTGATTTACAAGAAAAGAAATAAAAAGAAATTTTATTATTTTTTCCAACCTGTTACATTAAATGTCAACCACAACAAAATATCATCAAGAATCTTATCAAGAATATAAAAGAAAGACCATATACAAATCATTGGTATTGTCACCTATACCACACCTTTAAAAATCAATTAATTTTTTTTGAATGTCGAAGGTGATAATGACAGGCCATAGTCTTGATACTTAATGATAGCCTATGTTTCACAAATGACCACTATACAATCTAAGCAAAATGGCCCTTTTTGACTTTAATTGTCCAGGTTTAGAGAGCGCAGTGTGACCTTTGTACTCATAGATTTTGGAAATTTGATCAGGTCCATCTTGTTAAAACTGTAATACTTTTAATGAGATCCTCTGTCACCTCACAAACAGCAGAAATTTGAAGTACACCTCTTTAGCCATGATCCATTCTTGAAAAGATTACAAGCAATGTTGTACATTATAAATTCAGTGTTGAAATAGTAACAACAAAAATGCATTATCAGAAGTTAGCTATTTGTACTTCTGATGGATCACAATGGGTGCAAAACTCTCTTATCTTACAATCCTTTGGCTAGCTGACAGTTAAATTCACATTTAACAAACTATTCATCAAAGAATTATGATTTTTATTAAATTTTTCATTTATATACAATACCTTTTCGTACAGTGTAGTAAAATATCAAATTTATTTGACGAGCTTTAGGTTTTGCTCATTGTTAAAGGACTTAAAAGCTGTACCAAAACAGTGACATATAGTTATTTAATTCTGAGTCATTTGGTCTCGCAGGTGGAGAGTTGACTCATCATCAGTCATACCACATCTTCTTATTTCTGTATTATAAATTTGATGACGACAACTTTGCCAGCTTCAAACAGAAAAAAATCCAAGATGTTCATGAGAGCAAACAGTACTTTAAATGACATTGGTTTGTAGCCGAAACTGGACAAGATAGGGTGACTATCATTTAGATTTTTGTACGAGGATCACCTTCAGTTACGATTCTATATGTGTTGCGGAATAAATGAATCTAATTATAAATTACTATAATTACAAATATAGGACTTATTCAACCGATGTTTGACCCTATAAAATCTTTTGAAATAAAGCGACCAATAGGTACAGATTACAGGGGTGCATATCATTAAAATACTTATAAGATGAAAAATTTAGTCAGGAATTCTGAAACATGTAAAAATGTCTATAGCTCGATCATTTATTATATGAAAAGGCTAAGAGAAATAAAATGCAATTGGAAAAAAAGCAATGGTCTTTCAGCTGCAATCAACGATAGAATTTAAACAAAAATCAAGTCAAAGTTTTATATATTTTTTGCGGTTTTTATAAAAACCTCTTTATTCCTGGTCTACTAAATTCTCAGAACACATTTTATGTATCTAAAATATACTTATATACATTTGGTATTGCCCTTCCCTTATAATACTTACAACCAGAGCAGGTTTTAAAATTTAAACAATTATTCTAATTTAATCTTTATTATTTAAATAAGATCAAAACTAATAACCAATAGAGTGAGAAACTTGTGTCATGATGGCCATTGTGTAAGTTTTACCTATTACATAAAACCTGGCATGGAAAATGAAGCCAAATTATTTACTTAAAAGCTTGTTCAACATACAATATTATTTCAGCTTGTATTATTCTATAACAAAAGATCAACTAATTTTTAATACTAAGCAGATTATCAAACTATTATTCAAATATTTAAAATTGTTTTAGGCTTAAAGACCAACATGTTAGTATAATATCTCAATTTTTTCAAACTTCCTAGAGTTGAACAACCAACTGCATGGAGTTTTAAAATCAAAATGCACATGCTAAATACACCTCATTTTTACCCTAAATATGCAGCAAAAAATTATCTAAAATTGTGATTTCCATAATTTTTTCTATAATGCCACACTATCCAAGACATTTCAAACACATTTATTATAGCAAGGATTTGTATACATGTAGTAAAAATCCTTGACTATAGTAATCTCTGCTTTAAAAAAATCAACAATTGCTTTTTTCAATTTTACAGACAGAAGTAAAAATGCCTTGAATCTGTCAGACTTTAAACTAATGTTTCATAAATTTCAATATTAAAACCGATTTAATTGGTATAACAGGGAATTTTAAATTCAATGAATTTTTTTACACATTTTTTTATTCCTCATGAAATTTAAATATTTCAAAGTCTGGACACATTCTTAACCAAGGACAGCCTGCACACTTCAACAGACAATGGAATAAAACACTTTTCACCTGTTTTAACAAGAAATGCTTTATCTGAAATTTACATCTCCATAATTACACCACTCTCAAATTTAAATGTTCTCATTATTTTTTTCTGCAAATGTGTTATGAATTGTAAAACTAATAAACCTCCAAATATTAGCTTTGATTGACATTTAGTTTGTCAGAAAATTATTACTGTGGCTAATTTTACCAAAATACTTCAAGATCAATAAATCAAGAAGCTTTTTGAAAGGGTGGTCTAAAAAATATTAGCGGCAGAACAGTAAATTGTTATGATATTTGAAGTACCGTGGAACACCTCCTTACTGGTACTTGTTATGTTGTAATTGCAAATGGTCCAAATATTATATAACAAATAAAAACAAAAAGAAGATTCAGAGATAGAAAAGTATCTTTGTAAATTGATGATATGTACCTGGAACTTCAAATCAACTGTGCTTTAAGATAGTCCCATTTTTTAAACTTATTTTGCCCTCTATCCCAAATATACTATTTCCAAAGTAGGATTACCGGTATACAAAAATAAAGATTGTTGGTGACCTTCTACTGTTGTCTGTTCTGTGGTCGGGTTGTTGCCTCTTTGACGCATACCCCATTTCCATTCTCAATTTTATTACTGGATTTTTATCTCATTAGAAATGCTTAAACCCAAAAATTTGAAAGCCAGAAATGTACAATAAATCAGTTGGGAATCGCTTAATTATTACATAATAAATAAATATATATAGTTTGCTTTGTTGCTAGTAAATATAAAATATAAATATTGCAATGTTCATTGAATAAACAGATCATAATTCTTTAAATATTTAAAGCACCATTCATAAATTATGGCTGTATGATATTTTGTCACCTATCTTTGATAATAAATAACAAAAATGTTAATCTATCATAAGGTGAAGACAAACTGAGTTATCTCTCTTGATAAAAGGTCAGTCACAACAAACAACATCTTAACCTTAGCAGAAGCATAAGGTCAATCGTGATAACCCAGGACAGACAGATATGATAAAACTGATTTATCATATACATGTATATCATATATTTATATCAACTACAACATGTATATTGCAAAAGACTTTTCTAGTATAAGTTGCTGCATTAGAAAAGGGATTCATATTTTGAGTCAGATGAGAAAAATCAAGGTGTCTTTTAAAAGAGGTTATTCCTTTCTTTGAAGGTTCCTTAGATTCAAAGATTGCATTAAGATAAACCATTATGTTCTGACCTGAGGAAAAGAACCTTAATGTTTCTGACTTAATGTCCAAGGGTGGATCAGACAAGCCATTTATTAAAAGTAAACTGTAACATTTTCAAAGTGTTAAGTTACTCTGGTTGTCACTGGCTGCAAATATACTGTAAAACCATTGATGCAAAAAGATGCAGAGTTGAAATGTGAGTAATTTGCCCAGTCATTCCTTGGAAAATTGATAATATATTTAATCTATCTTTTCAACCCAAACAGAAAACAAACTGTTGTACTCAATAATTCTCCTTTAGGAAATTATAAATTATCTAGTATTACAATAATTTAATAATAAAATACTTTGTACGGAACTGAATCAACCCTGTAATATAATACAAGACAAAATATATTGCAAAAAGCTCAATTTTGTATGTCAATGCTTGTAATTTATGTATAAATTTATTCAATTCTGATGTAAAAATTATGATTAAAATGAAATTATACAGATGAAATCTTTGAAAGAGGAAATTTTCTCTGTGAGATATCTCTCAGTGTATCAAGTTACATGCTTATTTCTCTCACTAAAAATGATCAGGGTTTAATTTCAAAGGGAGATAATTTAAATCAGTTTATTCTATTAGATGTAATTTTATGGGTTGTTCACAGCTGGGGCCTATTGTGTATTATCTGATATACAAGAACATATAAACTTATTTTACATAAAAAACTAATGTAAATATTGGGTAATAAACAACCAATAACAACAACAACAGACAATAAAAAGCTTAAATTTATCATTTCACAATTTGGAATAGGCTGTATAGTTATCTTGTCAATTTATATTTAGGCCATGGTCAGTTTGAATTGATGGAGAAAGCAGACAGTGAGTGACCTGTCATGCAAAAATATACTAATTTAAATGCCTAAACCCTAAAACAAAAAATCCTGTAATGTCAAGTTTAAAAAGTCATTCTCGGGCCATAAAAAAGAATAGTTTTGTTTGCCCTAACCCTACCTACCCAGAAAATAGCTGCCTACTCAAAATCTTTTATTGACCTGATGTTGAAATATATTTTATTATTCAAATAAGCATGAAGACTAATAGACATCTGATGCTTAAATTTCTCTTTGCCAAAAAAAAAGAAAAGAAAATGCCTTACCTACCTACCCACTATCTCAATGTTTGGTAGGGTTTGGGCAAACTAAAATATTTTTAAGTGTGGCCTCGGGAATTAATATTTTTTCCTGAGGTATTGTTACCTTACTTCTCTGTGGTAGGACATTCTGGTACCCAGTTAAATAAGAGCAAAGTAAAGAAGTAAATTACAAATTTTAATTGGTACAGTTTATTTATGGAAAGTTAAAGGTTTAATGCTTACTATTAATGACTAAAACATAATCAGAAAACAGTAAATTAACTGTCCTATACCAAAGACTGATTAAGGTAACATGTCGAAAAATTATAGAACGGCTGAGAGTCAAAATTTTGTAATATGAAAATGGTCTATTAGCAATTGTCACAGAAAAATAACTTATTTATACTTTTTGTAGCTAAAGAATCATGTTGTGCCAATGTGACTTTCAAATAAATCAGAAATAACTGGTTTAAACATATTGAACCAAAGGAGATTCAAGCTTCATCATCAATGTCATTATTAATCCTACTCCTACAATACAATAAATGATAAAAGTCACTGCCCAGACAGAAAAAATACAACATTGATCTTGTGAGATTTGAAACCTGCCAGTTATGTTCTCTCACAGTCCAACTAATTCTACAATGTTTTAATTATTAGATCAAACATAGACAGAACATGACAACATGGATGTTACATGCTGAACTTTACATTACAAGGATGATGTCAATTTATCTACTCCAAAGTCAGACTTCTATCACTCAGAGAACCAAGACAGTTATTGAACAATTTGGTTTTTTTTCAACAAGGCCAATGTTTCATTGTGTCGATCAGACTAATGACTTGTTCTTTTTCACAGAATTCAATTATGTATGTTTAGTTTTTTGCAAATCCTATAAAAAATATTCTTCACCTGGTGGATTTTATATGAGTTTATAAAAGCATTTCCCTTTTTTCAGAAGAAATTATTATAATGTTGCATGTTTCAGTAATGTAACATTGATGGTCAACTTATAATAGACATTCAAAAAAGAAGATAATGTATGATTGCCAATGAAAGCTCCCAAAAAGGAACAACAACACAGAAATTAACAACTTATCAAGACCAAGACTATAGGTCACTAGTATCGACCTTCAACAATGAGCAAAGCCCATAACGTCTTAATTAGTTGTTGATGCACACAATAACAGTTATTTTTAAACCCAGCAAACTGTGACTTGCCTATCTTTTCCTATTCAATATTTTTAAAGATTTTATTAGGCCAATTTAAAAAAAGAAAGAAGAAAGAAGGGTGTGAAATTGTTATTAAAGAGTTCAATTTCGTAGCATTGTGATCAAGCCTATAAACTACATAAAACTTTAAAATGGTTTTTGTTTAAAGTGGTACATGTATATCATTGGCAAGCTGAGGAGATTTTGCAATGACAGACAACATAAACCCAGTGGTAATTGAAGCTGCAGAAAAGATTTAAAATTTAATTAAAATGTCAAAGTTATTATACCTTCTACTACTCCAAAAACATTCTTTTTCTAAAGTTTCTATATGTTTCAAGAAGAATTTTAAAACCTTATTACTTTGGGTAATTAATCCTTCTGATCAACAGTTTTCTTGTTCATAATGGGACTTCCTTGCTCAAAACATACACAGCATTTTAAGAAGTTATTGATCACAATAGTAAAATAAATCTGTTTTAAACTCATCCTATTTTCTTTCAGAAATGCAGAAGTTTTTTACAGACATAATATCACTTTGATTAAAAAAAAAATATTCAACAATCTTCCGTAGTTCAGGATAAATCTATATGCCAAAGTTTTATGATTCATTTTTTATTTCAGAAAATAAATTGAAAGTTTATCAATACTCAGGATTAAAATGCAATAAGGTGCAACAAATATTGATAACAAACAGAAAGTCAAATCTTCTACCTACAATAGATGTGAAACAGAATAAATATTGACTTTTCTTTCATTAAGTAACTTTAATATTCAAAAATAGATTGTACCGACACCTTTTGTTGATAAATATTCCAATTTCCTATCTGTGGATGTTCCTTAAAAGGCTACTTGTAAATTTTTCATATTTAAGAACCTCACACATATATAGTAATTGGTTAGGTCGACTTTTCTTCCATTTGAGTAAAAAATATTATCAAGGTTGAATGTATACAAGGCAGAACTATAGAAATACTGTTCTAGTCCTGCTGTGATCTGAAGAAAACATCAAACCAAGTTTGATTTTGATCTGTCAAGTAATTTTTTTCAGATCAAAAGACTCAATAGTCAATCTAATGATTTTTTCAATAAATTATTGGGAACATAAAAGGATAAATTAAATATGAATAAATAAATGTAAAAATCAACTGGTTTAATTTATAATAATCCTATAAAATATAACGCTTAAAAATAATTATCTAACATCCACCATTTTTTCTGCTCTTTTAAATATGGAATGGATCGATGATTTTAGAGTTTATCAAGTTTAATGTACCCGATTACATTTTCCGCTCGTAAAGTCATTTGAAATGGCAGCGAGATTAACGACATGACACCAAATAAAGGTACAAAGTGATGTAAACAATTGTCATTAAAGCAGTAATGAAAAATTCATTAGTAATTCTGTGGTAGGACGAGACATTGCATTCCGCATGCATAACATGCACAGGTATGGAATTCACTGATCGTTAAAAAGGAGGGTCAATAAGGATCTGGTACTTGAGGTTTAATTTTTTAATTGTTTTCTTCGAGTCACTTTGTTACGATTTTAAGTACATATCTATCTGCACTTGCAGTATTTACAAGCCATTAAAATATTTCTCAAAATACAATCCACTTTCTATCAAATAAAAGTGTTTTAAAGTCAAGATTTTTTCCATTTTCATACCCTGAATGTATTTGTTTGCCAGCTCATAAATTTGGTAATAAAATTTTACACTGGATGTTCAAATCAATTTCGTAGCCATAAAATAACATGTCGTAAAAAAATCAGTCATCAGAATATCAACGGAATTATGAATATTGACAGAGATTAAAATATTACTAATTCATTCCACAATGGAATTCATGAAACCCAAAACCATGAAATAAGCAAGTGGGATGATGGTCAACAAAAACAAAGTGAATAGCATCTATATGGCTTTTATAACCAAATTAATAGCAATCTGAACTAATAATCTATAAAATCATTCATCTAATGTATTTAGTGGCCATTGGAAAAAGTGAACATTTTCTAAATCTATTTGGATAATGACAAAACTGCAGGGTAAAACACACAACTAATAGTCAATGGAGGCCATGATATATGGTCACGTCAAATGAAGCCATGGTCACTTTATCAGCTTATAATTTGTGTAAAGGAGTCTGTACAATGATATTTGGTAGGAATCGATTGAAGCTATTCAATTATTCTAATAGGTCTGTATTGAGGTACAAGAACAATGTAGTCCTCTAGTACAAACATTTAATCTAGAAGTATCACTATTCAGATCATTGCTACTTGACATCAAATACTCAAAAGCCAGAGGCGGATTTAGAGGGGGGGCCCAGGGGGCCCGGGCCCCTCTTTTTGGGGAAAAAATTGGTTGCTTATATAGGGAATCACTGAAGCGTGACTGGAGCGGGCCCCCTCTTAGGTCAGTCAGTGGGCCCCCACTTATGAAAATTTCTGGATCCGCCACTGAAAGCAACAGATTTTTTTCCGTAATTGCTTTAAAGCTATTCACACAATCTAAATTGTCTCAAACACAAAATTCAATTGCTGTAGAACTATTAAAACTTATAAATTACAAATGTGAAAAAAATTGTATCTAATACATTTTTATCAGAAGATTTCAGCTATGATCAAGCAATAAGTTTATTACATGTATAATCTCTTACAAAACTGTGTGGATATCAGTGGACAACTAATCCACTTAATCCACAACACTTTTAATCGTGGAAACCAAACAATCCCATGGTAAAACCGGCTGAATATCAACCATCCTACATTTTGTACCCAGCTTCTCAGTCAAGCACTTGATATGTGTTGTCCACAAACAATATTTTACAACACTTTATCAGAGGAAACTATTCAAGTACAGTTCCTTTTATGTAGCAATTAAAAGTTAAACAATACTGTTTAAAAAAATAATAATGGGAGAACAAGAATACATTATATATAAATCTTTGTCCATAGATTAGTGGAAACACCATTCTAACGATGATGATGCAATGCATTGAATAATTCTTATATCTAAAATAGCACCACCCAAAATATTTAAATAAAGACATCAATTTTAAAGAAATTGGAGTGCAAAGATTTTGTAAGGTACAGAAAATGGTCGTATTACATTTTAACCTATCATCTCATTATCGTTCAAATCACTGTTGGTGTGAAATTATAAACAGTGAAAATCCACCCAAAACAGTCTGCATTAAAATAACAAAGAGTTAAATTCCTGTTACAATGTTTTCATTTTAAATTCTATTACAGGTTAAAACATCTTATTATAGGAGTAATTGCCTAGCTGCTAGCTGTTATCTATTTACCAAAACCTTCATATTTCATCAGTAATTATATATAAATGATGACTGACGGGAGATATTTGATATAAATACCTTTTATTTCTTTTCATAAATATTCAAATTTTTTGGTGACACAATATCAGTTCCAGAATCTTTCTTTTCTTTCTTACAATTCTTTGTTTGGTTAAAGTAGGTGTTCTCTGAAGACTGAAAACTTGAGTAATTTATTTTAAATATTCCCTGTAATGACTTAATCTCCGATTGGCTTCTGATTTTTTTTGATTTTTTTTGATAAAATGTTTATTTAACATCAATAATCCTTAATTTTCAATAACGAAATTATAATCGCCAATATTTTTACCATTATCGCCATTTACATACCCCCATTCCTGTAACTCTGGATGCCCACTTCTGATTATTGGATTAATATTTTCTACAAAACCCTTTCAAAGCAACTTTGTACATTTGAAACTTATGTGCTGGTATAAAATACATCAGAAGACAATTCTAAACATCAGGTATAAGAACAAAATTCTGTTGTGGTCAAATCAGCAAAACCATTAAAGGAAATTTTAGATGCCATGGCAACCAATTTGGAAACATTGTTGGTACATGTGGCAGAACTGCACTATAATTAAAGACTGTATCCAATTCTAAATAAGATTAATGGCAATCTTAAAGGTTGACTAAATGAAATTAATTGTAGGATTCCATTGCAATCTCAGGTAGTTCAATAGGTAATGTGTAAAGTAATTAATGGAGGAAATTTTCTGCCTTTAGATTGGAAAAAATAGACAATGAACATTCAGATCAAAAATGTTTTGTATGATAACCATTATCATGGATCAGAAAGTCAGAAAGCAATTAGGAGAAAAAGAGAAACAACAGAAAGTAGAAAATAAAACCAACATCTCCACCCAGCAAGCCATAAGTTTTCATAATAACAGCACAAGATTAAGTTTCAACAATTAAAGTAACATTTATTCATCTAATTCACTTAATTTATAAATCGACTGAAATGACGTGTCATATGCATTTGAAGATACCTTTTTCTATCTCAGCTTTTTTTTAATTATCAATAAAAATTATAGTTTTACTTCACGCTCAATATAAAAAATCGATAACATCTGTAAGAAAAAAAGCTGTATCACATATACCGGTGTACAATCATTACGATCCTTCATTAAAATGACACAGTTATTTATTTAATATCATGTGACATACTAAGTATTATTTCGGAATAATTATGATTCAGAATTTGTCATATTAATTAAAGAACTGTCCAGTCAGACAAAAGCCTGTCAACCAGTCCACTCAACTCATCAAATACAAGAAATACTTATATACATGTATTCCGTTGTATGTGCCTTCTTGTTAGTTAAACAAGATGTAATTTCTTTTTTTACTTTGGAAAAAAATTATGTTTTCATTGGAAAAATCCTACCAATTGTTGATTTGCAAGGGAATCCCTGTTGAATTTTGTTTTGTATGATTTTATTTCAAGGTTAAATGAAGACATGAGCACATATATGAAAAACACACCTAAAAAAATTATAAAAGAGTAGAGTATTTAAAAATAGAAAATTTAGTGAATAATGGATTGAAATAAAAGTTGTAAACACAAAAAAAGTAAAACAAGGGTGTCCATGTTCAAAATGCATGTGTCAGTTCAAGTTTATGGATTTCCAATCTGATGGTCAAGGTTAGAGATTTTATCAAAAATATATTTTGACGATTCTACATCCTTGTTTTTACTACACCTCACTTTGGAACTGTATATCAAAATTACCGATCTCTTGAAAGGAGCTAAATCCTCTGTAAACATTCACTTCACAGAAAAACAACTTCTATTAAATACAGCATCACATGTGATAAAACTCATAATGGTGACAATTAGGCATTATACTTGTTTACTATAATATAATTCAAAGGAAAACGTACTACATATAATTGCTTAATAATAGGAAATACTTCAGCTTCCAATACTGTTTCACAAGTTCTCATTCACACAATCACTAAAATCAAATCTCATCAAAATTAATAGACACTTTACATGTTAATGATGCTGAGAAAAGATAATTTTTGAAGATTACAAAAAATATAATCATAACAACTTCAATATAGATTTATTAAGTGTATTTAATATATAATTTACTATAAATAATTTTGAACATATCATATCTTCATAGAAAATATCTATCAAATGCAGGGGTATATAATTGCGATGATATTTGCAATGGAAGAAATTATAAAATATGTACTGTGAAAATATCCAAAATTTTCTGTTTGAAAAATTCATGTCAATGGCGTATTTAGGCTGAGTGTAGATGATGCCTCCTTTATCATCAGGACAAATTTGGTTGACAAAATTTTCATCTCCCTTATTATGCTTTCCTTTTTCATTTTTTACAATTTCAGACATTAATGTCCCCTTTTTAAAAACCATAGATTGGCCAAGTGCTAATATCCCATGGATATATTTTCAAATTTTTGTTTTTATAACACATCAATTTATCCTAAAAGTAAGTGACCTAAAGTAAGTCATGAACACAATTTTGTCCTTAATATCAGTTTTCGGTCAAACTAAATTTCATTTTTCTTTGTTCGAATGTCAAAATTTATAAACACATTCACTTGGTGTAAAACATTGCACTATTTCCGTCTCAAAGTTTCCCTCCAGCAAAAAAATATATCTAACCCAAACAATATCATTAAACCCCATTGAAGAAAGAACAAACTGACTCAACGCCAAAGTGACAAATATATTCTTTTTTAACCAAAACAGGATTATGATATGGTACAATACCATTAAAGGAGCTTAACAATTTCAAGGGATTAAATGTGAGATTAGTGACCTTTTACTGTTAGAATAAATGTAGTTTCTTAAAATATTTACTCTGCATTATAAACAGTTTAAAACAGTTTAATATTTTAACGTTTTATTCTGAGATAACCGTAAACTTGCTAACATGATCGTCCAAACTATCCCCACAAAAGCGATGATTGCACACCTCGCGATTTAAATATTTTCATGAACAACTCTCTTGAATGATATTTTTTCTCATAAACAAACAGATTATAACGTGTAATTTACTATAATTCACTGAGAATGATAGATGTCGTTTCATTATTAAACAGTCTAGTAACAAAGAAATGATAACATTCGTTCAAATGATTGGCAAAAAAACATAAAATTACTGATAAATTTATGTTTTTTTTCAAGAAAAGGAAAAAAATTAACTTAATCCATTGAGACATCTGAACATTTTTAACTATTTGCATAGAACCATCCCACGAAGCAAGATCAAAAACATCAAGTTACTTTCTATAAGAGATTATGAATTACTTGTTTAAATTTTTTGGTCATTTTCCTCTTTTAGTTTTTGTCATCTTTTCATTCCTTTGATATTTTTCTTTCTGGCATTTATCACTTCATCCATATATGTACCTTACCCTTTACTTTACTTTTGCATGAACATTATTTTTGTTCTTGCAATATAAAGGTAAGAATATGCATATATATATATGTATGCTATGTTATTTATTTATGATAATATGATTATTATTTATTCGAGTGCTGGTCAGTACATGTAGTCTAGTGAATCATTATATTGTTGATTTTGCTCTGTATCAAATATCATGAAATGAACATTTAAATTTTTTAATGGACTTAAGTTAGTGAATACATAGTTGATTATCTTTGGTCCATGTTTACAAATACTTAAATAGCTGTCTTAAACCCTATCATCAAATACACTTTATTTTATATGTCTGGCCAAACATCTAATACACAAGAAAATTAGCTTTTAAAATTCCAAAAGTTTCTATTTCAAAAGGGGGAAAATCTTGTATCTATTTACTTGTGAACATTATGTAAACATTGCTTTATCGCCATAATTATGCAAAATTATAATATTTAATTGATTCTTTATATTTAAAACAAAGAGTTTTAGAATATGTAATAGCGTACCTTTCAGGTGAAATTGATTTATGAAGTCATAAAATAATTTATTTCATTTCGTCAGCATGTTTCTGTGGTTTTTGATGTTACATGTTGCAAGTTGTCACTAACAAACGTTAGTTAATGTTAATATGTATCTGAACATCCTTAATTTATAATGGCTAATAAACTGGCAAAAAATATTAATGTTTCTTTCTATTATACATGATGATGAGCCATTAGAGAACCTTAATAACTGTGTTTAATGTACATTTCTATTTTGACAAAAATTGTTGAATTTATTTTCTAGTTGTGAGGTTTTTAAGATAGATTAGTCACTAAAATCTAAATCATATATTATTTATCATAGTTAATTCAATTTTTGCGAAAATCAGTAAAAAGAAGGGGCATTCTTAATTTAGTTTTTTAAATACAGGAGAGTCTGTATATTGTCTTTTATAAGTACCATTTGGTTTTAAGGAAGCATTTTCATATACACATTAGATTGGGGAAATCCATTTCTTTTAGACAGCAACCTAAAATTAGTAACTGTGACCTTGGTATAATTATCCATTACAACGTTTGTATACATCAAATGTCTAGATATTAGTCAACAAGGAGTTAAGAGGGCCCTGGATTCTTTAGGGAACAATATGCAGTACACATAATTATCTTTTTCATGATGAAAGGTAAAACAGGCAAATCTGCAGTAAAATTCACTATAATTGTCTCCCCTGATTTTGCTTAAGAATTAATGTAAGCAACAATCTAAAAAAATATGTGTAAAAGTTTTCAGAAAAAATTCAGCATAAGTTAGCTATAATAAATTTGGAAGATAATGGAGGTGTATAACCAACATTACAGGAAGCCAACAACAATGACCATGATTTAATTTTCAAAAATTAAGTATAGACCACAAGAATTTATAACATTCAGACAAATCCAATTGTAAAAAAAAATTAATGATGCTACAGAAAACTCTCACATATATAATAAAAAAAAAAAAACTTTAATCTAGATCAATCTTATATGTTCTACTGACATTTTTTTATGATCAGGAAGTTTTATTGTAAAAAAAACAAATATGTCCAGCTGTTTAAGTTGACTTCAATCTAACATTTAACACCTGTTAAGTAAGACAAAGATTTACAATGTGTTATATCTGGTTAAATTACAGGTATTTGATCTACCAAACATGCTTATACATTTGTTAACACATATATCTTATTTCTACCCTGCTTAATTCAAATTTTGTGAATTATTAACTGTCCCTTATATTATTAGATCACACAGCATCCAACTTAGCTGCACTGACGATATTTGTTACACATATCGTATTTCTACCCTCTTAATATCCATTTTGTCCCATATATCAAACTTTGCTGCACCAACGAAGCATTTTTTTAGTCATGATCTAAAAGAGGGGGAAAAGATACCAGAGGTACATTCAAACTTCATAAATCAAAAATAAAGTGACAACACCATAGCTAAAAAAGAAAAAGACAAACAGACAAATAACAGTACTCAAAAAAATGAACATGCAGCAGCGATAAGCATATGTTTGACACATTTGACCATGTATTATATCAATAATTGTCCATTAAAACATGAAAATTAACTTTTAACACCCAGCAGTGTCTAGTACAGCATTGTTTTGTTTGAAATTAACTTCACTACAGGGTTGTGGCACATTGAACTATGACAAAGTGTTTTGACTTGTATCTGCCAAATGTCAGCGCAGCAATCATAATAATCATATATAATATATTTTTAGAAATGATCAATAATACGCTGCATTCTGTGGGAACTTTTTTCAAAGAAACAGAAAACACCACAGAACAATGTATAAAGTGGCAATTTCCTGAAGTTTTTCTGTAATTTTCTTTTATCTTAATTACAAAACATTTTCCAGACATCTAAAATCAGCTTAAGGTAAACAAATGATTCCAGATTGGTAAACAATTTAATTCTTACTAAATAATTAATCTATTTTATATTACATAACTGGATTATAGCCAATAAATTCACTTGATTTTGCTCCATAATTTCAAATGATGAATAATTACAAATAATTGTGTCCAATTCATAAAATGGTAAATTGAAATATTTTAACACCTTTTAAAGGTTATATAAGAATATGATTAATATCCATAAATAATAATAAATTTAATTCAGAGATATTTTTTACACGCACCTTTTTAAAATTGTTTTATTAAAAATTCCAATTAACAATTCAATTTAATTTAACTAACAATTTAATTTAATTAACAATTTAATATAATTATGATATGAAATAAATTTGAATATGTTAATTTATTCTAAATTTTCAGATTTTGAAATCAAAGTCAATGTGAAAGCCAAGATTTTTTAAAAGTATAAGAAATTCAAAACTTTTTAGTTGATAATAGTTTTATGTTTTCTGTTTATTCATCTGAATAATACAGATTTTATCTCTATCAAAACCAAGGTAAACTACCATTTAATATAAACTAAAGCTTTCAACATTTTAGTAGAACTGACATAAATAAAAATATAAATGGCACACCTTGCATGCATTAAGCCATTTTAAAATCTGTCTTTTATTTTCAAAATATGTGACATCTAGCTATGTTTTTACTTTAAAATGTTAAGGTACATGCAAAATATATACAGCAGAATAGAAGTAGACAAGTAAATACATAACCATTACTTTCTATTTCGAATAAAGATCATATATCAAAATATAAAAATCAAGTACTCACAGAGAGTTTGTTTGGTTCCAGTATAGATAATATGTTTGGACTCTTTGATTCGAGTGCACCTTTTGAAACATAAGAAATATTCCAGTTGCCACTATCACAGAATATACGTTTGTTAATTTCCACGACATTTTGAATGAAACAGGTTAAATAAATTCTCCAAACTTCACAAACAGCTAATATATACACTTAATTTCTTCTTTGGGTCACTGTCAACTCATATTTTCACGTAATTCCAAACTTATTGATATTTTTTATCCCCATCTTTCAGATCTCATCTTTCTTGCTGTCACTCAAATGTTTTACCAGTATATCACGTGGGAATATACCTCTCTATGGGAGGCAACTCTTGGAGTTTTTCACCTGTCAAGTTCTTTAAATATATCATATGCTATTGGTTATTTAACAATGCATTCCAATGACTGACTTCATAGCTGAATAACTTTTAATGAATATTATAATACACCTTGCGTTAAGTCTATTAGTCCACTTATGTCTTACACAAATGTGTCATTTTTTTGTGCGTGTAGTAAATTTAATTACTTCACAAAGTCTACAAACTAGATTCCTCCTTGAAAAAAGAAAATATATTTTACCAAAAGCAATTTTTACAAAGAAGACAGGGTTTACAATGTCTTGTCTTGTTAATGTTTGTTTAATCTTTTCTAGTCGGAAAGCATGTTGTTCAATCTAATAAAACAAAAGTTAACATCTAACTAAATTGGTAATGTTTCCTGTCATAGTCGAGTTAAACATTACATCAAATCACTTTTATGTTGGGGTTCCAAAATTTATCATTTGGCATTTGTTTAGTATACCAAGGATTTTTATAATTACTACGAAAATCTTTAATTTGGGATGAAATGTGCCAAAGTTAAAATGCTTACGCCTATACTCGAACTAACTTACTTACCACCCATCTGACAAACCAACGATGAATATAAATATTATAACATGCCTGTCTCCGAGACAGCTTTTGCTGGATTAAAAGGGGGAATACGTACACGCTCAGACTGGAAAATATCACAATTTAGGAACAATATCGGTCAAAACTGAATATATAGTTTTCTGGTATAGCAACCCCTACTTTATGAGATGTTATAACATACAGAATTCGAGCGTTTATGAAGTTTTCAACCTTGAATAAACGCAATTTAGATATGCTACTTTGCCCGCGGGTCTTTATATATAATATTATTGTTGTATTTGGTTTTTCTTGACTGATTATATTGTCAACACATATAAACAAAGCCTGCATAGCTAAATAATTAAACGGATACATAACAATGTCAAAGCTTCCATTGAGACAGTAAGGTAACTGCTTTCGACCAAGAAAAATAAAACAGAGAGGGATAAAATACATTCCATTGTAAAGAGTAAAGATGATCCCAAATTTTAAAATGCTCTGCACTTTTTACACATAGGCTCCTTGTCACTAATCTAAAACAGAGTAAAAGAACCAGTCAATCCTTTGTTTCGTGAAAATTGCCAACGTAGATCGTGGAAATATCCTGTTTCCAGATAATGGATAAAATACTACATTGCAAGAAAAGGCTCTGTGTAAAATAAGTGGTAAGAACTGTCAATTTGATAGGATGCTTAATTGATAGGATGCTTAATTGATTTTTACTCATTTAATAAGTTTGACAGATGTTTTTTTCAACAGACCGTGTATATTCCTAAGGGAACCAACTGTGCTCTTCTTACCTACATGTGTCTTTATTCAAATATAAATTGATAATATAAATGAAAAAAAAACTTTTTTCAATTAATAATTTTACACACTTAAAGAAATTCTTTGCTGGTTAGTAAACTGATTACCAACCATTTAGTAAAACATACAACAAAGACTGACTAGTACTTTTTACTAGAAAGAAATATGTATTAATGGTAACTTGAAAAACTAGTAACTATTGCTAAAAAGACTAGTAATTTAAATAGAAACAAAGTACAGTAATTTTAAACTAGAAAGAGTGAAATTTTTACTAGAAAGACTAGTTACTCTAACTAGAAAGAATGGTATCTTTTACAGGAAAAACTAGTATTTTTGACTAGAAAGAATAGTATTACTAACTGGAGAGAATCTGTAGTAATTTTTACAAGATTGATTGATTGTTGGTTGCTTATCGGATTTTTACTAGAAAGACTAGTAATTTTAACTGGAAAGATTAGTAATTTTTACTAGAAAAACTAATAATTCCAACTGAAAAAACTAGTAATTTCAACTAGAAAGACTAGTTATTTTTACTAGAAAGAATATATAATAATTTTAAACTAGAAAGACTCGTAATTTTTACTAGAAAGAATATATTGAAATTTTAAACTAGAAAGACTTGTAATTGTTAATTGAAAGAATATATATAGTTTTAAATAGAAAGACTTGAAATTTTTACTAAAAAGACTAGTTATGTTTACTATAAAGACAAGTTATTTTAACTAGATAGACTAGTTATTCTAACTTTTTAACTAGATAGACTAGTAATTTTTATTAGAAAAACAAGAAGTTCAAACAAGAAAGACTGGTATTTTTACTGGAAAAACAAGTAACTTTGACAAGAAATAATAGTATTACTAATTTGAGAGAATATGTAGAAATTTTAACCTGAAAGAATACGTAGTAACTTTTACAAGTTTGATTGATTGTTGGATGCTTAACGGATTTTTACAAGAAAGACAAGTAGTTTTATCAAGAAAGACTGGTAGTCTTAACTGAAACGAATATGTATAGTCATTTGTAGAAAAACTATTAATTTAGACGAGCAAAATAGTAATTTTAACTAGTAAAATAGTAATGTTTACCATTAAAATAGTAATTTTTACCACTAAAATAGTAATTTTTACTAGAAAGACTAGTAGTTTTAACTAGAGAGAACATATAGTAATTTTCACTAGAAAGACTAGTAATTCCAACTAGAAAGACTAGTAATTTTAACTAGAAAGAATATATTGTAATTTTAAATAAATATATATTTTGTTATAAGTGTAGTTAACTAGAAATACTTGACATCTTTACTAAGAAGACTAGTAATTTTAACTAGATAGACTAGTGATTTAAGCTAAATAGACTAGTAATTTGTACTAGAAAAACTAGTAGTTCTAACAAGAAAGACTGGTATTTTTACTGGAAAAACTAGTAACTGTGACAAGAAAGACTAGTATAACTAATTTGAGAGAATATGTAGAAATTTTAACCTGAAAGAATACGTAGTAACTCTTACAAGATTGATGATTGTTGGATGCTTAACGGATTTTTACAAAAAGACTAGTAGTTTTAACAAGAAAGACGGGTAGTTTTAACTGAAACGAATATATATATAGTCATTTGTTAGCTAGAAAAAACTATTAATTTAGACTAGTAAAATAGTTATTTTATCTAGCAAAATAGTAATTTTTACTAGACAAATAGTATTTTTTACTCGAAAGACAAGTAATTTTAACTAGAGAGACTAGTAGTTTTAACTAGAGAGAACATATAGTAATTTGAAACTAGAAAGACATGAATTTTTATACAAAGACTAGTAATTTTGACTAGAAAGATTAGTAATTTTTATTGAAAAACTAGTAATTCCAACTAGAAAGACTTGTAAGTTTTATTAGAAAGAATACATATAGTAATTCTAATCTATAGCTATAGATGGTGTTTCCATCCATGCCACAATTACATCAATAATAAACCGAAATTTCTGTCTGAAAATTATTTTGAATTGCCCCTTCGGAAAGAAACGCTTTATCATATCGTTTGTTGTACAATGTATTGTTTTTATGGGTTTCTTATCTCTATCTTTGTTTAAATAAGATGGCCAAAAAATGATTGACTTTGACTCATACAAGGATACGAAGATATTCCTCAGAAATTTATTGAAGAGGTGTTTTAAGATATATTTACAAATGTCGATAGTTCTATACAAACAAAAGAACAACTTTTAATATTGCTTGAAAATTAATCATGAATCTAAGAGGGTAATTTCACCATCTGACAATCCAACTTACATCACGTTATGCAGTTTGCATTTGGTTTCGGGTTTATGACTTAAATCCAGTGGAATGCACACGAATCCCATGTTTACCGCCGAACATGGACTTATCTATGAATTGTCAAATATAAGATGTTTGTATTTTGTGTTTTTAATGTGTCATACTTTGATTGAAATATGAATTTATTATCTGTAATAATCACTTGAAGGATAATAAAATCTTGGTTATAGCATGTTCCTATTTGAACAAATACTAACTTAACACTCCGTCTGAACAAGGATTTGTATAGTACTATACAAATCCTTGGTCTGAATAAAGACCAAATTAAATTAGTCACTACTATAAAAACCAAAGGGACATTTAAAAGAGAGGCGAAAAATACCAGAGGGACATTCAAACTCATAGATCGAAATAAACTGACAACTCCATGGCTAAAAAGGAAAGAGACAAACAGACAACTAATAGGTAACACACGACACAACATTGAAAACTAAAGACTTAGCTACACGAATCCCACAAAAAAACTGGGGGTAATCTCACGTGCTCCGGAAGGGTAAGCAGATCCTGCTCCACATGTTGCACCCGTCGTGTTGCTCTTAAACTATTAAGTCGAGAAAAAGGAAAAGACCAACAGCAAACAACGGTACACAAAACACAACAAAGAACACTAAATACTAAGAAACACGAACCCCAACAAAAAGTTAGTTAAGTTGTTGTACAGACATCAAACATTTTGGACCTAACATCAGTTCCCCTAAAAAAATTGTTATAAACAATTATGCATACCATAGATCCATTCATGTCGGGAAACATATTCCATAGCCTTTAATACGTTAGGATCCAGTTGAAATAATTTTTCAAAATTTTTTATCCATTGGCCATGGGAACTAATAGTACGTAGAAAAGGAAGGATCTTCAATTTCATGACAGCATGTCCCCATCAAATAAACAGGCAATTTTATAAAAGTGGTTGAGTATTTCAATTAAAGATATCGACTAATATCTCTACTTCTGTTAAGTTTGGATGTAAATTTACCAACTTTATGTTCTGTTTTTTTCTTCTGACAATTTATACTTCGATTAGTAATTTTTGATGTTTTAGATTAATGGTGATATAATCTTTTCTTGTAAGAAATCATTTCTTGATCTTACTGACGACGAATATGTTGCATATTTCGTGCCTAACTTATTTATCGATGTTTGTTTAGTTTTAATTTTTAATTTGTTTTCATGTTTAGTGTGTGGTCTATGGATATTCTGCCTCTGTTACGAGAGCATTTTTGTCACTTTATAACCCGGCACAGACTAAACAAAACCTGAACCTCAGAAAACATGTGTTACTTTGTGTAACAACTTACTTGGCACGAAAATAACACAAAGGAGGGTGAAGTATGCTAACTGTTACAAATGACCCTTATGTGGTAACTTAAAATAAAATACGAGTTGAATGCACTATAGAAAGGTGAAGCGAAAATAATTAACATGTAATTATATCCTAATAAACTTCATTACAAAATATCTTATGTGTCATTGTACAATTTTACAGTTTCTAATTTCCTTCATAAAAAGGCCCCCAAGCAACTACTCATAGAAATACAAAAACGGAAATTATCATTTAAGAAGACCGCAAACTTTTTTTCAACATTCAAATTTAAATGTTATATTGAAAATATTCTATTTCTATTTATTATTTATTGTGTACGCATATCTAAGTGATTACATTGAATATCTTCAGGTTCATTTGCATGTTCTTATATGGTCATCTTCCAATTTGCTCTCTGTTGTGTTTTGTGTACTTTCGTGTTTTGTCGTGATATTGTCAGTTTGTTTTCGACTTGTGAGTTAGGTTTTCCTTTGGTATAATTCACCTATTTTGTATGGAAAAGATAAATATCGAACAGGTATCAATTTTGCTCAACTTTCACAGGGGATAGGCTGTATCTGAATAGTTATGAGAAATTCACATCAATTCAGCAGGAACTACACAATTTTCGCCTTTTCGCTGTTTCGTATTTTTTCTTAGTTTGTTCGAAAACAGCATAAAACATATATCTCAAAGTAAAATGTATGAAAACATCAATGTTGGTTAATATAGTGTAACTAAACACATTTATTCTAAAACAGTTGTTGGCATGACACAGGTTATGTTCTTCTCATATATGTTATGATGGTATGATACTAAACCCCTAACATGAAATCATAATCTTTCAGTCAGTTTAATTGAAGTCTGGAGCTGGCATGTCAGTTAACTGCATGCTAGTAGTCTGTTGTTATTTATGTATTATTGTCATTTTGTTTATTTTCTTTGGTTACATCTTCTGACATCAGACTCGGACTTCTCTTGAACTGAATTTTAATGTGCGTATTGTTATGCGTTTACTTTTCTACATTGGTTAGAGGTATAGGGGGAGGGTTGAGATCTCACAAACATGGTTAACCCCGCCGCATTTTTGCGCCTGTCCCAAGTCAGGAGCCTCTGGCCTTTGTTAGTCTTGTATTATTTTAATTTTAGTTTCTTGTGTACAATTTGGAAATTAGTATGGCGTTCATTATCACTGGACTAGTATATATTTGTTTAGGGGCCAGCTGAAGGACGCCTCCGGGTGCGGGAATTTCTCGCTACATTGAAGACCTGTTGGTGACCCTCTGCTGTTGTTTTTTATTTGGTCGGGTTGTTGTCTCTTTGACACATTCCCCATTTCCATTCTCAATTTTAGTAACCAATCTCTCATGATTTGTGTATGCTTATGCTTATAAGTCTATTTTAAATTGTAAATAAAACTGAGGGAATCTCATGAACTTTAAAAATGAACGAGACATGGTAAACGCGTCTCCTGCGAAGGGGGATGAACAATTAGGAGAGACTTACTTGACCTTTCGTTTGAATTTCTTATAAACTATCAGACGTTTGTAATTCGGGGAAAGTATAATGATCATGGTAGCTTCATATATATTTTTTTTTATAATTGAGATTGCATTTTGTCCCTTTGCATATATTTGAATGGGAAATTATATTAGATATAAGAGCACAGTTGGACTGGGATTTATTCATGCAGTAAGTTCACTTACAAATGTATTTTAATTAATTTATATAAGGCAACACTTCAAAACTAATTTATCTTTACATTTAAATTAAATAAAATGCATCAAAGTAAATGCATTATAATGGTGGTAATTCTGCGAGTGCATTTAATAACAGTTGATTATATAATGCCTTTAATTCGGAATTTTGTTCAATCTTAAATTAGTGTTGACATAGAGCCAGATTAGCTATCGCAAGAACTGAAATTACCATCTATTACAGCCGATTCCATTGAGTGTGTAAACATAGGTAATATATTTGGTTAGCTTGCTTGTTAGCTGAACCGTGAAGTCATTATTAGGTAAGGTATACTACCCTCCTGTCGAAGTAGCCTAGTCCTACAGACAGATAGATTTGTTATCTGTCGGACTAGTCTTCTCTTAATGGAGGATGGTTTACCATACTTAATAATGATTTCACAGTTCAGCTAGCAAGCAAGCGTCATTTTGGGCTCTTGTGGACAGTTGTCTCATTGGCAAGCATACCACATCTTCTTTTTTATAAGCCAACCAATGATACTACTTTTGCTTCCACACTCGATGGAATCAGCTGTAATGAAATCTTAGTGCTGACAAAAAATGAACCAAGGAAATGAGGTGAAGGCCAAGGAACCATATCGAAAAGCCAGTTGGATGGACATGTACTGTTTTACATACTTACAAAATCATAGTTGATTTTTAACTACTTTAGTTGAAATAGTCCCCTATTGCTTACAGCATCTAAACACATGCATATAATGCAAGATGAATATTTGGAACCAATTGTCATCTTTGTATGAGTAATGGATTTTTCTACCGCATCTACCGTCAGAATTTTTAAATGTTATATTGAAAAACAAAAGGATAACATCGTGGTAGCTGACACATGATTAGTATACACGTGTCTTGCTTTCAATGATAGTTGCTGCATACAAGACAACATGTGTGCAATGGCATATGCAATATGATGTCAGCACTGACCGGTTTGGACAAATTTTCTACCACTTGAATTAAACGGCTGTGTATTCCTAATCTGCAATAACAAAACATTACAATCAACTTATGAACTGATGGAAATGTATAACATACAACCTCTTCTAGTGAATAGGTGTGAATGTTTTGATTACGACTCTAAATCCTGTCAGACTAGACATTATATTGTTTTAAAATATTCAGCTTCAAATACAGTGCAATTTGAGCTTCATACTTAAACCCTTGTCACGTCACCCTCGTCTTGCCGAAGCAATACACATGCATTTTGAACCTCAATTCAAAGATCCACTCTTCTATAAGCTTAATTGTATGGCAAGCCGTTTTACTATTTATTCGAATTTCAAGATATCTCCTATAATATATAAGATATCTCCCTTAATATATAAGATATCTTATATAATTTCATTTTTATGAGATATCTCATATATTATATAAGATATCTTTATAGTTATATGAGATATCTTTAAAGTTATATGAGATATCTTTAAAGTTATATAAGATATCTCATAAAGTTTATATGATATCTTATATACTTTATAAGATATCTTCTAAAGGTTATAAGATATATATAAAGTATATGAGATATCTTATAAACAATTTTTATATAAAATATCTTGTATAGTTTATAAGATATCTCATATAGTTTTTAAGATATCTTATATAGTTTATGATATATATTATAAAGACAATTATATAAGATATCTGATAAATTATATGAGATATCTTATAAACTATATAAGATATCTTATAAACTATAAAAGATATCTTATAAACTATAAAAGAATCTTATAAACTATATAAGATATCTTATAAATTTTAGGAGATATCTTATAAACTTTAGGAGATATCATATAAACTATATCAGATATCTCCTATAATATATAAGATATCATTACCGAGACCTTTATTAACTTGATCCCACACATAATAAAAGTCTAACGAATGCTGGAGATCTTTTACAAGTTCTTCAAATAAAGGTGCAAACTTATTTAAATCCTCAAGTTAGTTATGAAAGCTTTACATGAAGAACCATTCTGTATCAAACAAGCCAAGCGCAATCGTTGTTCGAGACATGATCAGGCATTAGCATCAGTAGTGCGCAGTAACAAGTGCCTCATCTTAGACATTTAATCATTAGAGATCAGTAAAGACTCTGTTGGAAATGGACTATTCAAGCGTTGAAGAAATCCTACACATTGAGATTTTAAATGTTATATTGAAAATATTCTATTTCTATTTATTATTTATTGTGTACGCATATCTAAGTGATTACATTGAATATCTTCAGGTTCACATGTTCTTATGTCATCTTACAATTTGCTCTCTGTTGTGTTTTGTGTACTTTCGTGTTTTGTCGTGATATTGTCAGTTTGTTTTCGACTTGTGAGTTAAGTTTTTCCTTTGGTATAATTCAACTTTTTTGTACCGGCCATGATGTAAAAGAGAAATATCGAACAGGTATCAATTTTGCTCAACTTTCACAGGGGTAGGCTGTATCTGAATAAGTATGAGAAATTCACATCAATTAAGCAGGAACTACACAATTTTCGCCTTTTCGCTGTTTCGTCTTTTTGCTAAATTTGTTTTAAAACAGCATAAGACATATATCTCTAAAAGTTAAAGTTAATGTATCTGTAAAAAAAAACCTTTCCTATAAGTAAAACAAAGGGGCAAAAATGCTAAAATATCTGAGAAGAAACTCTTCGTGAGATTCAAAAATTAGGTCGTTAGAACTGGTATATATATTTGAAATTTTAGGCAATAGTAACTTCATTGATGTTCAAATGTCATACATGTATTACAGCCGATTTCATTGTGTGTAAAGCCAAAGGTAATATCTTTTTTTAGCTTGCTTAATTTGTTAGCTGAACCGTGGAGTCATTGTTATTTCAGGTAAACTACTGTCCTTTAAGAGTAGACTAGTCCAGCAGATAACCAATCTCTGTCTGTTGGACTAGGCTTCTTCGAAAGGAGGGTATTATACCTGATCTTATAATGACTTCACGGTTCAGCTAACAAGCAAGCTATCCAAAGATATTACCTTTGGCTTCACACTCAATAAAATCGGCTGTAAGACAATATAAATTAAGACACATAACAAAAACTGAGGGAATCTCATGAACTCTAAAAATGAGCTCGACGTGGTAAAACGCGTCTCCTGCTAAGGGGTGAACATTTGGGGTAGACTTGCTTGATTTAAAAGACTCTTGCGTTTGTAATAATCTTATTAGTAGCTTCATATTTTTTCTTAATTAGGTCTTTCCACTTTTCCGTGGAAAGACCTATTGGATTTCTTCTGATTATTATTATTTTTTTTTTTTTCTTCCGCCTAATTTTTTTCCTTCGCTGTTTTTTTGTTTCGCAAGATGTCGCTTTGATATTTGGAATATGATATCGAACAGGTAATACGCTTTTGAAACCAACTCTGCTTAACTGAATACTTTCCCATATAAGAGTTATCTCCCCGAACACTGTTTTTCTTGTGGCCACTTCTCCTTCGCAACCGTAAAAGATTACGACAAATTTATTTTACCAAATTGCTCGTTAGAATGTTCTGTTTCATTTTGACCGAAGCCGTATAGAGATTCCATATGAGAGTTAGTTCCCCTTTTGTATTTGAAATTTTGAAATGTATTTTAAACTGGAAAACCATAAGTGATAGAGACCTAGGGTCTTTTGATTTGAGATCCTTGGTCCAAAAAAATGAAAATTAGGTCAAGGTCATATTCTAAATTTTGATTTTGGCTTATTTTCACTCATTTTCAGTAACCTTATAAGATATCGACAAATTATTTTTACTAAATTGTTAGTTGCGACATGTCGTAACATAATAATTTTGGTTGAAAGGGTGCGTAAACAATAAATGGGAGTTTTAGCCCCTATCACATCTAAAATTATGCGTAAAGTGATATAACTTATTAACCATACATATGAGAGACCTAGGGTCTTTCGCTTAGAGATCCTTGGTCTAAAAAAATGAAAATTAGGTCAAGGCCAAAGGTCAAGGTCATATTCTAAATTTTTGATTTTGGCTTATTTTCACTAATTTTCATTAACCTTATAAGATATCAACAAATTATTTTTACTAAATTGTTAGTTGCGACATGTCGTTACTTAATAATTTTGGTTGAAAGGGTGCGTAGTCAATAAACAGGAGTTTTAGCCCCTATCATATCTAAAATTATGCGTAAAGTGATATAACTTATTTACCATACATATTAGAGACCTAGGGTCTTTTGATTTGAGATCCTCAGTTTGTGACCTTGAAATTGAGGTCAAGGTCAGAGGTAAATTTGACGTTCTAGATTAAGACCTTTGCTTAAAATTCATATCTATACATCATAAAGCCATAGGAACTGACATTTTAGACTGATTTTTAATATTTTAATATCAAAATAGATATTTACTGGTGGAAAGACCTTCAATTGTTCTCTGAACAATTGGTTTTTAATTGAGATTGAATTCTGTCCCTTTGCATATATTTGAATGGGAAATCATATTAGATATAATAACACAGTTGGACTGGGATTTATTCAGTAACTTCGGAACTTCCACTTATCTTAATTAATTTATATTGGGCAACACTTCAAAACTAATTTATCTTTACATTTCTAGTGCAAAGTAAATGCATTGTAATGGTGATAATTGATAAAACTTGTAGCTTGTCTTTCTATGAGTGCATTTAACAACAGTTGATTATATTATGCCTTTAATTCGGAATTTTGTCCCATCTTAAATTAGTGTAGACAATCACAAAGACCCAGATTAGATAACGCAACAAACTGAAAATACCATCAATTAATGAAATCTTAGTGCTGATACATGATGATGAACATTGGAAATAAGGTTAAGGTCAAGAAAACCTTTTAAAAAGCCTGTTGGATGGACACGTATTGTTTTACATCTGTTTACTCGTTTATAGGTGACTTTTAACTACCTTAGCTGAAATAGTATGTTTATGTATGCAATGCAATAATGTGTCCAGTACACAGATGCCCAACTAGCACTATAATTTTCTATGTTCAGTGGACCGTGAAATTTCAAGTTAATTGGACTTCAACTTCATCAAAAGCTCCCTTGACCAAAAACTTTAACCTGAAATTCAAACTATCATTTTCTATGTTCAGTGGACCATGAAATTCGGGTCAAAAATATAATTTTGCATTTATATTAGAAAGATCATATTATAGGGAACATGTGTACTAAGTTTCAAATTGATCAGACTTCAACTTCATCAAAAACTACCTTGACCGAAAACTTTAACCTGAAGTGGGACAGATGGACAGACTGAATAAAGAACTGACGGACGAATGACGGGACCCACAGACCAGTAAACATAATGCTCCTCTACTATTGTAAGTGGAGCATAAAAATGATGCTGTATTCTTCTAGTATGTTGTACTATGGTCTATAGTTCTTTGTCAGCACCAGCTTCTGAGGTTACAAGTTCCAACCCTGCTCATGATGCAGTGTGTTTTTTTAGGACCAGCAGTGACCCCGGCAAAATTATATAAAAGTATGATACCAGTTTCAGTGACTATGGAATGTGTTTCTAGAATAACCTTCGAAGTATATTAGAGGTCAAATGGTTATGCTGACAATGCCAAAATACAACACAAACTAAAATAAGTTTAATCAATGTTTTATCTAAACATGTGGTAATTACATAAGCAAGAAACATTTCATGACTATTTTCATTTAAATGATATTTTATTTCAAGAAATACAATACGAATTAGAAGATTTCATTTTTATAATTTAATTTGGACATCATGGTTATAAGATATTGAATTTTTAACACATTAAGATAAACGTATTTCATCCGAAATACTGTTTCAAATTCACAATTCAAGAATCTGAACGATTTGGTATAATTTCATTCTTGGTACCCAAAAATAATTATAACATCATGTCGTTGGGTGAGTTTCAATTGTTTGGAACATTTTTAACCAATCAAGTTAGTTGATTGTGCATTTTTGAAATTTTTGTTTTTAACTGGGAAAATTCTGAAACAACTAATTGTCTTATACCAAAATTGCATAGTAATGTATAAGTTGCAAAAAAATCCACTGAAATGAATATAATCATGTTAACAACAAAACAAATCTTTAAAAAGATAAGCTTTAACAAATAAAAGATGGGAAATATACATGTTTACACATGTGACTATTGAAAACAAAATGTTCAATGATAATACACAATGGTTACATTTAAATGAGCACATGTACATTATTTACTGGCACTTAATGGAGAAAAAAATACTGGATAAAATTCATATATACAAAATATACACATAAAAATATACATTTGTAAATAAAACTTGTGTCATGTTTCAAAATTAAAAGTTTATTCAAATGTAAAGATAAATTTTTTAATCTATATAAATAACGTTTTATTTCTACCAAATTAAATGAAAATTAATGATTCTTACATTTCATTTTATAAATGAAAATCGATGAGCCTTTAAAAAGTTAAATATGATTTCTTTCTATATTTACAATACCGCCTTCTTCTTTTTACAAAAATACATTGCCAACTTTGAAACAACAAAAACCTAGCCTTTATTCAACTCCACTCACTTTATACTGTGATGGATATTAAGAGTTATGTCCCCTTTAAGGATAAACCTAGCTGTTAAGTATTTTTCATTTAAAAAAATAATTATAATACACCTGTACTTTCATTCAAATTGGGCCTGCTTTAATTAAATAATCTGTGCAATTGTAATTGTTGAATTTCAACAAGAAATATTTAAGTGAGGACTGCATTAGAAACAAAGAAAAGGTTTTGAAGTATGAAGATTATTTATGTAGATTTCTATGAAATATGTTGAACTTTTAAAAATATCACTGTAAGCCAAAATGTAATACTTTAAAATATCTAATATAAATATGTCTTTAAGAAGATTGCAAGTGCCTTTCATGAATATTACTTTTCTACTTAAATGCAAATAGGCTAATGTTTTGCCTGAAAAAAACAACTGGTTATTTTGGAATAAACGTTAAAAACTCTAAAACAGCAGTAAACATTGCATATCAATCAATAAATGAAGTTATATAAAACTGAAGAACCTTAATCGGAAATTCTAAGCATTGTTTCTTTTAATTTCCAACCTGTAAACTTATTATAACAGAATAAAATTGATATGTTACAAATAAATCTAAAAAAAAATATAAGTCTAAATTCATAGAATTTATTTAATGGCACATAAGAAAAGACAACGTACAGAACTGTTGCACAGAAAACAAATAAAACAAGCTGTACAAGAAAATAATAACATTAAGGAATTAGTATTATATTCCCAATAAATATTTAATTTTCAAAGAACAAAACATGTTTTTTTTTTTATTAATCATCTGGTTTCAAATGTAGAAAAAATATCAAAACATTTTTTAACATGCTTAAAAATAAGGTTAAATACTTTTTAGTAACACTTAAGCTGAGGAACATATAAAATTGTTTTTTTTTATTAAAGTATTCAAAACAGACACTTTCACATCTGAGGTCTTGCATATGGAGAACAAAACTGTACCTGTTCCCATTGAAAACACCAAATGTATCACTAGTTATAGAACTTTAATGTTATTAAATTAGGATTTTAAACCATCTGCTGACTTATATTTCTGAGCATGTTACAACCGTAAGTACCAGTTTATTTATAATGGGTGTCCTGGCATGTTTTATCTACATATTCTATATCAACTCTTTAAGTCAGACTATAATCATTTCAGAGTGGCATCAACCCATCAAAATAAACATGGCATTTCTATACATTTAATTTATTCAGAGCTAATATTTCATATTCTAAAAAGGCATGTTTCTAATTTGGGTGATTTTTCCACATTTGAAATTCCGTTAATGTTGAATTTCAATAAAAATAAAGAACAACAAAGTTTTAATTTGAAAAGATATAAAGTCAATACTTTATTTAATGTGTTTATTTTTTGGTACACTAGTTTTCAATCTTTTTAAGCATCTCAATATACAATACTTGGCAAATATAGCACCTCTAGAAAAAGATTTATTTCCTGAGTTATCTCCCATTAAATAGAGACTTATTTCCCCTTCTCCTGTAGGAATTTGTAATTCTGTTGAAACAACTTTAATTAAACACAAACATTACACAAATACTTGTGAGATCAACAATAATTGCAGAATTGTAAAACTGGTTTTCAAAATCAATTAAAAAATACTCCAAACATTTAGTCAAATGTAACCAGTCTTTGAACACTAAAAGTACACATCTAGTTGTATGATCACAGATGTTTCAGTCTATGTTTTTTAAATGTATATTACTGACACCTTGTGAAGGCACTTATAAAAGCAAACAAAAAATAAACAATCATATGAGGTTAACAGTTTCTCATGCATTTTGTGTGCATCACTTTCATTATGAAACCTACTTAATTTGATGACATTTGTTTTTATGATTTAGCCCTATTGATTCTTTACTTTAAAAAGTGGCCATTTTGCCTTTTGGAATGTGAAATCTTATAGTTACTGTCCATTTTTACAGACATTTATCTATTCAACATAACTGCTTTGAATATTAAATTTACTATTGCTTTGTTCACACAATTGTTCTCAGTTTGGGTTTTTCTATAAATTATATATCTAATATATAGTAAAACATATCATCCCTTATAAAAAATACCGAGGATTCATATCTATTCAATGTATACCAATTTTTATGGACTTCCACGGTAAAGCTAACACAAATAAAAATGTTCAATAAAGAATAATTTAATATTGGATGTAACGCGTCTTCTGATTGGCTGACGTTATTTTGTTATGAGCCCATAGACATAATTTAGTCATGTGACCATGACGTCATCAATGTTTTTTCATGGTTTTCTATGGTTTAAAATGGAATTTAGAATTAAATTATAAGAAATGACTGTAATATTTTTTCTGTCTATTCGAAATAACATAAAAATGTGGTGCACACTGTTAAATAACCCGCTATGCGCGCTATTCAGTGTGCACCAAATTTTTTATGTTATTTCTTCATAGACAGAAAAAATATTACAGTCATTCCTTAAATAAATTTTCTATCCGTACATGTGCAGATGGAAAACAAACTATTCACGAAAATACATTTTCCCTCAACCCTCAAAAATTGGTATCCAGGAAACAAAAAATGAATCCTCAGTAAGGAAAAGATAACCCTGATGTAAAACAAAAGTGTGACTTAAGAAGTATTGACATGTACATGTAGTAAATAACATGTACAAATTAAGTATCTGTAAACAACCATAAAAAGTCTACAAAGAATTTGTCTGAATGACTTATTTTTACAAAGTAAGTAAATGCTGCCAATGAAATATTTAGAGATATTAATTTTTAAATATACATTCTATTATGAAACCTAATGATTTCTAATATTCATAATTAATTATCACATTTATATGTCAAAAATATTCATAAACATTGTCTGTCAAATATTACATTGTAGTCATGTCTCAATTCATCAGTAACAAATTACATTCTGTACAGCGACAGCTACCAAAGTGTTATTTACGATTATCATACAAATGTACTCAATAACTTCCAATTCCTTTAAATGGTAGTCTTGGAAAATGCTTCTGAACTTATAAAAGTATGATCTCTGCTCCTTTTATTTGAATATCCAGCAGTAATACAAGGTTTCAAAACTTCATGGTATTTTTCTTGGATCACATGATCATCATGTGATTGTATTTTGTCTGCATGGTTGTCTTCCAGGGGAAGCAGACCTTTTATTTAAGCACTACGAAATATTGGAAGAAATTGCCATTCATTACACTTGGTTGCTAAAATTAGCGGAAGATGTTGAGTCTGGACTGGATGAATTTCCGTGTAATACCCGATCAATGTCTCGACAATGTTGTCGTGGACCCGGTTCTGGAGTATATGTAAATGTCAGTCCAGTAGAGTATATAATTCCATCACTTCTCACTAATGACACCGGAACCTGTAGAAATAAATAAATAATGAACAAATGTATTCTTAGATTCAAATATTACTTACTTGGCAAATGCTTGGCAGAACACAAGATTATGAAGGTAAAGACCACTTATAATGAAAAATCTCACTCATGCAAAGTTAACCTTAGATGAATTTTGCTATTTATTAGGTTCTTTTGGTCATAACTGTTTTGGTACTTATACATCTTCAGCTTTCAAATATTCGACTTTTTTAGCGTTCCTGATGAAGGTAAATCCAGAAAAGCACTTTGGACGCATCAAACAAATAACATGTTTTCATTTTATCATACAGATGTCGAGTTATATGTATCGGAAGTTATGGACTGTTGTAGGTAAAAGTTTAACAGTATACCATGTAAGTGTGTATAATACATTCATATAAAGACTTTATGTGATTGTTCATCATGTGTTATGCAATAATTCAGTCAGGCAAGAGATGGTGTTGTATATGTAAGACAATTTGACCAGTTTTTTTATCTATATTTGTAAATTAATTCTTTTATAATGGTTTTAAAAAGATTTTTCAAATGCTGAAGTAAAGGCTAAATCTTGCTTTTTGTAATTTAACAAGTAAGTATTTTTGCTCATTGTTGGATCGTGAAAGTAAATTTCTTATCATTTCTGAACCTATTAGAAAAGGTTAATTGTGGTTGATAGACATAATGCCCCTTATGCAGTTACAAAAAATTCTCAAGTTTAAAATTATTTTTTTGTCAATTTCACCAATTAAGTACTTTCAAAGGCTCCAACTTATTATTTTATATGTCACTATCCTCGTAACCACATCAAAACATTCTTTTCCAATTAAATGTACAAAACTGATAATTAAAATTTTACAGAGACAACATAATTCTTACCCCTAAAGGTTGTCTAACCCATCTCCAACCAGCCCTAAATGCTGATATATCTGGGACCACACAACACATATTCTCATCACACCTAGAAAACACAATCCATATCATAGAAGTCAGATGAAATAAGCTCTCAACTAAGAAAGTTCTGATTTATTTGATTAGTTTGTTGTTTTAATTTTTTCCCTAATATTTTGTAACATGTCTTGTCTTTTCCCTAGGTATCTATATGCACTGAGTACAAATTTTGGCTAAAAAATCCCTCAAACATACTTGTAAAGCATACCGTCATTTATAATAATAAATAGAGAAGATGTGTAGATGAAGAATCTGCTTCCATTTGACGTTATAAAAAGACATACCTCTACACTGATAATAGAGATGAATCACAAATTTGAACTTGATCTGAGTTTTGAGATATTTAGCATCGTATATAAGTTTCATAACATTGGGTTATGAAAAACAAAAATTAGAGAACAGAAAGTGATTTTGGATATGTGTATGGACTGACATACAAGGGTATCACTTAAAGCCTATCCACTGTGGCATGGTGCATAAAATAAATCTTATCCCAGTGACAAATTTTAATGCATTTTTAGATGTTTTGTTTGTCAGTTTGTTTCTCAGAGGAGACTTGAGTTAGTTAATAAAAATCTCTATCAAACCTACATTCTAAAGATCTACAACCACTTGTGCGAATGTATTGATACAAACACAAAATAAACTAGTTGTCAATCCAAAATACCTCTAAAAACTGAAACAGCTATTACCATTTGAAATAAAAATTATAAGTACCTGAACATAGTTTCAGCCTCTACATCACCAAACCATACTTTCATATTTGGTATAAAATTTTCTCCATGGAGTTCCAACATGGCAACATCACCACCACCATTTAACTGTAATACAAATCATCTATACATAAATATCATTTCTACTTTTTTAATACAAATCAAATTCAAAATTCAGACAAGCTTATCTGCCCAAAATATCAGAATAAAATGCTTTTTACATCTTAATTTAAACTACTAAAGAACTTGTCTAAGACAGCAGTTCTTCCAAATATTATGAAGGTCAACTTAATTCAGTTGTCCAATTTATTTGTTAATCCTATTCCATAAAAACATGTTACAATAAACTTATAACATGTCTTGAATCAGGATAACTTAGAGCTTGACCAGTTGCATAGACACTCGAAGAGTATGTTGACCTCTATGTGTCTTTTCCCCCAAACTATGGTTGTTCTTGGTTCGGTGTATTACTGACGTAAACATGACATGTTTCATTTTTGTGTACCTTACAACTAAAATAATTGTTTTCGTGGCGTCAATACAAACATATTTGTCATTCTTACACACCAATGCAAATTGCAGTCATTTAATTTTTTTGTAAATTTTTTTTTCAAGGTTTGAGTGTTTTTTTTTTATTTATACGTGTATTTAGATATAATTGGGATTTTTTTAAGTGGTCAAAGTTCAAGACCTGTCATTTAGGAGATAACTGTATTGTATCTTAAGCTCCGACGGCATCAATTGGGGATTTGATGGTCGCAAATTAAGTTTACTGGCGACGCGTTAGCGGAGACAGTAAACGGGTATTTGTGACCAACAAATCCCCAATTGATGCCGTCGGAGCTTTAAATACAATATTGTTATCTCCATTCTAATGAAACTGACAGAAAACAACGTTAAAATATGCATTTAAAATCTGTCATATGCCGTCTGCGCTTGCGCGTACGTCCCATAGCATCAATTGTCAATTGATGCCATGTAAGAAAGTCACATTATCCAATCAAAATGAACGTTACAAACGTTGTTGCATTAGAATGCCATTTCATGAAAATATACATACAGATATATGTATCAGATATTTGAAACCAAGTTCTTATAATTGCCATACTCACCCAATCACAAAATTCCATTTAATAAAACCTCCCAATAATTTCTGAATTAACAGTACAAGATTGATAGATATTTATTTGTTTTTTATCCAGTGGCTTTAAACATAAAGCAATTTTACATAAACTTTAAAGTAGCTTCATTTTTTGAATAGCTTTTTGGGCACAGTTGGGCACACAGAAGAACATGCTGATGCTTCTCAACGTATCAGTATCGCAATTGTTATATTTTTACATACCCAGATTATTGGCAGATGTACCAAATACTAGCATCAAAAAGGCATGTATTTTTCTATAGCATCTAATATAACGTATATAAAGTCTTATATCTTTCTTGTTCTGTTGTGAAAGCTACTGAACTTGACAATTTGACAATCTTACCCTTAAACTGCTTACAACAGGAACAGGAGTTACAGGGGACTTGATAGGTCCCATGCCTTCATTAAATGTATATTCTGCTTTTGACGTGCTGATAATTGTCCAGGAAGCACCATCATTTATCATTTCTTTGTTCAGTTCTTTAGGACATGGTGTTGCCTACAATGTAGTAAAAGATGTATATATTTATAAATAAATGGAAATAAAATGGGTTTACACTATTAAGAGTTTTAGGATTATCACCGATAGATAGGTTAAGTTCTGAATCACCCTGAGTTTATGAATTAGAGATGAATGAATTGAACAGACAACTGAAGAACTGAAATAAACATTAAAATGTCTTATACAGTTTTTATGATCTCTACATTCAGCTTTTAAAAACATTTGGCTTAGTACTAAGTTCTCACCCAAAAACCTAATTTTATTTGATTGTCCACGAAAACAAAAGTATCAGATATAAGTTTTGATCTTAGAATGTCTTCTCCAATATATTTAAATAAAACATAACAGAACAAAGTCACTGATATGTGTAAATAACACCTCACACAATAATTTAGATGCACAAGAATTAAAATTACAAGGATAATCATTTTTTTTCTGTTGGCCACAATTATTTCTCCAATATTTTTTAATTTTTTTTAATTTAAAATTTATTCTTACTCCATTGTACTTTTAAAAGTGTTTATTGAGAAAACTTATTTTGAAAGAATTCCACTCTCAAACAGTATATAAAAGATTATTGATAAAGGGATAACCTGTTGTGCATTTAACATATGTTTCAAATCTTAGATTGAAATTGAACTTAAATGTGTGGAATCTTTTATGTAGAGTCCCAGAGATCTTGGTTAAAAACTGCAAGTTGATTACACAAATCAACATATTTTAACAGGGTTGGGACTTTTTACAACTTGACCAAAAATTAATAAATAATCCTCAACAAAGTATCTATAATTGTACCTGCATGGTGATATATTTTTAATAATTACCTGAAACTGTATTATTCTCTCCTGTGACAAACATAGATACATTCTTTCTGAGTCCTTCATATAAAATGCACATTTATGAAGCTGTGAGACAGGGTCATCTGCATCTAAAATGGCAGTCTGTTTATCTACTTTTCTTATAATCTAAAAACACCAAAAGTATATTATAAGTCAAGGCAAATAAATTTTTCAACACACATATTTTTATTTGTAATAAATTAATATTTTTCAATTTTCAATTTTAGTTATTTGATATTCTTGAACCAAATTGAATGTACATATTTACAGAGTTGAGAAATCAAACAAATACAGTTTATTCCAGTCACTTCTTAACCTTTGTCCACAGTCTGAACCTTAGCTGTCTTTGTCTATATCTGAAAGTGTTTTGTGGTGTTGTTGAGGAATTTGGAGTTATATACAGATCTTTTCATATTCTTTGTTATACTTTAAAAACAAATTTTTTTAACCTCTGTTAATTTAGAACATTACGTTAGTCTACTGTTGTTTGTTCACCTTTAGATGTCCTCTTTTTTTTTTAAGTTGCTGTCTAGTAGAGCCATGCCTGTTACAGAACACACAATTTTTACAGTAGAACCATAATGTATATACTTACTAGTCGAGGTAGAGCCATGCCTGTTACAGAACAAACAAGTTTTACAGTAGAACCATAAATATACTTACTAGTCAAGGTAGAGCCATGCCTGTTACAGAACACACAAGTTTTACAGTAGAACCATAGATATACTTACTAGTCGAGGTAGAGCCATGCCTGTTACAGAACAAACAAGTTTTACAGTAGAACCATAAATATACTTACTAGTCGAGGTAGAGCCATGCCTGTTACAGAACACACAAGTTTTACAGTAGAACCATAAATATACTTACTGGTTGAGGTAGAGCCATGCCTGTTACAGAACAAACAAGTTTTACAGTAGAACCTTAAATATACTTACTAGTCGAGGTAGAGCCATGCCTGTTACAGAACAAACAAGTTTTACAGTAGAACCTTAAATATACTTACTAGTCGAGGTAGAGCCATGCCTGTTACAGAACAAACAAGTTTTACAGTAGAACCATAATGTATATACTTACTAGTCAAGGTAGAGCCATGCCTGTTACAGAACAAACAAGTTTTACAGTAGAACCTTAAATATACTTACTAGTCGAGGTAGAGCCATGCCTGTTACAGAACAAACAAGTTTTACAGTAGAACCTTAAATATACTTACTAGTCGAGGTAGAGCCATGCCTGTTACAGAACAAACAAGTTTTACAGTAGAACCTTAAATATACTTACAAGTCGTGGTAGAGCCATGCCTGTTACAGAACAAACAAGTTTTACAGTAGAACCATAATGTATATACTTACTAGTCGAGGTAGAGCCATGCCTGTTACAGAACACACAATTTTTACAGTAGAACCATAATGTATATACTTACTAGTCGAGGTAGAGCCATGCCTGTTACAGAACAAACAAGTTTTACAGTAGAACCATAAATATACTTACTAGTCAAGGTAGAGCCATGCCTGTTACAGAACACACAAGTTTTACAGTAGAACCATAGATATACTTACTAGTCGAGGTAGAGCCATGCCTGTTACAGAACAAACAAGTTTTACAGTAGAACCATAAATATACTTACTAGTCGAGGTAGAGCCATGCCTGTTACAGAACACACAAGTTTTACAGTAGAACCATAAATATACTTACTGGTTGAGGTAGAGCCATGCCTGTTACAGAACAAACAAGTTTTACAGTAGAACCTTAAATATACTTACTAGTCGAGGTAGAGCCATGCCTGTTACAGAACAAACAAGTTTTACAGTAGAACCTTAAATATACTTACTAGTCGAGGTAGAGCCATGCCTGTTACAGAACAAACAAGTTTTACAGTAGAACCATAATGTATATAACCATCACGTACAGTAAATTCTTCTGATTCACCTTCATTGTCATCCACTGAATAACAAATTTGTCATTAAAAGTTATGAACATTTGTGAGTATTAGTTAACCATAGCACTTTTTTACTTAAGTATGAATAGATACAATGTAGCATAAAAAGTATTTTTCTTACACACACATATATGTTAATATATCTGAACCATAAATCTAATGCCCCAGGGTTACTTGAACATTCAGGAACAATTAAAACAATTCCTTATCAAAGATATATGTGTGATCTGTTGAAGGGCAACATTAATTACCTTACATTATAGAATCATTACCGTAACTTTTGAGAATCCACAAAACTCATTTATTGTTTTCTTTGTTCATTTCCAGAGTATGCATGTACTATTTGCAACTACACAGTCAGTACACAACAATCTATCAATTCAGGAAGGTATCAATCTTTGGCTCAATGCTAAAGATGTTCCAGCAACTTAATGATGAAGAACAGCAATAAGACACCTTTTCCAACTTATCTTACTTGTTGATATTGTTACTTACATAAATGTATAGTGAAAGCTCCCCATTGTGTAGAGCTGGCATGGAAGTTACCATTTTCTACGTGGAGGTATCTAGTACTGACCGTCTGTGATCTCAGTCGGTTAAATAATGCCACTTGTGTCCCTGAGGCTATACATACTGAAAATACAGAAAACCAATGTTCAACTGCTTATGTCAGTTCAAAAAATTAATGCCTGTTTGACTGAATAAAAATTCCAGAAAACCAAAGCAAAGGTTTATAGTGTATTAAAGGTACATTATAGTGTTTTTTCTCTCAGCAGCTTCATATAGAATGATAAAATGTGAACAAGAAAACAGAGCATTGCATTTTTGCTTAACAGACTGTTTATACATTGGTATGTTACTGTTAATCTATTGCATAAGAGTTGAGAACTTATGATTTAGGATTTTTTGTTCCATATACAGAAAGCCTTGTTGTGTCAAGAACTCCAAATAAAAACAATAATTTTTACAAATATATATATTTTTTTTTAAAATCTAGACATATATTCTCTGTTTTCACAAGTAATTGAAAGTGCTGACAAATGACAAAACTTACCATGATAAACTATTTTACTTAACTGAAGGGCATACTTAAAAAAACAAACCAAATCCAAATCTAACCAGGAAAAAAAATCATCATCAAAATAAAAACATTAACAATTGTTTCTTCCTTGTTTGTTTCATTTGAATGGAGGTAAAATTTGAACAAGTTACAAGGTCGATTGTCTGATTTGAAGCAGTTTCTTTTGAGTCTTTCAAAATCAAAATTTTAAAATATGTTAATATTGGCACAATTTTCCTTTTTTAGGTAAATTGTATAGTTATAAATTAGGCTGTTAGTTTCTTGTTTTTTCATGTCACAGCCTTTTCCAGCTATCTTTACAGATTATTTTGTAATTATGATAAACTTACAATCAGCATTTTTCAATGACTGTTTCTTCTTTGATGGTTTTGATATGACTTTTATACGTTTACTAGAAAACACACCAATATCTTGTCCGTTACCATAAAACATTTTAACAGACAACATAAAATGTTTTCTTTTGTCCGAATCAGATATATATAATGTCTTAGCTGCACAATAATTCTGAAATATGAATAAAATAAGTTATAACGATTATCAAATATGTGAGTTAAGGTAAAATGGGACTTCTGCCATATTAGTGGGAAAAAAGATTGCTCTAGGTTTGTAATAAAACAAAGTATGTTAAAAAATATACAATTAATTTTTTAAACTCTTCATTCAAAGAAAGCAAATTGTGTGCTTTTATCTTATCATTAGGACTGTTTTTATAAAACACAGAATCTTTGTATTGTTTCATTCTTTTTGTTTAGCCTTGCCTTGTTAGGAAAGATAACTCAGTTTCATTTTGTTTAGGAATGTATATAAACTAAATTTTACTACTTTGCATTGTAGCAAGAAAAATGGCATGGTGACCAATTTTCTCACATATGTATCTTGAAAACAAGCTTGGTGACCCAATATTTACATCATATCTTTTTTTAAAATAAAATGAAATAAATTGCATTTTTGAAAAGAATGAAAAATCTGCCATTTTTTGTATAACTATAGAATTACATTAGATGTATGTTTCATTAGAATACTTTATTCTGATTGGCTAACTGTACATCACATGTTATTCCTTAAGCAATTGCATTACCCAATAAAACTTTTCATCAATGATAACACGTGGTCCCACAATAAAGTGCAGAGATGAGTTAAATAAAAAAATTATAAAATACGTATTTTCATGATCATAGCTTAAAAATGTAATTATAAGTATTGAATGCTACTTTTTGTAACTTCATGGGGCTTCCACGCTTCATACAAAATGTAACTCGGGTCAACGCTTTTACACCCTAATGAAGTTACAAAAAGAAGCATTTAATTCTTAAATAAAATATTTTTTGCAGGTTGATGAATCATTGAGGTATAAAATCTCCTTTTTAATCCTATCTTTGGTAAAGATTTTTTTTTTGTTTTTTTTATATAAAATTTCATCTTTTTTCCTTAACCCAAAATATCAATAAAAGTCTTTAAAAAATCAGTTTCTTTTTAATATAAACTTAACCTACTTTGCCCTCCAAATTAAGCTGCACCATTTCTTGATCAGGATTACCAATTCCCATAAAGGCACACACAGTAGATTCTGTTTCTGTAGCTCCTTCAGCT
Source organism: Mytilus edulis (assembly GCF_963676685.1). Taxonomy (NCBI): domain Eukaryota; kingdom Metazoa; phylum Mollusca; class Bivalvia; order Mytilida; family Mytilidae; genus Mytilus; species Mytilus edulis. The sequence goes on from NC_092350.1 coordinate 41,709,610, forward strand.
TCCATTTGTTCTTTTTTCCGTTTCCAACCATTTCCAAATAAATAAATGCATGGAGGAGGACAGAAAAACCTGAAACGAAGGATCATGTCAAACAATGCTATTTACAAGTATACCCAAAAAAGTAAATTATAAAATATAAGTATTAACAAGAGACAATTAAAAAAAATCAAATCATTTGGTAATTAAGAAGCTAAAATACTGTAAAGCGTGTTAACAGTTTGTTCAACATGTGGTCGATTAAAAAATAAATATTGTAAAGATAAAGTATAATTTCAGTAAATATATATGTATATATATATTTAAATTTCTAACAGAATGCACAGTTAACTGAATATATCTTGGATGTAGAACAACTGAACATTATGTATCATCATTTCTTGATCATGTTGATATACAAACAATTATTTTGATGGAAATTTTTGAAAAAACGAAATAAGGCCTTTTGCATTTGGATCTTAAAAGGCTAAAATTACATGAGGTTTCATTCATGTGCTGTGATAGATAATACATACCTTTTTTCATTGCCATAAGATTTCTGAGCTACTTTGGCATGTAATATCACAAGTATTTGGTCTCCCCTATCTTTGGCATACTGTCTCATAGCCTCTCTGAGAAAAATAAATACAAATATTCATAAAACATAAATTATTCTTTGACAAGTCAATTTTCTAAAGAAGTTATTTGCTGCATGTTATCTATTAGTGATAAAATACTCAGGCCATTAATCAATTTTCCTTTTCTTGAACAGTTTTTGTGTAACTGCTTGGTTTTTCTTTGGATTTTTTTTTAATGTGCGTTAAGTCTTATGAACTACCTAGATTTCTTGCCATTCTCACATTTTTCATATTCTTGAACAGTAGTTTTGTCTATTTTTCTTGAGTTGTTGTCTTGTGAACTTAACTTGTACATGTACATGACAGTCACCTAACAACTTACTATAAAATTATTCAAAACAGAATTTAGAGGTGGTCTTCACTAACTAAGATCATAATTTTTTCTTGGTATGATTCTTGCTTTCTTGGTATGATTCTTGCTAAGATTTCAGATGTAATTTAAAGCATGATGCAGAAGCTTTAGTGATAACCAATTAAACCTTTACCATAGAAAATGATGTGCTGAGTAATAAATTAAAAGCTTTAAATGAATGATTGATAGATTGAATGGTGATCTGCTTTCAACACTATAAGCTATTTGGAGGCGGTCAGTTTTTATTGTTAGCGGAAGCTGGACTCTTTAGTCAATTAAGATTGGTGTCAAGCACACCAGCCACTTGTGGGTTTGAACTAACAACCTCAGTGATGTGAGGCTAGTGATACAGTAGTTGGACTAATTAGACCACTCGGCCTACTGTCTACATGAATGACAATACATTAAGTTCTCTATCTTCATACCTGGTTAATCTTTGATCTTGACACTGACTGTAATTAAAAAAAGATAAAATATCAATAATCAGAATTTATTATGAGCTTCCATTTACATTGAAAATGCTGAAAGCTGTTAATATGAAGATTCTATTGAATCATCATCAGAGTATTTTGAGTTTAACTATTACCCATGGCAGTAATTATCAACCTAAAATTTATTTACATTCTGTGTTTGATGTCAAAGCCCTCAAGACAAAGCAGGATATGATACCATTTTTTCTGATGTAAGAAAGGTGATCGATACAATTAGAATGTTAAGTACATGTATATTTTTTTTAAGTAGCGTAGGTTGACAGTAAACAGAAGTGATTCAGTTTATTTCCTGACAGTGACGCTATCTGAAGTATCACTGTATCATCTGGTAAATGAGTGATGTGCATTCATGTACATGACAAAATTTGAAATAATAAATGAAGTTAGTGTATTCATTAGAAGTTTACCAATGAAATATTAAAACAAAAGGTAGTAAATTCATTAAGTTTACCAACATGATCAATGCACATTCTTAACTCTAATGAATTTTTGTTTAAGTGACACCTATTTTCCATAAGGGAGCTACTACCATTTGATTTTTATGGGGGGGGGGGGGGGCTAGGATGAAAAATTTTGTCCTGCATTTTTTTTTAATTATAATCTCTGTCCTGCCTTTTTATTTTTCACTCTATTCGGTCCTGCCTTTTTTTTTATAGTTTATCCCGACTTTTTTTACCTAAATTGTCATCCTGACTTTTTTTTTGCAAGTGTCTCATCCTGCCTTTTTTTTTTAACTCAAAATTCCTGTCCTGCCTATTTTTTTCAAATTTCATCCTAGCCCCCCCATAAAAATCAAATGGTAGCTCCCTAAGGCAACTTTAAAACAGAATGTACAAGTTTCTCATTTTGTTATCCCTGGCCATGGGCTTTGTATAGCTACCTTTTGTATTGGTTTTGCACATTGTTGAAGACTATAGGTGACATGTCAATTCATCTCTTTGTTTACATTCTTTTGGGGTTTCAACACCCTCAGTCAAAGTTAACCTTAGATAATTTTTATTGTTTTTGTACATGTATGTTATTTTTGGTCATTTAGCTTCTTGCATTTCTATAAAAGAGTAATATGTTCACCACGTCAGTCAACTATAAATGACATGTACAACTTTGAGTTACAACTCACCTTCTGTGATCCATTTGAAAGCTTGAGGGGTACATTAAATTTCTAGGGGACGGAGTTGATTTGGGACTTGGAGGTGCCACTAAGGTCTGTTGTGGTGGCATGCTGTTGAGTGGACTTGTGGTTGACATGGCAACTGTGTCATATTCTGACTTCTCTGGTGGAGTCAGTGACCCCATACCCATATGAGGAGGATCTGCAATAAAAAAATAAAATTAATTCTTATTTCTTTTATCTGCAAATTGAGCAGAGAACTATAAAACTGTGAAATTAACAACAGAAATGTGTTTTATTGCTCGTTAAAGTAAAGATAGCCCCCTTTTTAATATTTACTAAAACAGTACAGTGAATCAATACAATAGGTACATGTACCTGTACATCATTTATTTATAACCTATAACACATGATAGACAAATCAATTGTTTATAATAGCAATTACAGACTCTATTGCATCAGCAGTTTGTAAGCCAGAAATAAATGGTGACAAGTATTTTCTAGGATTTAAAAATCAATTAGTTATAAAATCTTTCAATTTTTTTGAGAAAAAAAAAATATTTTTTTACTTTTTGTAATCCTTTAATTTGTCAGATTTTTTCACAGAAATTATTTCATGTTTTCTTTTTTTGGAACAATCCTCTCTAGTTTGCACTGTTCTTAAAATTATGTGCCAGAATTTTAGTTTTCATGTAAAAACAATTACATTATAAGGAAATAAGTATAAACAAAGACATTCTAATTTTTAACCATACTTAACCAAATTAAAAGAAAAATCAATAAACTTTCTTTAAAACAATAATCAAAACTTACTGTCATCTAAAATATAATGAAATTCATCAAACATCATGTCTGAATTATGTGCTAACATACTGAATCCTGCCTGGACCAAATGATCTTTCTGTGATTGGGAGAAAACCTTACTTGGGGTTATCTTAGCTTAGCTTTACTATTGATAATTATAAGTAACACCTGTAATCTGTTGTGCTTTTCCCATACCACTGTTTGTCTTTCCTGAGGCTCAAAAGGGAAAATTACACACTTGTAAGGTTTGTGTCATTTAACCATTGATTATATCTTTAAACTTTTGTAAAAGTGCAAGTATACTTCAATTGATATGTACCAATTTATATAAGAAGGAAGAATTTATCGATTCATTTCTATATATCAAGGGAAATTCAAGTTGGATTTATAATTAAAATTAATTGGTTTAAACACATAAAAATGATGATTTAAAAAATACTTCAAAATGGTAATGTTGGTGGCCATATTGGATTTCCAATCATGTAAATAAAGGTTACAATGTACTAAATCATGGGTGCAGCCATTTTATGAAGGGAACATGACATATAGATAACAAGAGTGCACACGCTGAAATGTCTCGCTTTCTATACTAATCATTGATATTATGTTGATAGTCCTAAGTATAAAGCTAAGCTTAATTACAACTGTCACATAAACTTAACATTAACCAAGATAACTAAACAAAGACCAATGAACCGTGAAAATGAGGTCAAGGTCAGATGAACCATGCCAGACAGACATGTACAGCTAACAATGCTTCTATACAACATATATAGTTGACCTATTGCTTATAGTTTAAGAAAAATAGACCAAAACACAAAAACTTAACACTGTGCAATGAACCGTGAAAATGAGGTCACGATCAAATAAACCTGCGCAACTGACATAAAGATCATAAAATATTTCCATACATCAAATATAGTTGACCTATGGCATATAGTATTAGATAAAAGACCAAAACTCAAAAACTTAACTTTGACCAATGAGGTCAAGGTCAGATGACACCTGAAAGTTGGACATGTACACCTTACAGTCCTTCCATACACCGAATATACTAGCCCTATTGCTTATAGTATCTGAGATATGGACTTGACCACCAAAACTTAACCTTGTTCACTGATCCATGAAATGAGGTCAAGGTCAAGTGAAAACTGTCTGACAAACATGAGGACCTTGCAAGGTACGCACATATCAAATATTGTTATCCTATTACTTATAATAAGAGAGAATTCAACATTACAAAAGCTCTGAACCTTTTTTTCAAGTGGTCACTGAACCATGAAAATAGTTGATTCAAAACGCCATTTAAGGAGATGATTGATAAAAATAGCATTGCTGGCAATGGGGCCAACATTTACTACTTTCTGGAACTAACAGAGCCACCATTTTGAATTCTGATTTTTTTGGGTATACATAATTGTCTCACAAAATAAACATAGTCACATTTTTAGCCTAAAAATCTTCTTTTTGTAAACATTTTATTGAAACCATTTTGAAGCATTTGAAAGTTATAAGTACATCTAGGGATCATATTTGATATTGTGAGTATACGTATGACATCACTTTTTATCTCACTTAGTAACATCCACATTCAAGATCTCAATTTTGATAAGGGTAGTCAGTCTTCCTGTAAAAGGTCAGTGGTTCATTTTCTCAAGATACTCCCAATTTCTCCACAAAAATAAAACAGAGTTCCAATGTCCACCGCATATTGCACTTATTTAATATTTCCGAAGGGGCATAACTCTTTAAAAAGTTGATCGTCCACCATTTAAGAACTTGTCCAAGATGTTGCTGATATTAACCTACAGTATAAGTTTTATAAAAATCTTACAAGAATTGTACTCATGAGAGTTAACTTGGCCACTTTCAATAAATTTAATATTTCCATGGGGCATAACTCTTAAAAAATGTAATCGTCCACCATTTTAAAACATGACTGCAGAGATAGTATACAGTGGCTTTTGCAGTTAAGCTAAACATCCAATACATTCTTCCTCACGTAAAAATTACTTCATAAATTCTGCTACAACTATCATTTATGAACAGTTTAAATAACAGAAAATTAAGCAGAAACAACTGACAAAACTAACATACATGTACATTGTAGCCATCCAATTTACATGATGTTCAAGAAACTATTTAAACCTATGAAACAAATTATCAAAGAGAAACTTGATATCTTGTCGGATATTGTCAACTGATTTGGCCTAAATCATGCTTATAATGATCCTATTCTACAAAGAACCTTCAACTATTTGTTAAATTAATCAATTTCTGCTTGTTAATTTAATTGTGTAAAATAAGGCAGTGCTTGTTTGATTTCCAATCGCTATCAATACTTCTGTTTACATCCCTTATAGATTAATGGTCATTTAACCCACAGAAATATATTTAGGCCAAATATAAAAGATGTGTTTCCTATTACTCCACCTCCTCTATTTTTTAAGCATAGAAATAGCCTACCCTAAATAAAATTTCATTTTTTCAATAAGCACTGTTAAAGTCAGAATTTCTCTTCCATATATAGACTGCAATAAAACAAAATTAAAAAAAAACTCTACCTACCTACATTGTTTGTAACTACTCAATTTTTTTTTTAAAGATGTAATCATGGTAATAGAAAACACACATATTATTTTGTTTGGCCTTATCAGGACATCAACAAATCATAATGAAACAGTTTTATAAAAGATTAAGGCAATCTATAGAAACTATTAGACATTTGTTCTTTAAAAGAACTGGTACTACAAAATGAATGGATTTGCATGGTTACAAGCAACTAATGTATACATTAGTACATGTACATAAGTTTAAATGAAAAAGTCTAATCATTGGATATACAGATTAAAATATGCATCAAGCAGTGTGATCTTTCAAAGCATTTTATTGGGATGATAAAAATCAATTACAGTGCATCAATGAACTGGATCATTTCAGGGAGTTACTATTTAATCCATTAATATTTTGTGCCTTATTTAAGTTCTCATGAAGATTTGAAACATTCCATCTAAATTACATAATGTACACTTAATACTCTGTCGTGACTATCATGTCACTTGTACTATTAACACTTGCATTACATTTTTAACTAAAACTTAGAAGCAACAGAAATTTACTTGTGTTTGAATCTCATAAACCCTTCAATAAGATAAGAAAAAAAAAAGAAAAAAAAATTAATGGAAGCATATGATCTCCAAAAAGTAATAAGATGCATTGACAAGGTTGGTTTCTCTTGGCCTTGCAATGAATATGCAGCACTAGCAATGTAAATCCACAATTAGAAGACTATTTTAAATATTTTAAATTTATTCTGCATATTTGAGACTGTGAAAAATGTCAACTATTCACAAAAGAAATATTAAATATCCAATTACAAATGTACCATGAACTGACCAATTATGTTTTATTCTTTACAAAAATAATAATAGGTTACATTTTTCAGTTATCTCCCTTGGCTTATAACTGTTTAGCTAGAACATAGATTCTTGAATATTGTGGAAACTTTATGCAACTTGTGTAAATGCTTGTTTGAAGAGAATAAAAAGTGTATGAATCAAAAGCAAGACAATTGTGGTGGTAGGGATTAAAAAGCATTTTTTTCAATCTTCACACCAAAAATCATTTCAGTTTTTTGAAATGAGGCATTTCATGGATAAACTTTCCTGAACTAGATTATATAAGGTCCACCAACGGTGCAAGGGCTGTATAGCCAGTCAACGTCACTAAAAACTTCCATTTGATGATATAAGGTCCTGTTTTTATGATTTATAACAAAATGTACAATGGATAACAATAAGGAGTTTAACTGACCTTGTTCCCTATGACTGCCCATAATGGGTGTCCTTTCTCGTTGATATCCTCCATTTTGCACAGATTCACTCTTAATATAACCATTCACATTGATCAATTTACTAGACAAGTCTACGGGATTTTCATACCCGCCTTGAGCCATATGACCATTTAGGTTTCTACGTGTCGAACAGACGTTTTCTTGTCCCTGATACAAATTTTCATCATTTTGTAACATGTATCTTGCATCAGTAAAATGTCCACTGTGTCCATTTTGGGCCTGAGGTGTGCAGTGTTCATAATGTGGGTCTGCCAATGCTTCTATTGTGTATCCATAGCCTGCCTAACAGATATAACATTAAACATGATTAAACAATGTGTATAATCTACCCAAGGGCCAAGGCTCATGCAAGCTTGCGACTTAAGGGCTACAACCTTCATACATTTTGTAATACTAGATACATGTTCATGTACAAATTAAAGAACCTTAGTGAGGACGCTCACATACCCCACGTCCCCACATTGTCATTGGAGAAATTAAATAAGTATAAGAAAAAAAAATTGTATAAGAAAAAATACTGAATAATAATTTCCTGTCAATATACACATCTCCATAGTATGTCCTTATTATCTACAAAATTTCATGAAATTCTGTTGTGTGTTTTCAGAGGAGTTGAGATGACAAACTGTTGCAGAAGTACATTGAAGCAAATAAGTTCAAAGGGGCATAACTCCTAGAAAAAAATTGAATTGTAATTTCCTGTTGATATGCACATCTACGTAGTATGTCCTTATTATCTACAAAGTTTCATGAAATTCTGTTCTGTGGTTTCAGAAGAGTTGAGATGACAAACTGTTGAAGTACAACATGTAGTACATAATGTATCTTAAAGCAAATAAGTTCAAAGAGGCGTACATGTAACTCCTAGAAAAAAATTGAATCGTGATTTCCTGTCGATATGCACATCTACATAGTATGTCCTTATTATCTGAAAAGGTTTCATGAAATTCTGTTATGTAGTTTCAGAGGAGTTGCGATGACAAACTGTTGCAGTAGTACATTGAAGCAAATAAGTTCAAAGGGGCATAACTCCTAGAAAAAAATTGAATTGTAATTTCCTGTTGATATGCACATCTACGTAGTATGTCCTTATTATCTACAAAGTTTCATGAAATTCTGTTCTGTGGTTTCAGAAGAGTTGAGATGACAAACTGTTGAAGTACAACATGTAGTACATAATGTATCTTAAAGCAAATAAGTTCAAAGAGGCGTACATGTAACTCCTAGAAAAAAATTGAATCGTGATTTCCTGTCGATATGCACATCTACATAGTATGTCCTTATTATCTGAAAAGGTTTCATGAAATTCTGTTATGTAGTTTCAGAGGAGTTGCGATGACAAACTGTTGCAGTAGTACATTGAAGCAAATAAGTTCAAAGGGGCGTAACTCCTAAAAATAAAATTGAATCGTAATTTTCTGTCGATATGCACATCTACGTAGTATGTCCTTATTATCTACAAAGTTTCATGAAATTCTGTTCTGTGGTTTCAGAAGAGTTGAGATGACAAACTGTTGAAGTACAACATGTAGTATCTTAAAGCAAATAAGTTCAAAGAGGCGTACATGTAACTCCTAGAAAAAAATTGAATCGTGATTTCCGGTCGATATGCACATCTACATAGTATGTCCTTATTATCTGAAAAGGTTTCATGAAATTCTGTTATGTAGTTTCAGAGGAGTTGCGATGACAAACTGTTGCAGTAGTACATTGAAGCAAATAAGTTCAAAGGGGCGTAACTCCTAAAAATAAAATTGAATCGTAATTTCCTGTCGATATGCACAACTACATAATATGTCCTTTTCATATAAAAAGATTTTGTGAAATTCGGTTGTGTGGTTTGAGAGGAGTTGTGATGACAAGAAACAGGACTGACGGACGAAAGGGTCAAAAACATTATACCCTCCGCAATTGTAATTAACATACTTTTTTATTTAAACAGTCTTATTTTTAGTTTAAGTCAGGAGAATCCTTGATATTAATAAGTTGAAATTAACTTTGACTACATGTAATTAGCTTTCATCAACTATACATGTATGTAAGTACTCTTTCATACGTGTACTTTGCATCTTTTGTCTTTTTGATAGAACATGTACTTCTTACATCTGAGGAATCAAGCCATTTCCAATTGATTTTTTAATTTACAGTTGGTTCTGTTGTGTTGTTGTACATCTTTCTAATTTGATCTCTTCTGTCTCATTGGCAATTGAATTTAGTAGTGTCAGCCCTTTGATTATGACCCGTGTATATAGCAAAATCCTAAATACACCGTTTGGTGGTGCGCCTGTCAAATGCGGAACGTACAGATAAGGTAATATCTAACAGGTGAATATATACTATTGGTATCGGTATCGGATTAGACCCGGAACTTGTTAATTATTGGCAATATTTATAATTATGTGGAAAACAAAAGGGTCTGGAGTGGTGTAATTTTTAATCTACACCATTGTCCTATATTAGTTATATATAGAGTTGAATTCTTTGATTTGTCGTTTTTACCCGATGACGGCTGACAAATTGGACCTCGTAATTTTAGTATTATAGATATCAATGTTCTATGACAAGAAGTTCCTATCAAACTAACTTAATATTGAAAATTGATTATTAATTCAAAAGTTGCTAAACCATGACCATGATAACCTACGGTACAGGGTCTTGAAGTAGTCATCAATATACTGATAGTAAATTTTAAGCAACTTTATAAATATAATGATGTCGACATGTGATAATAGTTCCTATCAAATTTACTCGAGTACAAAACTCTGAAAAAATTGTTGAAAAAGATGACAATTTTCTTCATTTTCTTCGAAAAATCTATCCATACATGTATGTTTGGCTTTCTGCAACTTTAGTTGTAGCAAGACAATAATAGGGTACAAGCGGAATGAGTTGCAAATGTGTGAGTTGTACACAATCTAAAGGAGTGAATAAACCTTAAAACCATTTTTTTCACTCATTTCAGCAAAAGATCACCAGTGCATTATTTTTTTGGTGACCTCAAACTAAAATAACACTAGCTAAAGATGTGAACAGTTTGCATATTTTATAATAACAGTGTGCATTTTTTATTAAGTTTCTTCTTACATAAAACTTACAAGAACATTCTTACATTTTAATTCATCAGAATTATACATGCAAGTTTTTAATATTTTATAAATTTGTAAGCTCCTGTGAAAACTGCATGACTTGGCAAACAAATTTTATTTGTCCAACTATTCTATTGAAAATAAAATTGCCTTTGTATTTAAACTTTAAAATTCAGCCTTTAATTTAAGTAAACAATCTTTTAAATTGTTGATGATTAATCATGTAAATATCAACCACTTGTTACAAAGTATACAAAACCGTGGGAAAAATTCCCACGAGTGTAAACTCATTAGCGGTGTCTGTGAGGTCAACTTCTAAAGGTCAAAACAACTCTGGTGATCATTTCCAATATAAAGAAAACTTTTGATGAAATGATAAAATATTGCACAATATATCAAATCGTATTATTTCTCTTCGTCAGACAAATAAAATTGAACATAATGATTGTAGACTCACCTGGGAAACATATAACTGTTGATTATTCATCTTGAAAATATCGGAAAATGTTCAAAAAGAAATCAATCAGTCAGGTGTTAACTGCATTATAATTCTGAGCACTTGTCCAAATTTGATATATAACACGAGTCAACATAACAAGCTCATCTATAATACGTATCCTTTCATTTGCAATGAGTTACCACTGCTTTTTGTTTTACTCCTAAAAAGAGCCAGATTCAAGTTGTAAATAACCTAGAAGACCCGTGGGAAAACACATTTGCATCTTTGATCGTGAGAACAATGATCAAGGGCTGTTACAATCCACTCCCCCTTATCCACTTTTAGAAAAGGGACCATATGGAGATTAAAATAGTTTTTGGTTACGTTCTATACGTGATAAACTTTTGCAATAAATATTTCATTATCAATTATTCATTATATAAATAAAATATTCCATCAAATCAAATTAAAATAGCAAATTCCGGCATGATAAGCCTTCTGTAAGAAAGTAGGTGCATTAAATTAAACAGCCAATTACAGAGAACGTCGCGTGCCGATTGGCTGTTGACTTTACGATTCTAGCAGGTGTTCCCACGGCATCATTCAATCTAGGACAGTCACAAATTTGCAAACTTCACTGGTGCACCATCGAATGCAGCGTGATAGATGCCACAAACAACGCTATTTGCAGTATAGTGCAGTGTGCGATTAAGCTGATACTGACTGGATAGTTTTCCACTTGAACAAATTACAGTTGAATATTTTGACCTGTTGACCCACTTTCAGAAGTTCCCAAGTGAGCCAACATCCAGGCTTACCAGAATCCATCTAGTATCCAACATTAAAGATCCAAAAATTTGATGACCAGCTTTCATATGGAAGAAATTCTGAACCCAACCACCTTTTCAAGCGTAGTTAAATCTTTAAAATTGTACATACTTATATTGACATTTAATTTAATAGATTTATACATTACCGGTGTTTTTAAACTTTATTATTATTTTTTTCAAGAAAATAATTAAATGCTTTCAAGCTTTAAAACTACTCACCGACAGTTACTGATGCTGTCCTGGATCAAGAGGTCAAAACTTCAGGAAAGTTCATTCAACTTTAACAATACCAAAAAAAATCTAGGTTGATGCTTTTATAGCATATCAATATTCCAAAGTATATTCAATCCATCAGTGTCCTGCATTAATTTAGATGTTATATAAGTTAAAGCAACGGAATAATAAGATGAAATGCAAGTGGGACCCAAGTTTCAGAACTTTGCAAGATGGCGCATATTTGTTGTCAATGGGCATGCCCTATTTTGTACCTCTTATTCTTCTGAGTTGTTTGAAAGTACTCAGTGGGCCAATAAGTATACAATTTAAGACCTTTAAACCAAGAGAACGGAACGACTGTGAACATTTTCTTGGGAAAAAACGCCCAAACACATGTCACTACAAATTTATTATATTCTATGAGCAAATTTATCCCTCATTGAACCCCTGGGAAAATTTGTAGTATTAGAGTCGAGGTTAAGTGTGGCGAGAAAAATGGCGAGAGTTGTTTACAGTTGAAGCAAAAAGCAACACAAAAAAAGAACATTGTGTAATAACCTGCTTGCACTAATTTTGCTATCATGTCTGCAAACGACAATATTATCGCCGATTTAAATGTCAATACCAGCAATTCAAATAAAACCGATTCTGGTGAAATCAATGCTGTAATTACTCGAATTGATGACGCATCGTCAAACCCTGGTAAGTCATGCCACGATTTAGCATAACTTTTGGCTTTATCACTGAAATAGAACATCATTTTTTATACAGAAAACAGACACAAAACTTTTGTTATTGTCTTTTAAAAAAAAGCCAAATGTTGCAAAAAATAAAGTGAAACCACACATATGGACTTTTTGCCAATTTTTGTCAAAATTTAGATCTTCATGCACTTTTTAAAAATTGCATGCCAAAAAGTATATGTTAGTAAAACACTTGTCATTTTTAGTTTTGTAACCAACATGAATACCCTGTCATGTTGTGGTTACCATCTAAAATTAAAATGACGAGTTTTCTATTTTTGTTTAAAACAACATATGTATGTAAGTGATACAAAGCTCCTTAATCTTAACTTATGATATCGTGAAGTCATATGTTTTCATTACTAATCAGTTCTAGATAGCAATGTGCATAGTTAAAATAAAAGTAGGTTCGCGAAATCGCACCTGCATGACGGTATTTTAAGGACAGATTGAGAATAAAAACTTGCTTCAAGCAATCATTAATTTCAACATTTCAAGATTTATGACATTTATAACAGTAAAGATAATATTTTCCGATTTTAGCCTACTTTACGTTATCCCCAAAACAACCCCAACTTCATCCCCTCGGTTCATAAATAGCATAGTTTCAAATGTAAACAAAACTTAGCTCGAAAAGAAGGATAAGTCCACATACGTAATACACAATTGTAAGAATTGGGGCCTAAATTAAAATATTGTTTGTTTGCCCTTTTCCGACCCTATGTTTTGAAACAGGGTAGGTAGGTAGGTAAAATATTTTATTTTTTTCCCCAAAAAAATTACTTGACTCTGTATATTTTTTTACATGGGTAGGCAGGTAGGTATAATATTTTATTTTATAGATACAAAATCTGCATAATGTCATTTTTTGTCTGTTTTGCATTTGCTTATAAGTTTGTGGGACAACGTTTTGAAAAAAAAAATATCATGTAGAATGTGAAGTTAATTCATATGGCTTTTTTTTTGCACTACTATTTTGTTTTCAAATATCAAAATAAAGAGCTGTGTCGCATATTTTCAACGTTCATTTATGCCTGTAACTTTGAAGAGATTTAAATTGCACTAATATTCTGTACTACATACCTTGTGTGCTTACCTCTACCTAAAGGTTTTCTGTAAGAGATTACTTTGTCCAGGTTAAATATGTCCGGGCAGACATACATTACTATAAGAAAAAGTCCCTAGAGTGTTTAAATTTCCGTGTGTGCCCATGTTTCCAATAAAAATGCTACAAAACTTGAACTCAATTGTCACGTATTTTACATCGCATTTATAAATGATTTGTATGGAAAACTTTGGTGATTTTACTGCCAAATATTCTCCACTTTACAGGCTTTTGTCACCTTTGGTTCATGTCAGATATAAATAATATGGCAATGCTGGTCGAAGGCATCGTTAACCATGATAATCATCCTAATCTACGGATCACAAAAGGCCATCCCTACATAAAATACAACGTCCGTTTACACAAAATAGTTTGTACAGACGTTAATAATTTTTTATTAAACAAACTTTTTTGTAAATGAACCCTGCTCTTCAAGTAAAAAGATGCAGAGTTAACGTACGTCATATCATTATTTCAAAGCGTTTAACATCGATTTCAAACAAATGCTTTGAAACTCTATGCATGCTATATGCAAGTGTGCATGTCAAACCCTCACGTGATACCAAACGGACTTGACCTTATACGATAAAGATGAAACCCGAGGATTCCGGTAAAAAAGTTTTGAGCGGGAAATACAAATATAAGATTTTTGGTAGGACGAAAAAATAAAATAAAATCTTGCTGGTAAATGCAAATTAAAGATTTTCAGGCGGAACGAATTTATAGGGTTGGTCGGTAAAGGGCAAACAAACAATATTTTAATTTAAGGTAGCACAATACAAAGATTTTTCATCCCCAATCATACATCTTTAAACTGATGTAATTCCACTCATCTTTCTTTGAATTTTATAAATGAGGTACCAAAAGAAAGAAGAAGGATTAATCTTTCAAATTGTGATAATTTCATTATGACATAATTATTACATCATTAATTGTTATGTAATTAGTTGCCATATTGTGATGTCTATACTTGAATGAATTTAGCTTCTTTGTTTTTCATAGCATCCCAAAATATTTTATAGATTCTTGCACAACACAGTTTGACCTCCAAAACTGTGTCTCAGATTTTTCCTATTGTATTTCATTCTCTCATAAATCTTCAATGAAGTTTGCAACATGAAATCATAAGAGACCACTAAATTCAATTGGGTATAAAATTTGTTCTATTGATGTTTTTGGAAATCTGAGACACAGTTTTGGAGGTCAAGCTGTGTTGTACAAGAATCTATAAAATATTTTGGGATGCTATGAAGAACAAAGAAGCTAAATTCATTCAAGTGTGGACATCACAATATAGCAACTAATTACATAATAATTAATTATGTAATAATTATGTCATAATGAAATTATCACAATTTGAAAGATTAATCTTTCTTCCTTCTTTTGGTACCTCATTTATAAAATATAAAGACGGATAAAATGAATTACATCAGTTTAAAGTTGTCTGATTAGGAGTGACAAAATCTTTGTATTGTGCTACCTTAAGCCTGGTGTGACGTCGCTATGGAAAAAATTCTATGGAACGCAGTTTGTGCCATATCTTATCAACTATAAAATTAATTCAATTAGATTATCGGAAAAGTAATGCCCTTAAATATTGTTTATGAAATTGTTACTGTGACAAAAAATATTTATAACAGCTGTGACAACATCTAATGATAAATAAGGATTGGTTCAATAATTTAAAATCATCTAAAATTAATATTCAATGCATTTTTTTGACCTTTAGTGATGATTCCTTGGATATCAGTTAAAGATGCCTTAATTGATCGATAAGGCTAAAAGTTCATAAAAAAATATGTTTTCTAGAGACAAATGATAGTGAATTGATACTTTTCTTCAATTTGCGTAATTTGAAATCTTCTATTCATATCAAAGTGAAACATGCTCACCATACTATACTTTTCACAACTATCGAGAACTGATCAATGACGTATTGTTCTGACACAATGTCAAAATTGAGCACAACAACAAATGTTTTGATTTTTTCTTGAATTACACTAGAGAAAATTGTGAGGATAATAGGAAATGAATAAAAGTATCTACTAAATTAACACAATCAGCTTTAACAACATTTTTTGAAGAACTGGCCCTATGGAGCAAAAATGTGTTACACTATCGAGAACTGATAACACTAGGATACCACTTATGATACCACTATACTTTTTTAAAATTATAGACCAATTTAAAGTTGATTTTTTTATGCCCCACTTAGGGGCATTATGTTTTTTGATGTGTGCATCTTTCCTTTCGTCAGTCTGGACCACTTTAGGTTCTTGGTTAAAGTTTTTGGTCAAGGTAGTTTTTGATACAGTTGAAGTCCAATCAACTTGAAACTTAGTACACATGTTTCCCTATGATACATGTATGATCGTTCTTAATTTAATGCCAAATTAGAGTTTTGATCCCCTTTTCACAGTCCACTGAACGTAGAAAATGAAAGTGCGCTTCAGGTTCCCTATGACATGATCTTTCTTATATAATGCTAAATTGCCAAATTAATTAGAGTCTTGACCTCAATCATGTGTCAATTACTAATTTATGTTTATTTCATGGAAAGGAATATTCTACAAAACTAAAACCAGAACGAAATATGATTCTGAAACTATTTTATCTTAAATTATTTATATTAAATTATTTTGAGATTGTATATCTAATTGGTCATAGCTAGCCAATTGCAAGATCTCAAAAGATTGACAATGGACGTGTGAACCGGTGAACCCAAAATTAATATAAATGCAATGCACATTTTGTAGGAAAATATAGACAGATATAAATTATTAGCAGGGGTAAAAGTTTTCCCTTGCTTGATTTCATATCATAAATAAAAATTAAATTATTGGTTACATCATTGTTAAACTGTATAAGAATGATTATTTTTTGCAGGCCCACACAAATAATGAAATTAGTTCCCTATTTTCAATTTTCAGGTAATACAGTTTTCAATAACAGAATAACTAGACTTGTTGACCACATGTCCAAAACAACCAATCAAAATACAGAGTACAAATACAAATTAGGGTTAGTTATTGTCTTGCAAGTTAATAATATGTCAGCAATTTTTTTAAGCCATATTTCATTTTGACAAACTAAACGAAGGTGACTGCTGAGTGTGAACTGTTATCTTATATTTCTATCTTGTAACTGTTTGAAACTTGAAAAAACATATTTACTTTTCAGGATCTGATGATGTAGAAGAAATGTGTTTAGGGGATACCACAACAATGGATCAAAGTCAACCAGATGTTTATACTCCTCCAGGAGAAGATAAGTCAGTTTCAAACAGTGACAGTGTAACAGGAGAATCTATGGAAACAGATAAATGGGCGTTGCCATCTACCAAAAGAAATGAAAAGTCTAATGATATTGATAAAGAAACAAACAATAGCAGCAAACAGAATGAAGTGTCTGGAAATGAGGAATTAAAAGTGGAATTACCTCCCTTGAAAAAAGACACCTCTGAGATGTCAGACTCTAAAAATGACTCGCAGATGTCAGATACTAAATATTCAGATTTGTCAAAATTTCAAAGTTCAGAATCAGAAATTTCAAATTCAGAGACAATGTCTGTGAAGTTACCTCCCTTAGAAGGGGACAGAACAGAATCAGAGAAAAATAATGGTGCTACATTACAGGACTCATTAAAACCAGAAACTACAGATTGTGAAAATGAGCGTTCTCAATCTCCAATGGATGACAAATCTAGTTGTGGATCTTTAGAGGGTGTTTATCAAATTAAATGGGCAAAGTTCAAAGGAAAAGAAGTACCTATTATAACACAGAATGAAAATGGACCTTGCCCATTGTTGGCAATCATGAATGTTTTATTATTAAAAGGAAAAATCAAATTTAGTTCTGATACTGAAATAATTTCCTCCGAACAAATGATGGCACATCTAGGTGAATGTATATTTGCCAATAAACCACAGGTAAAATATTAACTGCCAGTCTAAAGAAAGAATCAGGCAATTTTGAAAAAAAATCAAAACATTCCAAAAAAACCAACTAGCAACATAAAATCAACATGTTAATTGACAAAAAATTATTGAATAGGTTAGAATTGGTTAAATTCATTGAGAATAAGAGAAAACGTTATATCATAGCAGGCATATTTATTTGGCAAGTTGATGTTAGAGAGAGAATAACCAATCTAATCTAATCAA
The DNA here is from genome assembly GCF_963676685.1 of Mytilus edulis. Taxonomy (NCBI): domain Eukaryota; kingdom Metazoa; phylum Mollusca; class Bivalvia; order Mytilida; family Mytilidae; genus Mytilus; species Mytilus edulis. Next base: position 41,727,417 of record NC_092350.1, read on the forward strand.
GAACCCATAAAGGGCATCATTTAACAACAATATTATGCACAATATTATTGGAAAAAGCAAAACAGAAACCTAATACCATACTATAACTTTATGGGCAGGATCAGAGCCTAACACAACATGTGTCTTACATAACTATTACATGAAATCTCATAATATAATAATAAGATATTATTTCATATATTTTGTTTACATCTGGATCTTATTTCTAAACCTTTAATTATGTAATTTCCTGGCACATGAGAGTTGGTAAATGCTCATTCGTGAAATTATTCTGCCTCATGACTTGAACATTTACATTTGATGTCATTTAGAATTTTTGAAAATTTTTATTTATCATTTTGGTTTATATTTCAGAATGCTACAGAGGTTGTGCAATTAAATTATGAACAGAACATGCAGGATGCCATGGCTGTTATTCATAAACTACAAACAGGGCTTGACGTTAATGTTAGATTTAACAGGTAGGTATGAAATACAAACAGGTCTTGATATTAGTATTAAACTTAATGGGTACCAGTAAGTATGAAATACATGTACAAACTGGTCCCAATGTTAATATTAGATCTAATGGGTACCAGTAAGTATTTCATACAAACTGGTCTGGATGTTAATACAATGTATTAGATTTAATGGGTACCAGTAAGTATGAAATACATATACAAACTGGTACGGATGATAATATTAGATCTAATGGGTACCAGTAAGTATGAAAAGCAAACTGGTATGGATGTTAATGTTAGATCTAAAGGGTACCAGTAAGTCACATAAGTTTGAAATACAAACTGGCCCGAGACCACAATTAATTCCTCTATCAGTTCTTTATAATTTGTCTCATTGAAAAAAATCTACCTGTGTCTTTTGTCAGATCTTTTGTGAGTGTAATGTACTGTACAAGTCCAAAAATATATCCAAGTTTCAGAAAAATTGCTGGTATAGATTTTGCAAATTTAGCCAATACACATCCATACCCCTATGGACAAGTCGAGAGATGTTCCGAAAACTGTAAATATTACTTTTTTGCACCTGGCTTAATCACTCTTTCCATATTAAAATCAGTTAAAATAAAGCATCCAAAAGTTTATTTCAGCTCTCTTCTTTCATTTCCATCCCAAAAAAATTAAGAAATATATGAGAAAGGGAAAGAAAAAAAAATAAAGAAAAAATACACTGTAATTAAAGGGAACTATATTCGTGAACAACGAAAAGCAGGGTCATTAATTGTGGTCTTGGGCCTATTTGGGGCCAAATACTTGACCAATACCAATAAAACTTAGCATGATTTAAGCTTAGTGTATTATGAGTCAGTTTACAAAGTTTCAAAGCCATATGATATATATTAAAGAAAATGTGGCATTTTTTATATCTCAACTTTGGTTGCTGAGTTGTGATGTTGAAATAGAACAATTTCAACTTTCAAATTTTGGCTTCAAAAATGCCACAAAAACAATAAATTGCACTTTTTAATGTCTCAATGTATAAGATATTATTTATTGAAAGAAATATTTAGCATACTAAATGCATCAGAAAATGGACCAACAGTTGATTTTATATGACCCTGTGCCAAAAAATAGAGGTTTTCAAATGAAGCGAGACTTTATAATATAATATATGAAATGTAATATTTTATTTTTACTTACAAGAATTTTCTGAAATTGTTTAGTTAAATCAAAACCTTCTACATATCATAAATGTTCTTTTTATGTAAATATAAGTTACAAATACAATGTAGCATAACACATGAGAATGACATGGTCTTAAGCAATGTCAAGCTTAAAAAAACAAGTTGTCAATTTAGGCCGTTCCCTATATTTTCATATTAAATTGCATATAAATGAAATGGGAGATGGAAATAGGCTTCTTTTTGCTCAAATCCTTGCTGAGATATGATCAAATATGAAGCCTGGATGTAACAAGACTGCTGCTTTTAACTATATATGTAGATAGTATGGTCTGATGTAAAGTTTATTCACTTTACTGTTTAAAACCAGCATGAAATTTCGGCCTCAAAAGGACAATATTTTAACCATCAGTCATCCAACAGAAGAAAATAAAGGTTGTCTGTGAAACAGACAAGGTTCAACAACCAGTAATAAGGGCTTTTGATATAGATTCAGTGCAATCAGTTTAAGGAATACAATTTTTTTAAGTGCATAGAGCTTCACATTTCACTTGCTTCATACGGACCGTTAGACTTAGACCATTAAAACAGCACTTTGCACTCTTTTTATGTTTATGTATATCTACTTTTTCTTTGTGTTCAGAGTTCACAAATGAGAAAACAACTGAAATTAATATCACAAACACTAATAGATATCAGAAAACACCTGTCAAAGAAAAAGTAATGATGCCGCTTTTGCAAAAATATTGAAAAAAGTGAAAAAGCTACATTTTGGGCAGATAAGCTGAAAAGTGACTTTTTTTTTACAAATTTCCATTTCTTCTCATGTAGTTTGACAAATTAATACCAATAGATCATTCAGAGAAGCTGTCAAAGTAAAAATTCTAAATTTGCTGAAATGCACCTCTTAGGCCCGAGACCACAATTAATTCTTCTATCAGTTCTTTATAACGTTTTGTCCCATTAAAAAAAATCTACCTGTGTCTTTTGTCAAATCTTTTGTGAATGTAATGTACTGTACAAGTCCAAAAATATATCCAAGTTTCAGAAAAGTTGCTGGTATAGATTTTACAAATTTAGTCAATACACATCCATACCCCTATGGACAAGTCAAGAGATGTCCGAAAACTGTAAATATTACCTTTTTGCACCTGGCCTAATCACTCTTTCCATATCAAAATCGGTTAAAATAAAACATCCAAAAGTTTATTTCAGCTCTCTTCTTTCATTTCCACCCCAAAAAAAATAAGAAATATATGAGAAAGGGAAAGAAAAAAAATAAAGAAAAAATACACTGTATTTAAAGGGAACTATTTTCATGAACAATGAAAAGCGGGATCATTAATTGTGGTCTTGGGCCAACTGGTGTCAAAATTTTTCACACCTCTGATTACAACAAGATTACTAATATTATCCCATTCCTCTGTTGGTCAGTTGTTTGTTACTATTGTTACATTACACAGCTTTTTAAAAAGCTGATATTTGATCCAAAAAGGGATTTAAAAAATAAAGATTAGAGAATAGTGAGTTGATAAATGACCAGAAAAAAAGTTAAAAAGAATACAGAAATGAAGGAACTCAATACAGACCCTCTTTAGTATTACTGTAAATTCAGAAATTGTTGCGAGGTTTTTATTATTGTGAAAAATGCGAGAAACTTGTGAACGCAATAATTTAAACTGGCATTTTGAAATATTTTATATGAATTAAACAGGACTTTTCTCAAAACCGTAAAAATTGAAATCGCATTTCATTCTAAAATGACAGAATTGCAATGATAATAATTAATAATAATTTGTGAATCTACAGTATTAGGATTATTGTGTTCATGTACTAGTTTCTGACAATTGTTTATTTGTTTAGAAATTTTCCTTGAGAGAGATTAGAAGAATTGAGACAGATATTGTCTGATTCCTCAGTCAGTCTCATTCAGATGATCATATAAGGCCACACTTAAAAATATTTTGGTTTGCCCAAACCCTACTGTGGGTAGGTAGGTAGGTATTTTATTTTTTTTTCTTCAGCAAAGATAAAATGAATTGTCTGATGTTCTTTAGTCTTCATGCCTATCTTTGTAAAAAAATCATGACATTAAACATGTTAAAAGATTTTGAGTAGGCACCTTTGTTCTGGGTAGGTAGGGTTAGGGCAAACAAACAAATTCTTTTTATGCCCCACCTACTATAGTAGAGGGGCATTATGTTTTCTGGTCTGTGCCTCCGTTTGTCCGTCCGGTTAATGTTTTTGGTCGAGATAGTTTTTGATGAAGCTGAAGTCCAATCAACTTGAAACTTAATACACATGTTCCCCATGATAGGATCTTTATAATTTTAATGCCAAATTATAGTTTTGACCCCAATTTCATGGTCCACTGAACATAGAAAATGATAGTGCAAAGTTCAGGTAATAGTTTTTGGTCAAGGTAGTTTTTGATGAAGTTAAAGTTACATCAACTTGAAACTTAGTACACATGTTCCCTATGATATGATCTTTCTAATTTTAATTCCAAATTAAAGTTTTGACCCCAATTTCACGGTCCACTGAACATAGAAAATGATAGTGGAAGTGGGGCATCCGTGTACTATGGACACATTCTTGTTAATTTCCTAACTTAGTAACAACTTTTTAATTGTGTTAGCTTAATAAGCTGTTGTGTAATAACCTCATCATTTATACAATAGAAATTTATATTCTTTGTAATTTCCTCTCAACAAATTGGCATAAGTGATAAAATTCATCCTAATTGCATATGAATTGTTAATATGGTAATAATTAGTTTCATCAATAATAAATGAATAAATGGATTGCCATTTATGTAAAAAATCATCTATGTATCTGTGGTTTTCCATTAAATGTTATCTGATTGCTACTGTTTTTTTGTACTCATTTATCTCTGAATCTCAGTATTGATGCAGATATGTTGAACACATGTTATATTATTGGCAGCAGTTGGCACAAACTTAGATATGTAGTGTCTCTGACTTGGTTAAAAACTTCTTTAAAATGTTTGGTTAAATTTAATTAAATGAAATATCTGACACAAGTGTTTATACTTTCAAAATTGTACCAAAAAAATAAATCTTCCTCTTTAATATCATAATGTTACTTTGATTAAGTTAATATTTTGTGGACAAAGATCTGTAACCCAACAATGAATGAATCTGCAGTATGATTCAGTGATTCATTAACTTCAAAACATGTTATCGTGTGATATAAAGTTCAATACTTATAGATTATCTGTGATCATCTCAACGAAATTGATTTTCTAGCTTGAGCCGGTATGTCGAAATCAAGGAAAGCAATTGAGTTGAGATACCCAATGATAATCTGTTTATCGCTATTTTACCTGTTGTTAATTTCATGTCAATTTCATTAGCAACGCCACATGCCTCCTTAGTTTTTAGCGATAATTTTCCATCTCAAATGAGTAGCATGATATGAAAAATTATCACAAAAAAAAAAAAGATCAAAGGAAAAATGCACAAAGTAGCTATAATCATATACATTTGTATATGCAGCAGTCACAAAAGCTACCGGGGTATTCATTTTTCGCAACAACCAAAACATCTGACCTTATCCTGATGGTAAATAGTAACATTATGTACAAACTACTGTTTTGGTTTAATTAAAGCATGCTATTTAATGGTAGTACATGAGTTTTATATTTTAATCTGCTTTAATTTTTTACAGTGTTAGTGAGTTTGAGTACACACCAGAATGTATAATATTTGACCTACTTGGTATATCACTTTACCATGGTTGGTTGGTTGACCCACAGAACCAAAGTGAGGTTACAGCTATTGGTAACTGTAGTTACAACCAATTAGTGGAGAAAATAATATCACAGAGGAGTTCAGAAAACCATCAACTAGTCACTGAAGGTAGGTCACAGAGGAGTTCAGAAAACCATCAACTAGTCACTGAAGGTAGGTCACAGAGGGGTTCAGAAAGTCAACAGCTAGTCACTGAAGGTAGGTCACAAAGGAGTTTGGAAAGCCATCAACTAGTCACTGGAAGAAGGTCACAGAGGAGTTCAGAATGCCATCAACTATTCACTGAAGGTAGGTCACAGAGGGGTTCAGAAAACCATCAACTAGTCACTGAAGGTAGGTCACAGAGGAGTTCAGAAAGTCAACAACTAGTCACTGAAGGTAGGTCACAGAAGAGTTCAGAAAACCATCAACTAGTCACTGAAGGTAGGTCACAGAGGAGTTCAGAAAACCATCAACTAGTCACTGAAGGTAGGTCACAGAGGAGTTCAGAAAACCATCAACTAGTCACTGAAGGTAGATTACAGAGGAGTTCAGAAAACCATCAACTAGTCACTGAAGGTAGGTCACAGAGGGGTTCAGAAAGTCAACAGCTAGTTACTGAAGGTAGGTCACAAAGGAGTTCAGAAAACCATCAACTAGTCACTGAAGGTAGGTCACAGAGGAGTTCAGAAAACCATCAACTAGTCACTGAAGGTAGGTCACAGAGGAGTTCAGAAAACCATCAACTAGTCACTGAAGGTAGGTCACAGAGGGGTTCAGAAAGTCAACAGCTAGTCACTGAAGGTAGGTCACAAAGGAGTTTGGAAAGCCATCAACTAGTCACTGGAAGAAGGTCACAGAGGAGTTCAGAATGCCATCAACTATTCACTGAAGGTAGGTCACAGAGGGGTTCAGAAAACCATCAACTAGTCACTGAAGGTAGGTCACAGAGGAGTTCAGAAAGTCAACAACTAGTCACTGAAGGTAGGTCACAGAAGAGTTCAGAAAACCATCAACTAGTCACTGAAGGTAGGTCACAGAGGAGTTCAGAAAACCATCAACTAGTCACTGAAGGTAGGTCACAGAGGAGTTCAGAAAACCATCAACTAGTCACTGAAGGTAGATTACAGAGGAGTTCAGAAAACCATCAACTAGTCACTGAAGGTAGGTCACAGAGGGGTTCAGAAAGTCAACAGCTAGTTACTGAAGGTAGGTCACAAAGGAGTTCAGAAAACCATCAACTAGTCACTGGAAGAAGGTCACAGAGGAGTTCAGAATGCCATCAACTATTCACTGAAGGTAGGTCACAGAGGGGTTCAGAAAACCATCAACTAGTCACTGAAGGTAGGTCACAGAGGAGTTCAGAAAGTCAACAACTAGTCACTGAAGGTAGGTCACAAAGGAGTTCAGAAAGTCAACAGCTAGTCACTGAAGGTAGGTCACAAAGGAGTTCAGAAAACCATCAACTAGTTACTAAAGGTAGTTCACAGAGGAGTTGAGAAAACCATCAACTAGTCACTGAAGGTAGGTCACAGAGGAGTTCAGAAAACCATCAACTAGTCACTGAAGGTAGGTCACAGAGGAGTTCAGAAAACCATCAACTAGTCACTGAAGGTAGGTCACAGAGGAGTTCAGAAAACCATCAACTAGTCACTGAAGGTAGGTCACAGAGGAGTTCAGAAAACCATCAACTAGTCACTGAAGGTAGGTCACAGAGGAGTTCAGAAAGTCAACAACTAGTCACTGGAGGTAGGTCACAGAGGGGTTCAGAAAACCATCAACTAGTCACTGAAGGTAGGTCACAGAAAAGTTCAGAAAGCCATCAACTAGTCACTGAAGGTAGGTCACAGAGGAGTTCAAAAAGTCAACAACAAGTCACTGAAGGTAGGTCACAGAGGGTTCAGAAAACCATCAACTAGTCACTGAAGGTAGGTCACAGAGGAGTTTGGAAAGCCATCAACTAGTCACTGGAAGTAGGTCACAGAGGAGTTCAGAATGCCATCAACTATTCACTGAAAGTAGGTCACAGAGGAGTTCAGAAAGCCATCAACTAGTCACTGAAGGTAGGTCACAGAGGAGTTCAGAAAGCCATCAACTAGTCACTGAAGGTAGGTTACAGAGGAGTTCAGAAAGCCATAAACTAGTCACTGAAGGTAGGTTACAGAGGAGTTCAGAAACTAGTCACTGAAGGTTCATAGTAAACTGCCCAAGTGTTAAGAGTTCAAAGACCATACTACCGGTAGTTCATGGGTTTTTATTTCGAGTTATTCTCATTATTAACCAGAAGTTATGATCTAAATGTAGGGTCATTTTTTTCCCAATTTGAACTTGTATTTAATCACAAAAATAACTCATCATGAAAATTTTCCACTGTTTATTACTTCAAACTTAAAATGATCAAATTGTTTTATGTTCTTACTCTGATACCTTTTTGTAATATTGATATTTGATTACAAGATAAACATGATAAAAAAAAAATATGCACTTATCATACTAAAACAATATCACATGTGAAAACCTTGTGAAGCCTCTGAAACTTCCTGTTTCTCAAGCTTTTAGAAACGGATGAATTTTATATTTTCCCATAATGTATTTATTGTAAATATATATTGCATGTACATCTCTGGCTTTAGAATTGATATTCATCATTTTAATTGTTCAAATCCTGCATTATTTTTTAATTATACATGTACATTGGTTAAATATACAATTAAATCCAGCTTGAACACCATAGTAAATTAGTAAGTAACCAGGAAACAATTATTTGATTTACTTAAATAGCAAATTGAAAATCAATTATATGATTTAGAATATCACCAATATTGGACACCACCCAAGTGTAACTGGGAAATAGAAATATTGTTGGTTCAGTCTTCTTCTGATGGACAGTAAAAGCCTTGCTAAAGTAAGGTGTCCAATTGGCTGTGGAGGATATTTAAAGCAAGTACATAGCCACAACCTGTTAGAATTGTGGGACTTAAAATCTGATGCTTTTTGTGAAAGGAGTGCAATGCTCTCTGCACATGGAAAACCCTTGCAACAACTCTTTCAGGGGTAAAAGAGTCATGTCTGTAGGTGGTATGTTGCAAGGCAAAATTTCTGTCCCTATCAATACATCTTTCCTGGAATCATGCCTTTCACCGGAAAAGATCATCTATTTCGCTCGCCTTTATGAAGTTTTTTATCAGATAAAAGGTGTGCCTGTATCCCTTCTCTATTAAAAGTTTCCAGCACTTTCAGAAGCGTCATTCTGTAGGGTAGTATAAAAATATTTATGTTCTGTAAGTACGAAATCTTAATTCCCATAAGATTGAAAGAGGGTGACCATCTTATTAGATTTTAATTTTCCAAATATTTTGTGTTGTAGAAAGTCAAACTTTTTCATCTGTTTGCTCGACATGTGTTAGAAATGGATTTGCCTTCATTTTGATCACATGGTGATAGAAGTCACATGACAGATTCAACTAACTACTGTATCCCGTAACTGCCGTATTTACCCTCATTTTACAGTGGCAAACAAAATCCCCCTGACTTTCATCCTAGAGAGGTCTTTTGTTAATTTTTTTCCTTTAAGAACATGCATGAAATATTTGCTTCTAGACATTTAGCAACCAACAATCAATCAATCAATATTTGACATCACTATAAAATATCAAGCTGGATTATAGATATATTCTGCCTGAAAACTTCAATTACATGGTTGGTTCTAATGTTTGCAGAGAAAATAGTTAAATTGAACTCATAAAATTAAAAGTAGGACAAGATACCATGGGGCAAACACAAACCTTAAACCATAAGGAATGACGAGACAGCATTATTTCTATGGCCAAAGGAAAAAATGGTAAAGATTATGTACTAACATCCTGGTCCTTGGAAAGATCACATGATCAGATTTGAAATGGATTTTTTCATAGGTACATTAAGATGTAGTATACTTGTATATACAGAGATGATGATAAAGAGATATAATCAATTGATTGTTATTTTGCATAATGTTCAGCGACAAATATCTCAGATATATTCAGGTTGAAGCAGAATTCTTGATAGGTCCAATACAAAACAAGAACCTTGCATAATTTTCACCAGATTACGGAGTTGATAAGACTGACACATAGACCTTTCAAACATTCTTTTGAGAATTTATGAATATTACTTTTAAAAGGTATTTTTGTCGAGCCTCTGACTTAAGTCGAAAAAGCGAGACTAAGTGATCCTACATTCCGGTGTCGGCTACGGCGGCATCCACAAATATTCACTCTGTGGTTAAAGTTTGAAATTTTAATAACTTTCTTAAACTATACTGGATTTCTACCAAACTTGGACAGAAGCTTGTTTAGGATCATTAGATAGTATCCAGAAGTAAAGTTTGCGAAAATAAAATTCCTTTATTCTGTATTTTCACTTATAAATGGACTTAGTTTTTCTGCGGGGAAACATTACATTCACTCTGTGATTTAAAAACAGTTTTTAATGACTTTCTCAAATTATCCTGGGTTTGCACCAAACTTGGACAGAAGCTTGTTTATGATCATAAGATAGTATCCAGAAGTAAATTTAAAAAAAAAGATAAATCCATTTTTTCTTTATTTTACTTTTAAATGGACTTAGATTTTCTGCCAGGAAACAACACATTCATGCACTCTGTGGTTAAATTAAAAAAAATAATACCTTGATTTCTTATACTATTTTAAATTTGTACCAAACTTGGACAGAAGCTTGTTTATGATCAAAAGCTAGTATCTAGAAGGAAATTTTGTTAATATTTTGTACCTGTATATCTGTATTTTACTTATAAATGGATTTTTACCAAACTTGGACAAAAGCTTCTTACAATCAAAAGATAGTATCAAGAGGAATAATTTTATTGATTTTTTTCCCTCATTTTTGTTAAGCCTGTGATTGACAGCTAAAGTAGGCGAGACACTGGGTTCCGCGGAACCCTTACAAATTTTTTTAAAATAAAGAAGTGACTCATCAGACAAATAAGAAACTTATTGGCACAAACAAAAATTACATATTGCACATATAGTGATTCCTTTTCTCTGAAAATAAAATTCAATAGTTAAAAATAATCAGTATATCATATCTCCAAAAGATTTACACAACTTATATATAATATAGAAATACTTACATAGAAAATCACACCAGTATTGAAATTTCCCTGTTAAACAGGAAATAAAGATAAAAGTCATTGACTGAAAGAATATATATAGTAGTTAAATTTACAGGAAGAAATTATTATTATGGCATAAAAATCATCATTGTTTGCTTTCAAACAAATTTTTATCGTGATATTGTAAAAATGTTTTGTTAGAAAAATCAAATATGTCTATCTTTGAAATCTTTGTAATTCTGTCGTTTGGATGTTGAAAAATTATTGATATAAAAAAGGTGATATGATCACAAGGTTTACATCATTTAATAACATTTTTCATCATACTTTATATTAACTTCAATTTCATAAAAATTATGTAAATTGTTTAAATTGTAGAATCCTTAGTCATGTAATTTTTATACCCCACCTACAATAGTAGAGGCACATTATGTTTTTTGGTCTCTGCATCTATTCGTCAATCTGTTCGTCCCTTCATCTGTCTGTCCCGCTTCAAGTTAAAAGTTTTTGGTCAAGTTAGTTCTTGATGAAGTTGAAGTCCAATCAACTTGAAACTTAGTACACATGTTCCCTATGATATGATCTTTCTAATTTAAATGCCAAGTAAGATTTTGACCCCAATTTCATGGTCCACAGAACATATAGAAAATGATAGTGCGAGTGGGGCATTTGTGTACTATAAGATCATGCTTTCTGACCTTGTGTCAACTCATTCATAAAAAAACAACTAGAGATTGTCATTTTGTTTCTTTTATTTTGTAGCACTTGTTGCAGAAGGTTTCCTTGATAGAACAGCATCACAGCTGACATACCATGGCCTGTGTGAGTTGTCATCTACATTGAAACCAGATCAACTTTGTGTCTTCTTTAGAAATAACCATTTCTGTACATTATATAGACAAAAGGTACATTTTCTTACTTGTTTATTATCGAAAATAAATAATTGAATTATTTATTATTGCTGCAACATATGCAAGAATGGGGAAACATTTTAAAAATTTGATCAAAGCAAATACAGAAATAGACACTTATTGAATTTGGATTGGTAAGTTGACGATATTTGGTATGCATCATGGTTTTTGTCGAGCCTGCAACTTTTGTTGCAGAAAGCTCGACATAGGGATAGTGGCGGTGTTAGCTAACTTCTTAAAAGCTTTATATTTTAGAAGGTGGAAGACCTGGATGCTTCATACTTTGTATATAGATGCCTCATGTTACGAAGTTTCCGTCAGTCACATGTCCAATGTCCTTGACCTCATTTTCATGGTTCAGTGACCACTTGAAAAAAAAGTTCAGATTTTTTGTAATGTTGAATTCTCTCTTATTATAAGTAATAGGATAACTATAAGTGATATGTGCGTACCTTGAAAGGTCCTCATGTCTGTCAGACAGTTTTCACTTGACCTCGACCTTATTTCATGGATCAGTGAACAAGGTTAAGTTTTGGTGGTCAAGTCCATATCTCAGATACTACAAGCAATAGGGCTAGTATATTCGGTGTATGGAAGGACTGTAAGGTGTACATGTCCAACTGGCAGGTGTCATCTGACCTTGACCTCATTTTCATGGTTCAGTGGTTATAGTTAAATTTTTGTGTTTTGGTCTGTTTTTCTCATACTATATGCAATAGGTCTACTATATTTGTTGTATGGAATGATTGAAAGGTGTACCTATCTAGCGGGCAGATGTCATGTGACATTGACCTCATTTTCATGGTTCAGTGGTCAAAGTTAAGTTTTTGAGTTTTGGTCTTTTTATCTAATACTATATGCCATAGGTCATCTATATTTGGTGTATGGAAATATTTTATGATCTTTATGTCAGTCGCGCAGGTTTTATTTGACCGTGACCTCATTTTCACGTTTCATTGCACAGTGTTAAGTTTTTGTGTTTTGGTCTATTTTTCTTAAACTATAAGTAATAGGTCAACTATATATGTTGTATAGAAGCATTGTTAGCTGTACATGTCTGCCTGGCATGGTTCATCTGACCTTAACCTCATTTTCAAGGTTCATTGGTCTTTGTTTAGTTATCTTGGTTAATGTTAGGTTTATGTGACAGTTGTATTAAAGCTTAGCTTTATACTTAGGACTATCAACATAATATGAATGATTAGTATAGAAGGCGAGACATTTCAGCGTGTGCACTCTTGTTTGACTTTGAATGATTTAATAGTTTATATGATACTTGAGAGCAATTGCCATTTCAAATTCAATATTTGAATTGTACTATTATAATTACATAGCAAGACATACCAGTATACATGTATCTCTGCTTACAGTTTATTTTATATATTTATACAAAAAATGATTTCTCATGGTGAAAGTAATTTCAATTGATATATGCTCCTGTCTGGATCTTATAAACTTTTTTATTCTTTCTTTTGAAACCTTCCCATTATTTTACAGGATGAATTATTTCTACTGGTAACAGATCAAGGATTTTTACATGAGAGGAATGTAGTATGGGAGACATTGAACAATGTGGAAGGAGACCATTACTTTGTAGATTCAGAATTCCATACCTATACCAAACCTACACCGCAGGAACCAGTCTTACCTCCAGATGTGTCTGTTAACAGTGATGAGCAAGTTAATCATGAGTAAGTAAACAAAAACTGTCAAACAGGAACCAGTTTTAATTACTAAAGTAGCTGTCAACTGGCGTCACTGATGAGTCTTATTTAGACAAACGCGCGTCTGGCATACTAAATTATAATCCTGGTACCTTTGATAACTAATTAAACTACTAATACACCAGCTGTTAGCCTTTCTACCTGCCACTAGGTTTTAAAGACCAATAACTCTATATTTAACAGGAAGTTGAAATGGGCAATGCAATCACAACTTATTGTCACAAGACACAGACAATTATCTTGAATGGACAGTAAATCTTAACTTATTTCCATCTTTAATTCTGTTCTATCCTTTGCGTTATTTACCCTTATCTGATTACAGTCGTAGCGTAAATTTATTTTATAATATTTATAATTGGAAATGTCCTATTGTTTCAAAAACAGAGCCCTGCATCAAGTAGCTGAAATGGGTTACTGTTGGAAGTTTCCATTGCTCAACAGGTACACGTGAATATGAAAACATTTCGATCTTCTCAGTGTTTATCCAATTAGCGTGTGTCATGTTGTCATATTTTTTCGAATTGCTTGGGACTTATCATAACATACAATGATTTAAAACAAAAGTAAACGCCTGCATGTTTTTATCTTCTTTTTGATAGCTTAGGGAAAGTTATGATAATAAAACTCAGCTAGTGTTTTTATGACGCATCCATTAAAAGCACATGCGTGTTTGCATACCTTAACAAGAACATTGCTAGAAAGATAAACACTAGTCACGTCAAAAATGAAATCAGTTGGAAAAAGTGAAAGGTATATCTCAAATCTGGGAACTACGTATTATTTTTTTTGAAAAAGTAGGTCTAGCAAATAGGTGAAAATACTCAGCCGGGAAGCCAGTGACGCAGGAGAGTTCCTCTAGACGTTTTTGATCACGTGATTTAGACGTAAACAAAATGACGTTTTTGATCTGCAAAATCGGGAATGAATTTTCCGTTTTTGCTCTTTATGTGTCGATTCTATGTTGGTATTCAAGCATCATAATGTTTACTTGGAACATTGTTTATCTCCGTTTTAAGCGATTCCGCTCAGAATTCACAATGTGACGTAAAAATGATGTCCTGACAAAAGTTGAATCAGTATTTTCCGGCGTTGACACCCTAGAAAATAGTAATTTATTCCCTTAAATGGTGATATGCTGGTCGTATTTCATTTATTTTCAGTAGAAAAATTATTACAGATTGTGTTTATGTTAATAAAAGAAGGATATTTGTTAAGGGATGAAAATGTGTCAGTTATCAGTGCCAGTCCTAAAGTCAGAATTTGACTCGAAGCGGTAGGAATCCCGGTCTTCGTAACACCTCTGGATTTTCCCTAATACTCACGAGAAAAATACGTTTCCCTGATGATGCCGAAATGAAAGAATATTATTCCTCTTTCTTAATTTTTTTTCAATATAATAACCTTCTATGGTGTTTTGTTACATATTTGGCACTGAACAGTTACTCAAAATTTAATTGGGACAACTGTTGGTATTTATTTTTCCTTTTTAAGCAAGACATTAGGACACAACCAATTTTAAAAATTATAACAATATTATAATTTTTATTAATTCCATATTTTTAGTACAGGTACACAAATGTTTTGTTTATTGTTTATTTGTTCTTTTATCAAATTCACTATCAGTTTCAACTATACCCAGGCTAAGAATTTGCACACATGCATATTGATTTTCCCACTCTCTGATATTCAAGTTCTGTGTTTTTGTGTTGTCATGATGTATATATTACTTTTGTGTGTGTGTGGTAGGAGTGGGGGGCTGTGAAATTAATCTGTCATTTGAATATTGTTTTTCTTCTATGCTTGAATGTACAGCAATATTTGGTTAGTAAATAGAATTAATTTTATGAAGATCTAGGAAATATCTTCTCAGGAACAACCTTTTTATTGAGGTTCTTTTTAATGTAATTTCCAGCAGTTCACACTCTGTTCTGTGTCCCAGCCAAAATCAACCATTAAGTAGTCTTAAGAGCAAATAATAGTAGGCAGTACCTTTAGAGCTACCATGTAAACAATTACTCATAAATCATGTCAGATTTTACAAACAACATTGACATTAATTATCTTGAATGTCATATAATATACTAGTCAACCAATAAAAACAGAAGCCAGTGAGTCTATTGAAATCCAGTTTTGTACTGTCTAGTTATAGGCATCAATTGAATAATGTCTTGTATTATGATAAGATTTGCAAGAATTTGGTCTGTTATAGCTCATCATATGGTATGGGTTTTGCTTATTGTTGAAGGCAGTTCAGTGACCTTCCTTTTTTACTTTCTCATCCTTTGGTCTCAGGTGGATTTTTTTTCAATGGCAATCATACCACATTCACCTATATCTATAATAATGATTGAAATGGTAAAAAGTTCTTCTTATGATAGACCAAATATTTTTTTCTTCACAATTCCTTTAATTTCACCAAAAAAGACTTAACTACCAGAAATGTTTCTTTTATGGAACAAAAGTATTTCTAGGATACACAAACTATGGTTTATGATTAAAATATATCAAATACAGCAATAGTTCACATCCATTAATGAGCAGGTTACAATTGATTTTTCCAATCTTAAGATATAGAAGCAGAAAAAAAGCAGCCAATACATTTTTAAACCAATTTCAAAGTCTTAATATCTACCAGGTTGCTGAGATTAACTTCAATTGTCATATAAAGTTGGTGTGTACTCATTTTCTAACAACTGCTGGATATTTCTTAAATATGTATGTATGTATTGATGCATACACAAAAAGAAAACAAGAATGAGAATATATGATGAACAATTTATTGAACTACAAGAAAATTGTAAATTGAAACACATGGTACTATACACATCTTATACAACTTGCCACATTTCAGAAGATCACCTAAAAAGAGCCAAATATCTGTTGGACCAAATAAGAGGTTTATTATTTTTCAAATAAAACACAAAAAAAGTTATGTTTGTCCTGTTTTAGTAAAATCTTTTTGAAAAAAAACATGAAGATCTGCCCAATCTGGTCACAAATACATGTACATGATGTATGAAAAGAAGATTATTACATCAATAAATAATGAACTGGTAACATTCACAAAAAAAGACTGAATGACCAGCATTCACAGTAGGTACTAAAGGTGCAATACCAACTTTCCCAAGACGGTACAAAATGACCAGCATTCACAAATAGAGGTACTAAAGGTGCAATACCAACTTTCCCAAGACGATACAGAATGACAAGCATTCACAAATAAGACAACACAAAATATTACCTGTATCATTAAAACATGAAATAAGATATCAAAGAATGACATGTAATAGAGCACATCTTTCTAGGTAAACACATGTTTTTGTTAACTATACTTAACATTCAAGCTTTAAAAACTTCTCTCCTTTGAACTTTTAAAAGAATATCTTGTAATGTATTAAATTAAAATTTTTTTTAGCACATTTAAACCTCTTCAGATTTTTATTAATTTAATTTTGTCTCTTATCAGAGGAAAATTATGATTTTCCAAGAATTTAAAATAATTTTTTAAAAGTGGCAAATTACATAAACATATAGAGAAAAATACAATGCAAGATATCATATATCTTATTTTTGATTAAAATGTTCATTCACTATCCATGGAAAGTCCTTCAAAGACAGCAAACCAATATCTCTATATTCCAATTCACTTACCTAAAATAAAAAAGAAAAAAGAACATTTTATAACTTTTTGCAAGGCAAGTATCAATATGCCCCTCTTATTATCATGTCATGCAGACAAATACAATAAACTGCTTAGCTTTCATAATTTTCATTTTAAATCCAACAACACCATCAGTTTTTTTCTTCAGATTAGCTTGATAAAAGTACAAGTTACAAGTTGTAAAACCTAGTAACTGATATACATATTTATAAACATACAATGATATTCAATTACAAGAAATTACAATTCAATCCTTATCAATAAAAAAATAATATATATTTACAAGGCCTTATTCTGTTAACAAGTAAGAAAACTCTCAGATCTTGAGTCCATTCAAATCATATAATAAGTAAATGTGTACTTCTAATCAATATTGTTAAAAGTTGCTAGTCAAATTATTTGTGAAATTGCATTAATCTCTGAACTGATTAACAAGATTAAGTCCACATTCAAATATATTTGAATGTTATATGTTGCTATTAATAGGCAATTGTATAATTAACATTGATGATATACTTTGCCGTGAAATTAAGCAATAACATATTTTGCTGTATTTTCAAACTCATGTATCTGCCCTTTCCATTTTTATATCATACAAGAGGCTCTCAAGAGCCTGAATCGCTCACCTGAATTTTTTTGATTTAATCTCTCATCAATGATTATTTGAGCTTTTCAATTTATTTAAATGTTCTTTGAATCGTCCTATTTTCTTCAAAAGCAAAAAAAAATCATTTTCTCCTATGTTCTATTTTAGCCATAGGAGCTATGTTTCTTGACATACAAGGAAATGAAATATAAAATTTATACTAGATACTCTGAAACTCTGAAACTCATTTAGCCTAAGTTTGGCTGAAATTGATACAGCAGTTTCATAAGAGAAGATTTTTTAAAGTAAGTCAACATGATGAACAAATTGTGAAAAAAGTCTTTAAAGGGCAATAACTCCTAAAGAGGTCAATTGACAATTTTGGTCAAATTGACTTATTTGTAGATCTTACTTTGCTGATCATATTTGCTGTTTACAGTTTATCTTTATCTATAATAATATTCAAGATAATGACCAAAAACTGCAAAATTTCCTTAAAATTACCAATTAAGTGGCAGCAACCCAACAATTGGATGTTTGATTCATCTGAAAATTTCAGGGCTGATAGATATTGACCTAATGAACATTTTTACTCCATGTCAGATTTGCTCTTAATGCTTTCGTTTTTGAGATATAAGCCAAAAACTGCATTTGACCCCTATGTTCTATTTTAAGTAACGGCGGCCATGTTTTTTGACGGATCAAAAATCAAAGCACACACTTTGTGCAGGATAATCTAAGGAACAACCATGCTAAGTTTTAACCAAATCCATTCAGTAGTTTCAGAGGAGAAGATTTTTTAAAGTTAGCAAATATGATGAACAAATTGTGAAAAATTGTCATTAAAGGACAATAACCCCTTAAGGGGTCAATTGACAATTTTGGTCATATCAAAACTTATTTGTAGATCTTACTTTGCTGATCTTTTTTGCTGTTTACAGTTTATCTTTATCTATAATAATATTCAAGATAATGACCAAAAACTGCAAAATTTCCTTAAAATTACCAATTAAGTGGCAGCAACCCAACAATTGGATGTTTGATTCATCTGAAATTTTCAGGGCTGATAGATATTGACCTAATGAACATTTTTACTCCATGTCAGATTTGCTCTTAATGCTTTCGTTTTTGAGATATAAGCCAAAAACTGCATTTGACCCCTATGTTCTATTTTAAGTAACGGCGGCCATGTTTTTTGACGGATCAAAAATCAAAGCACACACTTTGTGCAGGATAATCTAAGAAACAACCATGCTAAGTTTTAACCAAATCCATTCAGTAGTTTCAGAGAAGAAGATTTTTTAAAGTTAGCAAATATGATGAACAAATTGTGAAAAATTGTCATTAAAGGACAATAACCCCTTAAGGGGTCAATTGACAATTTTGGTCATATTAACTTATTTGTAGATCTTACTTTGCTGATCTTTTTTGCTGTTTACAGTTTATCTTTATCTATAATAATATTCAAGATAATGACCAAAAACTGCAAAATTTCCTTAAAATTACCAATTAAGTGGCAGCAACCCAACAATGGTTTGTTTGATTCATCTGAAAATTTCAGGGCTGATAGATCTTGACCTAATGAACATTTTAACGTCATGTCAGATTTGCTCTAAATGCTTTCGTTTTTGAGATATAAGCCAAAAACTGCATTTGACCCCTATGTTCTATTTTAAGTAACGGCGGCCATGTTTTTTGACGGATCAAAAATCGAAGCGCACATTTTGTGCAGGATATACTAAGGAACAATCATGTTAAGTTTCATTCAAATCCATTCAGTAGTTTCAGAGGAGAAGATGTTTGAAAAATTGTTAACGACGACGACGACGTCGACGACGACGACGTCGACGACGACGACGACGGACGCCAAGTGATGAGAAAAGCTCACATGGCCTTTTAGGCCAGGTGAGCTAATAATACATACCTTTATTATCTGTACATCCAACATAAAATTTTCTCAAACCAGTATTTTACAGATCTGAAACTTGTACAAAGCATAAAGCAAATTAGTGAAGATAATTGTTCTTACTCATTTATGGTACAAACATAATACAGGAAAATATCTCTAAGTATCATGTAATAGATGATGCTATCTGAAAAAAAGACATGAAAACATGTACATTATAAATCTAGAATTATACATAAATATTTGCTAATCTTCTTTGATGTCGAGTTAAAATAAACACCAAGAACAGCCATTCAGCAGTCCTAAAGAAATATAGTGATTATAATTAATGCAGTTATTTCCAATAGCTCAAATTTTAAGAGTTATCTCTCTTTGATAAAGATTTCAATAAATCAAGCCCCTAAATACCTGAAATCCACAAAAAGATGAGGTTCAAAAGTAAAATTAACAATAACAAATTTGAACAGGGGAACTTGCAAATTAAGTGATAGGAATTTGAAAACAAAAAAATTGTTAAACAAGACCAAAATGACTAATGAATATTAATAAAATAAAAAAATATCAGTGAATATTATCAATTTTACATGTCAGAAAGTTATATACAAAAATGTATAAAAAACATAACTCTTTAATCCTAAACATTTATACACCACAAATTTATCATATTATTTCATACAAATGCAGTTTATATAACTGAATCAAATAATACTGACAATCAAGATTTCAAGGAAAGGAATAAAAATTAAATCTCTTCAGTACTAAAGAGCCAATAATCATCTGTTTGATCAAGTTGCTCTACTAATCCATCTAATTCAGGTTGTTCAACTTCAACTGGATCTTCAAACTCTTCTGGGTCATCTGAAATGACATCATCAAGGTCAATAGACATATCAAGTACTTGATCTCCACTATCTGGAACATTAAAACAGTTTACACATTTACAACCTGGACCACAAAAACCATCACAGTTTTCATTTTGTGCCTTTCTACATTTACACCTATTTGTTTTGCATCCAGTCTTACATCCACACCCTTTAGTATACCATTCTACAGTTTTCTCGACTTTCTGAAAATTTAAAACAGTGTCCCAAACAATTTCTAATCTATTATCAGTGATTTGCCATCCACATTTTGACAAATCAGATAGTGCATGGGTATTGCTGGTGCTCTGACTCCAATAATCAAACACCCAGCAACACCGCATCCAGTGTAGTTTGAGGGCTTCATGGTTTGGCATCATTTCCACTTCAGTGACCACTCTTTCCCACAGCTTTTCTCTGATAGCTGAAATAAAAGATATATGTTTTTCATGTAAGTCCCCCTCTGAAATAGAATCAAATAATGATTTAGGGGTAGAATAAGGCTGAAATGCAGCACGATGTTTACTAAAATAAACAGAACATATCAACCTGTAAAATGAATAAAGGCCATTATGACCATGAACATCTGAAAAGCTTCCATTTCCTACAATGAAAGAGGCATGCTTTCTAAATACATCAAAAAATGTCTTCTTACCACAACCTCTGAAATATGACACAAAATCACATCCACTATAGATAAAAAGTAACTGCATACATATCAAAACACTGTCAATTCCCTGCAAAAGCGAATCATTTAAAGTAATACACTTTACAAGTTTGTCCATGGAAAGAAATGAATTGTTGTATGGTGAATCTCTCAACTGCACATATACAGTTTTATTTAAATCAGATACAAGTGGCAAACCTATAAAAAATACATCAGTATCAGGGCTGTAGATTATGACTTGATCTGCTGTTGTTACTGATGCATGTAACCATACTCTAGTGTCTGCCTCTTCATGATTGCCAGATGCCAAGTCATAATCTACCACCTGACCCTTTAATATGGAAATTGCTCTGTCTTTTCTGTCATCGTCAAATCCTCCTGCTGTAACAAAACAACATTGGTTAGTAGAGAAATAAGTCAATGAAAGAGATAAAAAATATTCAGACAAAAAGTTAACCAAAAGTCGCTTTTGATGCCG
Organism: Mytilus edulis; assembly: GCF_963676685.1. Classification (NCBI taxonomy): domain Eukaryota; kingdom Metazoa; phylum Mollusca; class Bivalvia; order Mytilida; family Mytilidae; genus Mytilus; species Mytilus edulis. The sequence goes on from NC_092350.1 coordinate 41,748,693, forward strand.
AACTGCAATAAAATTTCTCCAGTTTGATAGCAATGGAGTGTCAGAGGAAATACATGTACGTACCACTGGTTCCTGTACAACTGTATTCCTTCGCGTTCTTTCAATGTCTTTTGGGCTCACACCATTCCTATTTGGATCATCAAACAGTAAATGAACCTCATTTGCTGTATATTGATTATAATACTTTATAATCCATCTATTAAAAAGAAAATCACCATAATCACCAAAGGTCTGGTGTGAGGCAAGTGGACTGGTATTAATTATAAACATACCATCAATAATGACAGTAGTTTTACTTGATACTGGAGCCTTAGGAACCTGTAATAAAAAAGCATCAGAATAAATATTTTTAAAGACATTAGCTGCAGTGGCTTTTTGACCCTTTTCTGGAATTCCTTCTGCATCGCACAAAGCACGAGGTAACTGTAAAAACTGGTCTAAATCTTTGACTGCATTACCACTATGCTTTGAAAAAGCAATTTTTTTCCTTAAACAAGAAATCACTGTATTTTGATCTTTAATTTCTTTCTTTTGCTTGTGAATAGTTATTTTAATAGGGGCAAAAGTTTTTAAATTTCTTCTTTTTCTAGACGGAGGCTTTCCTGCTGATTCATAAGTCCTAAATAAAAAGCATTTCAAATAGTTATCCATGTCTTCCTCACCATACTTTCTGTAATTTATCAAACTGTCAGTTTGTTCATGATCAGTTTCAGTTCTAGTAAAAATATGGTGTAAATGTTCATTACAGTTTATGTCAAACAGAGATGATGTTTCTAAATTAGACATGTATTCACAAACTGTTTTTTCTGCATTTTTAACATAAGACATTGTACCTTCTCTCTGATATAAACCTTCTTCTCTTTCAAGTTGTAATTCTGATTTAAGGTTGTGCAATGTCTTAGCTCTGTAAGGTAAATAAAAAGTGAGGTTAGCTAAAGAAGACTGGCTGAAAGAGTTAAGAGCATTTTTTGACTTTAAATTAATCTCCATTTCATGTGCTTCATCTAATGCTACAGAGTACAAATGTTTACCTGAAATTGAAACTGAGAAGCAGCCAGCTGTAAAATGTTGAATAACAGGTTCTGGAAAGGTGTAGAGATCAGCAAGATGGTATGGTATTAGTCTCTGATAATTTTGCCTATCAAAAGCATGAAATAGACAAGTAATTTTTTTCAGAGAAACATTGCGCAAGTGCCAGTTTCTACTACGTATGGAGAAAAACAAACCAAGATAAGCCATAAAATCCAAATGTACAAAATTGTCCCAAAAGGCAAAGGTTTGGTTGACTGAGGAGTTTTCATGACGCCAAGTTTTATATTCTTCTAATAAATCATCTGTAAAAAAAGTAAAAATCTCTTTTTTTTTCTCACATACCTTCTCCCAGACATCAGTTTTACAAACCTCATCTTCTTCTTCATCTAATGACATATCTGAAATAATATTTAGTATTAAATCTGAAATTTGAATATCATAAGGTGATTCACATGATTTGTATTCAAAAAAGGATTTCACCTGATGTCTCATAACTGCTTCCCAAGCTTGTATAAAAAACCTATGAGTTACAGCAAACTTGCTACACTCAGTTAAAACTTTTAACGTAGCTCCATGATGATGTTTAGTAGCAAGTTGCCTTAATCCTGCATCAAAATAAATCTTTACAAATATGGGAAGGACATTTTTTAAAATATGCCAATCCCCAGGGTAGGCAAGTACCCAATCCATTTGTTCCCCATATTCAGATTTCAGTTTGATCAAATGATCATAACTCTTTCCATCACCTACAACAATAACATAATTTGTTAACTGACCAACTTGAAATTTATCGTATAAAATATTCAAAACCTTTAATACTGTATCTTTGCTATCTGCTGTTTCGTCCAATATGGCCACTGATGAAAAATCTGATTTTTCAGTGGATTCAACTGGAATAGAGAAAAAGGTTTTAATACCTGGTAAAACAATGTTTTCTTTTTTGAAAAAGTTTTTTGAAAACCCATACTTTGTAACACTTCTATAAAATTCATCCCATTCTGAAATCTCTGCAGCTGTTTCTTTTAAATCTGATGGTGACATGTCAGAAAACTTATTCTGCTTTTTTACTTGTGGTAATCCAAATTTGTCGTCTGGATTAACAAGTTTCTGAATAATTCCTTTTTCCAGTTTACGGTCTCTGGAATTGGGAACTTCAGATATGTCATGTTCGATGCTGGTCTGATTAACATGATTAAGATTAGAAATCAGATTGGAGTCATCAAACATATTCATTTTTTGACTGGGCTTTGGAACCACAGTCTGTATTGTGGTTCCATGAAAGCCACTTCTATCTTTTCCAGCACATACTACAGAGTAAGCCTGGTTTTTATCAAGATTGTCAAATGAGGCTACAATAAAACTATCTGAAAAAATATACCTCTGTTTTTTTTCTAACTCTCTACACCTATTAGTGATGTACCTTCTAAGAGAGTCCTTAGAGATACCAGCCCCTAATCTAGCATTAATAGAAAGAAATGTACTTGATGAATTAGAAAACTTATCAGCTATGTCTGTACATAATAAATGCAAAGGTTGCACACACTGAGAATTCTGTAAATGAAAAATACAACTCAAAATGTACAAACGTGGCATCATTCTGAAAATATTAAAAAGAGGTTCAGAATAATGCAAATTCCAATTAAACTGGGACTTCTTCAGTACTTTCTCTTCATTATCTGTAGAACAAATTCTAAAAATAAAATTCCATAATATAGGGGGGATTTTCAAGATTTCATCTTTACAATTGAAATTGTCTATGTCAGGAAGTCCGTCCATCTTGATTTTATCTGAAACATATATTTTAACATAATTTTTTAAGATTTTTACAGCATCTTCTAGACTTTGCTCTTGTTTTATTTTTCTATTTTCCTCTGATACAGTAGAAGCCAATTTTTCTGCTTGGATAATGCTTTCTTTTTTTAATCTTTTATTATCTTCAATGCATTTACAATTTTCAACAACAAGTGCGTGTAAACAACCAAATATATCGGTACCATTCCTGTAAATCATTCTCCCTAAATTTTTCTTTTTTGGCACATAATATGATAGGGCTCTGCCAAGGCACGACTTCAACATGGTAAATAACCACTGTGGACGATGAAAAACCTTCTGCTCAACACATAAGCCTAATTTGTTTGCATTTTTATGTAAAATACATTTGTACTTTTCAAATAAATTTGGTAAAAGCAAGGCTTTTTCTTCTACAAAAGAATTTATTACAGATTCTAGGACAGACCTGAAAGAAAATAAATCTATATTTTCTGTTGTAATCTTTTCAGTGTCTATAATTGTAAAATTTTCCAAACAACTGAATAAGTATTCAGTCGTTTTGGACAACTGGTCCTCTGCAGCATCTGATCTAGAAAAGGAATTAAAATTATTGTAACAATAAGGACAACAAATTAAATTTTCCAGATGCATATCAAAGTTAAAGTAACGAGTAAATAGCTCCCGTTTATCCTCACTGACAGTTTTAAATGAACCAGTGTTCTTTCCAGAAAATTTGTCACATACTATACATTGTACAACATTTAGGTTAATACATTTGTTCAATTTATTATAATGGGAATGACAAAGATGAGAAAAAAAGGTATCACTGGTACTGTATTCTGGAAACTCTGTTTGGATAGAAACTGAAAAAGCTTTCTCAAAAACTGGAACATTGATTTCAGTATAATGGTGAATATCTGAACTAGAACACCCTTCAGAATCTGCAAAATTGGACAAAAAACACTTATCAGTCTCAGTACATATTTTTTTAAATGGGGAAACCTCTGGTTCAGTGTTGGAATCATTCTGTACTCTGGAAAAAGCTTTTTTCAACTTACCCTCACATTTTCTGCATATGCAGTCTAAATCAGAAAGTTTATAACTGGAAGAAACAAAATTAGTAAAATCTGGCAAGTCACTCGCTTTCTGAATTAAATGAATATATCTATTTGATATATGATCATTATTACAATAGGCACATGGTCCTGGTCTTCTCTCTGGGTGCAGTTTACTACAACTGCTACGCCCAGACATGGTTATGGGTAAATGAAGATAGTCATCAAAACATAAATGCAACAAAAAAAAACAGATGAACAAATAAAAAGTATTCCTAACTGTAAATAGGATCATTAGTCAGCAGAACCTGTGCAACTCTAGTAATATAGAAAGTCAAAAATACATCAGATAATCTGTACATCGTGCTTTCATGTGTTTAAAAGGAGCAAATCACTGAATTGAAAAAATATGAGTGAGGAACTGGTCTGAAATACTGAAAATTCACATTAACTTTTTAACAAGTTCGTCCCCTCACTTGGCCTCAGCCTCGGGTTTGTGGGGTAACCTCGCTAATAAATGGGTATGGGAATGTTTTTTGTTGTCTTAAAACATCTAAAAATAATAATATATTATATAGTTATCTTTAAGTGAACTGTATCTGTAAGGAAATCTATAAAAACGGTGTTAAAAATGGTTCAAAACGGGTGCAATAATGGAAAATATCTGTAATCTTGAAACTGCTTTCTGAAGGTGAAATTGCGGAAGCTGGGGATGAATGCTGGGTAGTTTTGAGGTTTCCCTGATGCATTTATATATAATTCATTTATTTTTAGCATCTACCATTTGATTGGTTTAGGGGGATGCAAGTGTGCCAGTTAAATTTAGGTTGGGTTTTTACCCGCCATAAATTTAGACACAGAAGTCAAAGGAAAATTGACTCGAGAAAACGACTTGAATTTCAATATTTTCCAAAACAAATAACATTTCAGCTGTGCAGTCAGGTTGCTGTGACATTTATCTTAAAAAAAACACGTACAAACAGGCACGATGACAAGGTAGTAACGTGTTATCGTCGTATTACCGACTGTTGCCGCTAGCGAGATATTTGTTTTGTTTTCGATACAGCGCCACCTATAAGAAAATTCCCGATTATCTCCACTTAGCCCGCGAATTTTGACATCCAATGATCTGATTGATCGATTCGATCCGTGGCTTCCCGGCTGACTGGCAAAACTTTCTTACAGCACCTAGATTTCACATAAAAATCAAAACACTTAGCCGGCCCACACCTACCCCAACTAAACTGTAGGGTGATCATATGGGATCTAGAAAGCTAATTAGTTACTGTCCAACTAGAGACACCAGCTGCAGTTTATATAAGTTGTGAGAAAATAAAAAACTGGAAGAACGTTTAAAAGGGGACATAAATAAAATGTACAATTGCTCATCAGTGAATAAACTAAATAAAACAGCTAGCACATATTTAAGATGGAAAAACATCTGAGGTTGATATAATGTGATTATAACATGCCTGAATATTCAATATTGTGTTGATGAAAAAACCCAATACATAAAGGAGCTTAGTGGTTAAAAACCCAATTTAATATTTGCTTGAAGGGTGAACTGAAATTGATAATGCAATTAAAAATCTTTATCACCCAATTACCTAAAAGAATGGTGGGTAAAAACCCCAATCTGTGAATTCTTATCTGGAGCCCTGCTAAAAAAAAAGACATGATAGAATTTTTTGCCTTGGTATAAAAATATTACAGAGAAAATTATTTCAGTCTTTGCTAGATAATTGATGAAACAGACTATACTAAATAAAAGTATTTAGTGAACATTGAGTTATTCTTCTTAGTATAGAAATAGTCAAAGAAAAACTTTGGTTGTTCCCCATGTATTCATTTGTTGTTTATGAACCAAAAAAATGAAATACATTTTTATCAGGTGTGCATTAATATACAGTCAAATGTTTTGTTTTCTGGTCAAACAGGAAGCAGTTATTTTTCATCATGTGCATGTATTTCATACATATTAAATTTCATTACGTCAGGCTACCTTTTGGGTTCTATAGTTATAAAATAAGTTGTTCTAGAAGTATATGACTATTATTTTAAAAACTTGTTTTCCTTGAATCACATGAAATCTTTTGACAATTTTACAAGCGAAAGTAACAAGTTTCCATGGTTCTTAATATCCAAAAACTAGGCAATATTTCATAAGTCTCCCACAAGATCTAGAGATTCTTTCATACAGTTTTGGCCATGTTGAGGTGACTTGCAAGTTGGAGTACTTTTTTCAAACTTAAGAATTTATTTATAGAATCTTGGCATCAACAAAGTTGAATTTACAGTTTTGTTGCATAATAGTTCAAATAAAAAAAAAAACTGTTTATAACAAAGTTTCCAGGGCAAAACACATAAATGTTGACAAATACATTCATGTCTGTAATGTTTTGATTATTTCCAGTTTTTTATTGGCGATGTCTCTACAACAAGAACAACAATTGTGTGCAGAACAGATGGAAGTAGCTGAAGCTCCTCAACAACAACCACAACATCAAAGAACTCATCTGTCTGAGTAAGTTATTACATCAAAAACAACAATTGTTAGAGTAACTTATAACCTTTGATAAAAGAAAACTGTATGAGTGAGTTATAACCGATAAAAAAAAAACAACGAACACTTTTTTTAGAGTCTGTGATAGAATCAATAGCAAGCACATTTGTCTTGACTATTATTACTTAAAAAAACCTCATTTGTCACAATAAGTTATTACCTCAAAAACAATAACAACAAATAAATTAAGAATGGAAATGGGGAATGTGTCAAAGAGACAACAACCCGACCAAACAAACACATTTGTCTGAGAAAGTCTTAACATAAAAAAAACCCAACACAAACTCATTTGTCTGATTAATAAACAACCTAAAAAGAATTCCTCAGTTTGAAATTTTCATGCAGACGACATTGTATTGATCCCAACACTGCATAGATTTTTTATGTAATCAATTGACTTTTATAAGTAAAATAAAAACTTACATGGTGATAAATGGATTATCTCAAAACTAAAATATAGCCACTCTTCTTTTGAATTGCAATTATAAGACACATTGACATTTTAGTGCTGAGTTTGCTGCAAGGCTACAGGCTGAGGAAGATGCACAAGCAGCCCAACAAGCAGCTCAACCACCAGCACAGCCACATGGCAACCAGAGAGTGCCACCTGGTGGTAATCAACAGAGATCTAGGGACAGGGAGAGACCTAGGGATAGGGAACGACACAGAGAAAGATCAAGGGAAAAAGATAGTAGTGTAGGTTAAGTGAAATTAGAAATGAAACAATGACTGTGAATACCTCAGATTCATGTATTTTTCTGTCTGATTTTAGTGGAAGGAGGAAAACTTTTATTTTCATAAAAATAAATAAATTTTGTGGTTTTGTCAAAGTCTGCATTTAAGCCTTGCAAAAAATTAATCCGTTGAATGTTTAATTTCTTATACCCTTGAAGTCCATGGAAATTGGTATCCCACAAATAATAATGAATCCACAGAAATTATATGTTCAGAAAGGACAGTGAAATCTATTATAGTGTCTCCACATTATTTTGAAATAGCACTGTTTGCCAAAATTAACATAAAAAAGCACATTTATAACACAAAATGCACCATGAAAAATTGAATAGTCGATTTTGGTACCATCATGCAACAAGGACCTAAAAAAACATTGAATTTTAACGTGTGGCTTTGAACAATCTCAAATATTGTCAAGGATAAATAATGGTGTCATTTCCTTTAAATTCTACATGCTCCTCATTTGTCTTTTAGACCTGAACCACCAAAAGTATAAAAATTCTTATGTTGATTTGAATTTTAACCAAAAAAAATGTAAAAAATGCAACCACACACAATTTATACATTGAGTGCCTCCAAACCCCACATGCATTTTAATCTGGAACAGTACTAACAGAATTGAGTGGAAAAGATAAAGTTTTTATTGTTTTACTTTAATTCAATCTTCTGAACTTAAATGAAAGGATTTATAAACTGGAAATACTAATAAAATATATTTTCTCTTTTCAGTGTTGCATTTTATGATGGGAGCTTTGTACAGCTAGATATCCTTCATCTCCTAGTCATAATGGGAAAGACATACACAGGGAAGATAATCCTAGTCTTCTATCTGGCAAGCAGAGATGGTTCAACAGTCTAGTATCCGTATAAAAGGATCATTGTTAACTTATTGTATTTTTATTTGTTATAGAGTATGAAACAAGGCATTTGAATTTGATATCTAGATGTAACTGAAATGTGTGACAGAAAGACATTAGTGATTTGCGTAGTTCATTCATTTTCCATAATATCTCAGTCAAAATCACTAGATGATAATTTTTTTTTGTTTTTCAAACATTGGGTTCACAATTGTGATTACCTGTGTATTATATACATATACTCACCTGTGATAGCCAAAAGTTGTATGGGTATTGCCTATGAGCTGTGCTGGTTATTTACTTTTGATCTTGACCTCATTTTTAACTTCATGTAAACAAGACAAAGTTATTTTATAAGGCCTGTTTGTTTAGCATCTGTACATGATAGGGTAAAAATATTTGATAACTGTATTTGTTTTGAGGAAAAGTTGCAAATTCTTCCAGTTTGAAAGTACTTTGAATTTTTGTGATACTTATGGAGCATGGATTTTTTGGTCAATGTTGAATAAAGGGGTTATACTTTCTATGATATCACATGCAGCACTTTGTTTTTGTGGGGATTAGTTGCCTGAGGTATATGTCTTTCTTGCAAATGTGTATGGCATTGATTTTTTTCTGTAAATCCTATAATTAAAACAGTCAGGACATTACAATGTCAATTAGTTTGGTTTTTTTTTGTTTTGTTTGCTTGCTTTTTCTATTTCAACTTTCAACCAACTTAATATTCTAACAAGTTCATAACTCTCATTGGAAATCAATTTATTTGATGCCAGTCCTTGATGCAAATGATACAGTTAAACTATCTTTTTTTTTGCTGAAAAGTTAAAAAAAACATCGTTATAATTATGTTGCCTGACATAATGCAGCCAAAACTTGTTCTGGCAATAATAAATCAAATTCATTTAAGAAAGTAACTTCTGTTTTATTTTATAGGTTAAATCTGATCTTACAGTTACTATTGTTTATCATGTGAATGATTTTCTTTTCTCTCTGGTGACTGTTATATGTTCAGCATTTTCAAAATTGTATTGCAAAAGATCTTTGCATTACAAAACCTCATTAAAAATTTAATCTTGAACTTTGTTTACTGTGATTTGATTTGATTAATTTTTGCTCCCAAAGTATAAGAATAAGGGTAGACCCAAAGTGATGTGTTCATCCTTTTTGAAAAAAGGTACAATTGTTCTTTATATATACATATCGTCGCTGTTATGCAAAAACCTCGTATCTCAATATTTTGCGGAAATCTTTTTATCGATTATTTAGAATTAAATATGTATGTTCCACTATATGCGAAAATATCTGACCTTCTAACCAATCATCAACCCGAATTCTGACATGTGACGAAAAAGTGTAGTCGGATTGGTGAGACATTTTGTTGTGCAAAAATATCGTATCTCAAAAGAAAAAAATTTTGCACGGCAGCTGACATTATTACAGGTACAGTTTTATCAATTTTAGGTTCTCAAAGCTAATATATTAGCTTAAAAATAATGAAAATACAATATAGGTGCAGAAATTTTTGCTCGTCTTGGTAATTGATTGGTTAGAAGATCAGATATTTTCGCATACAGCGGAACATACATATTAAATTCTAAATAATCGAAAAAAGATTTCAGATTTTACTGCCTGGTGTAAAATTATCAAAACCTTAGATACGAGGTTTTTGCATAACAGCGACGATATGTGGTTTATGTAAAGACTTGAATGACCCACCTATGGCATGTATAGATAAGTTTTGTTAATTGGCTTTCAGGTTAATAAAATTCCTATAATAAAAAATGTAGATTAGGAAAAGGATGATATGATTTGCTGACGTGTTGTGAAATCTTATTTATATATATATATATATATATACATATCTAACTTTATAATTTTGTAAGACGTAAACCTACCGGTATGGGGAATTATTCGTTGGATTTAGAACCACTGCACTCTATTAACCCTTTCAACTGTAGTTATTTACTGTATTGTGAAAGATGTATTTGTTGGATCCTGGTTAATAATATTTTGTTTGAAATAATATAGTAAAATACTAACTCCATCATTAATACACAATCCCTTCATTTAGAAAAATGTTTTCTACATATCCTTAATCATTCTTCTGTCCATCTGTAACTTTTATTTTATTTACTCAGTTTCAGTAGGAAGGAATTATTTAAATAATTTAACAACCCTCAAAGCATGTAACTTTTCCTTACAATTTAGATAGCTTATGTATTGAGTAGTGATTCGAATGTAAATTTTATTAAATTAAGTTGTATCCTGTTAAGAACTTTTTATGCCCCACCTACAATAGTAGAGGGGCATTATGTTTTCTGGTCTGTGCGTCCGTTTGTCTGTCCATCCGTCCGTTCGTTCGTCCGTCTGTCCCGCTTCAGGTTAAAGTTTTTGGTCAAGGTAGTTTTTGATGAAGTTGAAGTCCAATCAACTTGAAACTTAGTACACATGTTCCTTATGATATGATCTTTCTAATTTTAAAGCCAAATTAAACTTTTGACCCCAATTTCACGGTCCACTGAACATAGAAAATGAAAGTGCATGTTTCAGGTTAAAGTTTTTGGTCAAGGTAGTTTTTGATGAAGTTGAAGTCCAATCAACTTGAAACTTAGTACACATGTTCCCTATGATATTATCTTTCTAATTTTAATGCCTAATTATATTTTTAATCCAATTTCACGGTCCATTGAACATGGAAAATGATAGTGGGAGTGGGGCATCCGTGTACTTTGGACACATTCTTGTTTTATTCTGCCTGCTAGTTACTTTCTAGTTAAAGTTTTATTTTGTATTTTTATTTTACCCGCTGAGCATGAAATATTTCTTTCAAAGTCCAAAAATAAGTTAAGGTACTGGTATACATTACGTTCAAATCAGCTTTTTGATTGCTATTGATCATACATGTTCATGTAGATACATATACATAACAAATGTCATTAAGATTCAGTGGACTGTCACAGTTGATTAGCATTACTGAATGTAAATAGTGGGAATAAAAGACCATTTTATTTTATTATTATTTTGTTACTTAATTAGGTTTTTTTTGTTTTTTTATTAATAATTTATTGATTTGTTACATTCTGCATATATGCATAATATATAATTGATAATTAATTGGTGTTTTTTTTTGTATTGCTACACAAAAAAATGTTACTTTATAGCAATCATCAGCAAATCAGTTTTGTTTCGTGTTGCACTCAAAAAATATCAATTATAAACATGATCTTTTTGTACTTGTAACTAATTTTAAAGATCAAGATTTTATCCTAAACTCTCTGTCTTATTGCTTTAAAGGAAAAATCTTAATGGTGCAACAATACATTTAGATCAAGTAGTTTATTCAATGTTTGACTGTAAAATGAAATTTATTACTTATATGCATTATTTTTGTATAGCAATATAATATTTCCCACAGAACGTAACCAAAAGTTAGCATGCAATAAATTTTGATATTGCACTAGTGCAATAAATCTTCAAAATTCATGACGTCATCAACTTTTAAATCTTAGTTTAAACCAATTTTTACTTTCAAATATTATATTTCTATACAATAAATGGGTTATTGCATGAATATTGGGGAATATTGTCCATTGTAGAACATATATTGCACTCGCAAGCTCGTGCAATATAAAATTCTACTTGGGACAATATTCCCCAATATTCGTGCAATATAAAATTCTACTTGGGACAATATTTCCCAATATTCCTGCAATAACCCTATATTATTATATGTTTACATAATAAACATGATTAAAAGAAATTTGAGTCAAGTAAGCATGGGCCTTTGAATTATAGCGTTAAATGGTGATCTTAAAAACAAACAGAATGAAGATACTGTAAATTCAAAAATTTTTGCATGGAATTATTATTGAGATTTTGTCATTTTAGACTAAAATGCGATTTTAATTTTTGAGACATTGAGAAAAATCCTGTCAAATTCATATAAAAAATTTCAAAATGCAGTTTTAAATTACTGCATTTATAACCCTGTTGTATTTTCGCAATAATTTCAGAATTTTTTACAGTATACTTTGAAAAGTTGAATTATTATTGTCATAATAGTATATATACATTTACAAAAAAAGGTATGAATATATTGTAAATTTCTAAATAGTTCAATGAAATATTTAAATATCCAATTTGCAGAATTAAATTTTAAATGTATCAAGTTCAATAAAACAGAATTTTTTTATAAATGTCTGGCCACTGTTAAATGACTGACAGATAATAATCTAACAAAAAAAAGCACAAAATATTGACCAATTGCCTGTCTCATGAAATATAATATACAACCCTCCATCATATGACCAACAAAAATTTCAGCAGCACATGTGCTCTGTGGTAATTGTTGCCCAAACGTGAAATATGTTTTAAATTTTTTTTTATTAAGTCTGATAAATATTATTTTAATATAAATTTACTTCAATGAAATCACAATAAAGTTGTGTCATAAAATAACAACAGTAGTCAATAACCCAAGGTTTTATAGATTATTAAGAATGAAATAAATAATAAGAAAGTGTAATTTATAATTTTCAATGAGTTTACTGGTCCAATTTAATATCAAAATGTACTTTTTTTTATGAAAGACTACAATCTCTCTATATATCTTTAACTTATTAATAAGTAAAACAGTGTAAAGAATGATTAACCATAAGTCGTATCTCATTCTTTTTGTTAGAAATGGACTCTTACAAATATATATTGACATAATTTACAAAGGAGTATGTTCGATAAGGTCCTAAAATGGCCCACTTTTTTAGCGTAAATTTCAAATTCGGATTTATTGACCAATATGACGATAAATTATAGCTAATACATTGACTAGATAGGATATAAGCCATTTTGTTCAAAATTTTACGTTTCTGCGTTTCATTATGACGTCACAAGTTGTACTCAAATTGATTTTTCACGAAAAAATCAATGAAAATGGGTAAATTTCCAAAGATTATTTGACAGGAAACATAGAGCGCATACGTCGACAACAAAGATCTTTTAAAATAATGTTTGTGAAGACATTTAACATGTCTTATTTGAATATTAAGCTTGTCGACGCCTGCGCTCTATGTTTCCTGTCCTTTATTTGGTTGAAATCCCGCTGATTTTGTCAAATTTCACCAAAATCCCTTATCTTGACCGTTTTGAAATGTAAAAATCTTTGTGTTAGAATTAAACTTTGACAAAAACAGCTCTGTTTAACTTTTTCACATGTCTTTGAGGCAACTTAAAACAATTATTGTCTTGTAACCATGAACTTTATAATTGGGGCCAAATATGGCACTTACCGAACTTACTCCTTTGTCTCTCATTTCACAAAAATCTGAAGAGAAAAAAAAAACCAAGTATGTTATGAACATTTCAGTATAACTTACGATTCAATGTTTGTGGTATTTTTTTTTGTGAGAAGAGTCCATAGGTTTTCTTGTGTAGTGTGAAACAAGTAATAAATGCAACATATTCTGATGTCAATGCACCAGTCATGAGTAAAACAAGCCTTAGTTGTACATGTAGTTGTATTAAGTTTATTTTTATGAATATAAAAGTTAGTCATTAAAAACCACTTTTTTATTTGAATGTCTTTCAATGCCTTTCCCTTAATATGTCTGATTGAATTGTTATATCAAATAAATATTTAAGAAAAAAAATGTTATTGTTTATTTTTGTATGACTGAGTATTTAATTGAATACTAGCCATATTTCTGTTTAATTCATTTTCTTTGTTTCTCTTGAAACTGTGAGTAAACACTAGTCTAGTGTGTGAAGCTTCAAAATCGTATTATAATTTCATGTTGACCACATTGCATGTGAGAGTTATTGCAAATAGAACATATGTGGGACAATCACTTGTTTGTTAAACCTTCTTTTTAATTCCACAACCTCTTGGAGTAAATTGATTGGAAATTAGTCCTTATATAGTTTCATTCAAAATTTCTGTTGATGATTCATCTTCCTGACAACAAAAATGGCCATTGTTGATAAAATAAAAAAAAAAGATCAGGAAAAAACCTCTAAAAACTTTGTTTTGTCCTTCTACATAATATACTTTGAAATATGTTATTGGTTAAACAGACTTTACTTTACTTTGGCAAATTGTGGGATTGATGTATCCACACACTACCATACACAGTGGGATTGATGTATCCACACACTACCATACACATTGTGGGACTGATGTATCCACACACTACCATACACATTGTGGGATTGATGTATCCACACACTACCATACACAGATGTGGGATTGATGTATCCACACACTACCATACACATTGTGGGATTGAAGTATCCACACACTACCATACACATTGTGGGATTGATGTATCCACACACTACCATACACATTGTGGGATTGATGTATCCACACACTACCATACACATTTACATTTCTTCTCAATTTTCAATAACTTCTCATCAGAATATTATGAAACTTTCTCAGACTTTTCACAATAACATGCAATTATGCACTTTTTTATTCTAATTTTTTTGGTAATCTATTATTTTTTTTAAACGAACAGCTATTAGGTTATCTTCATGAAAGCATAGGCTTTATCATTTCTTTATCAAAGGTAACAATTTTTAATTCTCAACTCCTCCAAAACCCCTTATTAGAACTCTATGAAACTTTTTCAGAATCTTAACCAATCCTTATTTTTTTAAAGGGTTTTAGTAAGTAAACACAAATAGTTGTGTGAGATTATCTTGTAGTATCACATTTTTTGTTGCAATACAATTAGAAAATTTGAAGCCCAAAAACAAATATATCAGACAAAATTAAAAAAAATAAATAAATACTGTTATTTGACTTAATCTATCCTGGATTTCTACCAAACTTGGACAGAAGCTTGTTAATAATCAAAAGCTAGTATCAGTAATAAAGAGAACTTTTGTAAAAATATATTTCCATATGTTATTTAATTATGTACGTAGTTTTCTTCCAGATAACATTAAAAACAATCTGCAGTTAAAGTTCCTAAAACATTTATTAGCTTCATAAAGTAGGCAAGACACTGGGTTTTGCAGAACCCTTACAATTTTTTTCTCAAGAAAATTCTATAGTTTGTTCAAATTTGGGAGAAAGTTATTTTATTTTATTTGTTTGCTTCCAGTAAACAATTCACCAATAGTTTTCCGTATGCAGTGAATCAGTGTGTCCTTTCTCTTACAAATCTGGTGAGTGCAATGCAAATGGATATGTCAGCGGAATAAACTATTATCTTATTGTACATGTTATACATGTGCTCAATAACCATGTTTTTGTTGATTGTTTACTATATAGGTGACAGTCGGTTATAGAGGGTGAAAGATACCAGACATAACCAGAGGGACAGTCAAACTCATAGATTGACAAATAAACTGACAACGCCATTGCTAAAAAAATAAAGACAAACACAAATAAAAATACACAAGACACAACATAGAAAACTAAAGACTTAGCAACACAACAACCACCAAAAACTGGGGGTGATCTGAGGTGCCAGGAAGGTTAAGCAGATCCTACCCTACATGTGGCACCTGTCGTGTTGGTCATGTTATTACAAACCCGGTAAATAGTTTAATTCGGTAGGTCACACACGTGTTGAGAAGGAAGTGGATTGTAGTTACGACTTATCCGATATCATCTGTGAAACAGTTATCCCATAACGGTCAACCAAATCGTGATGGCGTCCGTAAAAACTTACGAAGTGATGATTTCAACTTCACCATTTGGAACTCTTGGTTTTATAGCTTCCTTGTGAGCAGCAATCCTCTATCAAGGAAATAATTATAGGAAATACAAGCACGGGAATATTGTATCAATTGGGAGATATATACTCTGTCTGCAGGCGCTGCTGGAATGTTGGTACATAGAAATGGAAAGTTCACAATTCGGAAGCTAAAATCATCTCTTTTGTCGTAAAGCTTTGTTTTCAACCAACCCTCATTGTCAATAGTTATCAAAGGTACCAGGATTATTATTGTCAAGATATGAGGCAGAAATAACTGATCAATGTTTAGTAATGATTGTAAGGTGTTCGTGTATTTCTCCTTTTGGTTTATATGACCTTGGCCTCATTTTCTTGGGTCATGTTAAGTTTAGGTGATAGTTGTAGTAAAGCTTTATATACAGGACTATCAAAGAAAAGAAGGCGAGGCATTTCAGAATGTGCATTCTTGTTATTCTCTACTGTTGAATCTATCACAAAAAGCACCTGCCTTATTCTACTTTGTGAATTATACTTCAATTTGAGATTAAGAGTTTGTGAGTTTTGTCCTTGGTTCTTTAAAAACGGTTTTACGACACTAGTTGTGAATCCACTTAGCACCAACATTTATAATTATAAAAGCAAACACATAATGATGCGGTTATGTTTGACGACCTGCCTTGCTTTTGTCTCTTACCTTGTAAACCAGCATAATAGAAGTGCATCAACCTTGTACAAAGCATGGTTCATATTCAAACATCATAACGATGGTTTCATCGATAACAGGCATGCAAAGATTTTCCTGTTTTTGTACATGGCATTCCTTCCATCACTTGATCATTTCTGCTTGTTTTCACATACGTCTGTTCGAATATAGAACAGAACGTCACTTGAACATGGTGTGAATGAACATGGTGTGAATTTCTGTCCGTTAACAGTCTGTCTTTTAGTCCACTCCTGGAGAAAATGTATGGTTTCTCAATTGACATAATTAGAAATTTTAACCAAAATTCGAAACCAAAAACAAATATATAAGCTAAACAATACCTAAAGTATATAATTTGACAGACAAGTAAACCTGTGACATTAGCTTTTCATTTTGCTATATTTGGTTTCCATGAATACATAGGGAATAGGAAATATAATCTGGGAGAATACTAACTAATAACGCGAAACAATTATTTTACACAGTAAATATCACTTATAAAATGAAGGTTTTGTTAGTAATAAAGTATAATCCATATTCCAGTCCAGTAATGATAACCACTGAAATACACACAAAGCAGCCAAAGTTATCTTCAATCCTCGGTATCGGATACGCATCTTTAATGGTTTCTTCATTTAATAACCAACAATCCACACATATTAACAGGAGTTTTATTTGTATCAAAGGACGAAAGGAAGACAAAAGCAGTACAATGGACAGAACAATATTTTTCTATCATGTTTTACTACTTTAATTTCTCTCTTTTGTTTAAAAATGTACTTCTTGAACAAAGCCTTTGTGTTGTATGATCATGTAATTCTATAGAATGCACAAAGTTTTTCATAAGAATTTGCAGACACTTTTGGTATTGCATTTCTACTTCTTTCCAAAACTGTCTTCTTGTGTTAATATTTTTTTTAGCATCAATAAACATCTTGTCCATGAATTGAGGCAACTGTGCACTAATCTTGTATCTTTTCAAGTCAATGTGATGAACGTCAACATAATTAATGATCATTAATATTTTCCATTGTCACTGATATTCATATTTGGCAAAAATAAAGTCACGTGTGTTCCCATAATGGAATAATCTATATAAGATAACTTAATACCATATACAGATAGATTGTATCTGTATATGGTATAAAGTTATCTTATATAGATTATTCCCTTATAAGCACTCTCAAAATCATTTGCAAGGGCTAGTCCGTTATTTTTCTCAGGAGATAGATAGACCACCATAAATATTCGATAAAGAATTTCAAGTTGTTACTCCCGATTTTAATATTATTTCACATTTAGCAGGTACCATTTGTGTCTCTTAAACGATTACTCTTTTTAGTCGAGTATATACATTAAAATTTAATGAAATTATATATTTCTTTCATGAATCTGAAAAGAATTTCAATCCCACTGGCAACGGAAACACTTTATAAAGTCTCATTCTAACTTTTTTTTTAAAATAAATTCATCATAGATTAAAATTATGAACGCCAAGTTAGGAAAATCTACATAAACTTCACCGAAGGAAAAAGTCATAATTGTAGTTCATATTAAATTTTAACAACTTTTATTTGGGGTTTTGGATTTTGTTTCCAGTTGAATTAAAAAATCATTTTAAGGTCTGCTATCATGCAAACTGTTTCTGTGTCTTTGTTCTGTTATACAGGTTCTTTTGGCTCTTGTTTTTATTTTCCATGTGATTGAAGATCCTCCAAGTTGACCGTCAACAAGCATACACGTTTTCCATTAAACCTTGTTACGAAAGCTACATTATTCTGTTCTATCTCTAATTCTCCTTTCTCCTTGTCCTGTAGAAATTCAAACCATGAACACAGCGTTTACTTCTTATTATTAACTTCTTTTATATTCAGATGCATTATCACTTTTGTTCTTCTTATCAATGAAGACATTTATCAGTTACGCTCTGGTCGAACAACTGTTTAAAGTGCGCCATGTAATACCGTTAACGTTATTAAACAAGTTTTAGTGGTAGTTGACATCTATGAAGTATCCAGGATACACTCTGATGTACTTTTGCCTGACTGGTTGTAACCACAGGATCATATTGCTCCGACTGATGCCCGTTTAACTGTTGCTCTGTACCAATACTCTGTTGAACGGTTTTGCTGTACTGTGGACACTGTCCGCTTTGTCACATGACTTTTTTGGGCCTTTTCCAGCACCTATCAACTGTTTGACTCGTTTGACCACAGTTTTTGCAATGAGGACAATTTACACGACTCTGTCATCCAATACTATTTTTTGCTCTGTGAAATGTGTTTGCTGCAGCAAGAAATGTATTCATCCCGTATTTTGCTTTCTACCTCTACTTCGTAAACACTCCTTCAAACTAGACTTTTAGAATTGTGTTCATTCACGCGTATGTATTCCTCCTGCAAATCATTTGTCCGTGTACCCTGTAGTGTCTTCGACGTAGTACGTCTTTTTGGTAATCAAGAAAATTTGGAAAGGTGTTTTCCTGCACAACTAATAAGGATATGTACGTGTATACAAATTTGCAAAATTTTGCTTAACTCAAATCTCTTAACTATTATCCTGATGTTCTTCAAAACAACGCTTTAATAGTTATAACAAAACAAACTTTTCGCTGTTAATAAAATCAATCTTAGTACTCAACCAGCTAAGATGCGTAATGCTCCGATACACTCTTTAAACGGTTGCTGGATTTTATAGATATTTTATACAAGAGTGCAGATAATAATGATATTGTGATAGTGAAAGTCCAATAGATCTACCGAATTAGACTTATTACATGGTTTGTACTTACATGGGCAACACGAAGGGTGCTACATGTGGAGCAGGATGTTCTAAGCAATAACCTGAGATCAACCCCAGTTTTTTTATTGGGTTCGTGTTGCCATTCTTTAGATTTCTATGTTATGTTTTTTGTGCTATCGGTTGTCTGTTTGTCTGTTGATCTCTTATATTTTATCTTTTTTAAGCCATGGCGTTGTCTTCTTGTCGGTTTTCGTTTTTCGTTGTGACTGTGTTGGTTTCTTTTCGACCTTTGAGTTTGATTGTTGCTTTGGTGTCTTTTGCCTCTCTATTTAACTGTTACCTCTCCTTGCAGAAATAAAGACACGTACTGTACATGGTGGAATTTTTGTACAGTTAAAAATAATGTTGCCAATATTTTTTTTGCGGAGGTAGAGTGATGAGAGTTTATCAGATCTGCGCACACCTTTACAGAATCGTGTAGAAGTCATGTGTTCTCGTGTATGGCTGAGTAGAGATCGAAAATTGGTCGAATGTGGTCGCGGATGGTCGGTTATTGGCCGAGTTGGTCTGGGATAAAATAAATATAGAAGTCGCAGTGATCTGGAAGCGATCGGGCATTGGTCGATTTAATCTGGAAATGATCGGACAAATAGTCGAGCAAAGGTCGAAATGATCGAGTACTGATCGGTAAATTTTTTGTATTCCGACCAAACTCGATCTCTACACGATCCTTCCTCGATCAATTCGACCGCTACTCGACTAATTCTCGATCTCTCCTCGAGTGACTTGCTTGAAGAAGAATGAGATCCTCAAAAACTTTTACGGACACCATCACGAATTAGTTGTCTGTTAAAGTTTTACTGCTGACGGCGGATATTTTTCATGCAATAGTTGTAATCAAAATGCAGTCTTCTTTCCTCGAAAATAACCTACCGATTTAGACTAATCCCCTGGTTTGAATTACGCGAGCAACATGGACGGGTGCCACATGTTGAGGATCTGCATTTCATTAATATGCATTTTTCGTGGCTCGGTATTTATACATCCTGCCATTGTGTTCTTGTGCTATGGTCATTTTTTGTATTCTTGTCTTTCGTTTTTGCTTATGTACTTTGTCTAAAGAGTGTCTATATGCCATTACTTTTTCTTTGCTAAAAATTGTTTTATTGTAATCGAGACTAAAACACAATGTTGACCGATGTACCCCATTGTTTTACTATTTAACATATTATGCCGTTTTTTTCTTTTTAGCTCACAATTGTTGTCAATATAAGGAAATTATATGCGACTGCCAAACAAGTGAGAGGTGTAGCTATCTGTTAGTCCAGGTTTATGCCTGTACCAAGTTAGATATATTTTTCCCCACTCTTTTAATGTGTGTGAGCTTCTGATTTTTCCTTGGAGTTCAGCAGTTTTCCTTTTACCTTTCCACAGCACCTGAGATCACCACCGGTTTTGTTGGGTTTGTGTTGGTGGGGTTCAGTCTTAAGTGTTCTTTCTTTTTAAACATTTATAACAACTGTTATCTAAAATGAATCAAATATGATTGAAATTGGGTTTGTTTAAAACAAAAATCTATACTAATATCATACATTTTTAATTGAATCTTGGTTTATTAAGAGAAATTATGTCAAGTAGAGTGATTATATTTCCCGTGGATACTTATCACGTGATCTATATAACTATTTATTATCATTTTTACACATCATCAATTACGTTTTACTTCCTTCTTCGGATATTTTTTTGTTTATTTATATCTATACGCCATTACATGCACATGGGATGGCCAGTAAGCTCAACTGACATTTTGTTTTGCCATCAATAGATGCGACACAGCAAAAGGTAAGGCCATAACCTTTGACAAGATCTTGCATTCGAAACCGCTATTTTTCTCTTCAAAATAATAGTACGAAATAAACAGAACACCGACATTTTATCTACAATCAAAATTGACTTTTACTTTTTAATTGACACGAAGGAACACGTGAATAAGAAAAGAGGCTATAAAACAGTAAGTCGAAGAAAGGCAAACAAAACGAACATCAAACAAGGCGAAGTATAATCGGCGATACAGAAAACCACCAAATATGTGGATCAATTCACATGCTTCAGAAGGGGTAAGCATTTATTGTTTCGATACGAAGTTCCATACGTCTAGATATTGATGTTAACATTTAGTATGAAATTCAAAACAGTGTGGCTGTGGCCATTGATTGACACATTAAATTCATCCATTGACTGGGACAATTTACGTGAACGTTTGTCTGTAACGACCACTGTTCACGACGTACCTACGATAGACATTTAAACTGTGGGGTCACCAAAGGTTTCTTAACGCCTTTAATTATAAAGTAATTCGAAAAAATAATCAGGAATAACCTTTATGTTTTGATTTATATAATTGGTATAAATCAAAACATCGTGTTATTTCTGATTAATTTTTTCGAATTACTTTATTGAGGTGTTGAGAACCTTTGGTGACCCCATAGTTTAAGTGTCTTTAAAAAGTACATAGTGATCAGTGGTCGTTACATACAAACGTTCACCTAAATTGTCCCAGTCAATGGATGAATTTAATGTGTCAATCAATGGCCACAGCCACACTGTTTTGAATTTCATTCTATATACTAGAAGATGCTAACGAAATTGTGGTACAATTGGGCAAGTGTTGAAACAAAGAGTTTTAAATACATTTGGTGGACCACGACTGACCATGCGCGAATTTGGATACTTTCTCATAAATTGGCGTTTTGTATGGAAAAAATAATGATTCTAAGACAACTTTATGAAGTACAAAATACTACATTTATACATCCTATTACTAATAATTCCGGCTTCGTATGGTCAGAGGAGTTGCAGCTAAATGGAATCGGTCTCTTCCTTTTAATAAGTAGTATGATAGATTATGGTCGATGATGAGGCTTCATACCATTGCATATATATCGCAAAACGCATCTTGTCCATATGACATTAACAAAGTCATTAACCTTTAGGATACGCAATTTCTGAGAATATATATATTACTGGTTTTTATACGCCCGTCAAAATTTTGACGGGACGTATTATGGTATACAAATGTCCGGTGTCCGTCCGTCTGTCTGTCCGTCCGTCCGTCCGTCCGTCCGTCCGTCCGTCCGTCCGTCCGTCCGTCCGTCCGTCCGTCCGTCCGTCCGTCCGTCCGTCCGTCCGTCCGTCCGTCCGTCCGTCTGTCCGTCTGTCCGGCGTAAACATGTCGCACTGTAACTTGAGAACGACTTATCCAAATTTCCTGAAACTTAATATAGTTGTTTCTTATGATGGTCAAATGATCTGTATACTTTTTGGTGAAAATAAGATTTAAACTTTTTGAGTTACGGCACTTTGTAACTAAAACAGGGGTGTGTTTTTTTTCACATGTCGCACCGTATCTCAAAAACGTTTCTTGATTATTGCTTAAAACTTTACACACTTCTTAGTTATATTAATCTTAATATCTGTATACTTTTTGGTGATGATTCAAAATTTCATTTTTGAGTTTTTGAGTATTTTGTAAAAAAGGGGGAGGTTTTTTTTACATGTCGCGCCGTATCTCAAAAACGATTTATGATTATTGGTTAAAACTTTACACACTTCTTTGTTATATTAATCTAAAGATCTGTATACTTTTTGGTGATGATTCAAAATTTCATTTTTGAGTTATTGAGTATTTTGTAAAAAAGGGGGAGGGTTTTTTTACATGTCGTGCCGTATCTCAAAAACAATTTATGATTATTGCTTAAAACTTTACACACTTCTTTGTTATATTAATTTAAAGATCTGTATACTTTTTGGTGATGACTCAAAATTTTATTTTTGAGTTATTGAGTATTTTGTAAAAAAGGGGAGGGTTTTTTTTACATGTCGCGCCGTATCTCAAAAACAATTTATGATTATTGCTTGAAACTGTACACACTTCTTTGTTATACTAATTTAAAGATCTGTATACTTTTTGGTTTGATTCAAAATTTTATTTTAGTGATATTTGTAAAAAAAAAACAGGTTGGGGGGGTTTCACATGTCCCGCCATGTCTCAAAAACAATAAATGGTTATTGCTTAAAACTTCCTCAGAAACTATTTATGATTATTGCATAAAACTTTCACACAAGACGTCGGGCGTATCATGCGCTCATGGCGCAGCTGTTTATTATTCTCTTGGTAAGGACATGTACCGCTATTAAGGCTGCCTTATAAAACGAAAGGAGCAAGCTGGTGATATATAAGAGGAGCACAGTTAGTTTCCATTGGAATCTCGACTGCATGTTGAAAAAAAAATATCCACCAAACGCAACAAGTATGTGGTTGATAAAAAAACCATCCTGATGATGCCAGTTTTCGAAAATATTTTGCTTCTTCAGTGTTTTTTTTTTTATTATACCTAATATGATTTGTTCCTTTCTAAAACAAAATATGAATGTACTTTTGAGTCTGGTTTTGATTTGTGTTATTAATTTTAAACCTTGAAATTTTTTTGTCACTTGGACATTTATATGATTTAGCAGGAATCCGTAAAAGTGCGGGAACATCAAGTTCTTTGGTGAATTCCATATAGCACAATGACACCGACCTATAACTGTTCAGGATTTTGTTTTTAGTAAGTACCCTTTTTATGTTTTCTTTTTTATCCTGTTTTCTGCTCTTTTGTTGGGCTGTTGTCTTTTTAACACGTTCCCAACTTTCATACACGATGTCATATAAGTACTGAAAGTATATACTTGGGTTTCAGGTGGATTTTCAATGAAGGAAGAACATTATAGTATAGTTGAAGAGTAACCGCCGTCAATTGACTTGACTTATCAAGTTTTATATTCCGACTAACTATCGATCGTTACGAGAGAATACTGAGCGATAGAGGGCGCTGAATCATTCAAGTTCGCCATCAATTGATGATTTGATGGTCGCAAATGTTGTTTTAGTAACAAGGTGTAGCCATAAACATGATAAGTAAGCGGATATTGCATAACATCAAATCAAATTTGACGGCGGCAACTCTTCAACCTTATACTAGTAGTTATTTCGATTAGAATGCATAACAAAACGAAATAACACATCAGAGCTGGAATAAAATTATAAACTTGAATTAAGAAAAAATCCGCGAATCTTCAAGAAGCATTTAACCGCATATAAAACGCCATGACTAAAATTGACGTCATAGAGATGAAAACTACCGCACTGAATTTTATAACGTTACTTCTACGATTCGGATAGAATCACACTAACACGGCGTTTTTGAGGTAGGAGCTGTTTTATTTTCGATTATATTTTAATGATTAAAGTCATATGAAACGAGTGAGTTGTGAAAAATAATGTTTATCCAATTCTTGAACCAATGCATGTATATATCCAGGTGTGTTGATAAGTCGTTTTCCTAAGGCTATTTTTTGATTTATTTTTTCTGTAGACTTAGCTTTCATTTTTTATTACCATGCATTGTCAAGCTTGGTAACTCATAATTGTTTCTCAGTAACTCAATGTACGATGCTGTCCTATACTGAACCTTCTAAGGGAGCTACCATTTAATTTTTAGGGGGGGGGGGGCTAGGATGAAATTTGAAAAAAATAGGTAGGACAGGAGTTTTGAGTTAAAAAAAAAAAGGCAGGATTAGACACTCGCAAGCTCCCTAACCTTGTTTGTTTACTATCAAATTTCAATGGCGTCAAAATCACGTGATGACAAATCGTTATACCCAATCAAATTACTCTACTGTCAATTAGGGGATTTTTCAGTCTACGGCAGTTACGTTATTTCTTTGTGGGATATTGCTTTAAAATAGTTTGCAATAATTTGGGGTTTTATTCAACAGGAAACCTCATTTTTTTACGTTCCTTTCGACATTAATGGAATTTTGAATGAATATTTACCTACAGTCGTGATGGTTAGAAAATCGATCTTTTTATTATGAATAATAAAAAAAATCCATGAAAAATAAATGTATATTGTTTTTTATTAACCTACTCTATATTCTTGTACAAAATAATGGCATGTACATCGTTTTTTCATATAGTTTTCCTCTCATTTTGGTTGGGCTTTTTTTCACGGAAAAAAATCACGAAAGACGTAAGGATCATGTCATTTTAAAATTCCTAAAAATACGATTTGCTTGACCAGTATTGCCTGCCACAAGATTGATGACGCTGAATGGAATGTACCAAAGCAATGGAGGACGGAAGTGGGATTTTGTGAAGTCACGTCTAGAATGTTTTTAGACATTCAGAAGTCGGGATTGAAACGGGCATTAGAAACATTGGCATTTTTTTAGCAATAATTGAGAACAAAAATGAAAACCTTAAGTAATATTTTTTTTATTCAAAAGTGCAGAAAAAACGTATTCAATGCGTAGTTTCCCTGTGTGTTAAGTTCAAACACAAATACCTAACGAACTGACAAGATGAACGATTTAAGACTACGGTAGGATACCATAAACTTAGTCCTCTGTGCACGATTTTATCATTTTTTACGCAAATATATCGTTTAATCGTATTTTTTTTTCTCTCTGTGTGTTATGATTTAACAAATATGGCTACTCATTAAATGCCGTGTTTTGAAGCCGAAGTTTACCGATTGTCACCTTATAGTAAACAAATAACAAA
The DNA here is from genome assembly GCF_963676685.1 of Mytilus edulis. Classification (NCBI taxonomy): domain Eukaryota; kingdom Metazoa; phylum Mollusca; class Bivalvia; order Mytilida; family Mytilidae; genus Mytilus; species Mytilus edulis. Next base: position 41,774,442 of record NC_092350.1, read on the forward strand.
ACGCATGAGTTTTGAGCACGTGTTTAACATTTATAATCAGATAATTGTTTATTTTAATGAAAGATCCATGCGTATTGCGATCACCGGATTTTTACGAGAAGGGTCACGCTCAGGTCACTATGCATACGGAAAATATGTCGGCGAATTGCTTCCTGGAAGCAAGCAATTAAAACTAAGTAACTGACTTTTTTTAAAAGTGGACAGATTAAAGAATTTTCCCCAGAAAAAAGTATATGTAAATAAGTTGTAAACTATCCATTTAGTTATAAAAAAACATATGCATATTTTTTTTTAATTTGAGTTTTCTTATGACTTTAAACTGGGAAAAAATTATTCATATATATATATATATCTAAGCAATTCAATATTGTGGCTATGTTCCATTAAATTCATGATCAAACATTTTATACATCCTTATATATATACATATACAAACACAGATATATGGTTTCGGGCTTTGTTTGTTGGAACAACAACATAGTTTTATGCAAGTTAGACCATATATGGGTTCTTGGTAGATATTTTTAGAATTATCGTTCTGATTTTTCTTATGAAGTTATTAACTAGCACGAATATTTGTTTATCGGCAAAGAAAAATGTGTAACAAGGAACTTTCCTCTATGTCACATTTTATCAATGCCAGCAGATAAGTCTGTGATGGCCAGTATATTTAACAATAGCTATAACATGTATTGTTAAAGACCTGGACTTTGTAATAAGGTTAATATATTATGCATACATATAATTCTGTTTTGAGGATGTGGTGCTTATCAAAAGGCTAAAGTATAAATTGCAGAATTTAACTCATTGACAATACCAAAAAATAACAATGACCATCTCGATGACCCTGATTGCAGCTATACCGAGGAGCAGGATTGTATAAGACCAAATGCATTCAATTTGTAACTATAACACATAGTAGCATTTTCTTGGGATAGTTTGTGTACTATTATTTATGTTAACATGTCTGACGTTTGGATTTCCTACGCACAGGAATGTGCGTATAAGTTGAAAGAAAATCAAGAGTTTACATCTTTCCTATGAATAAAAGGATATGTATAGTATAATTCCATGAGACGTAATCAAACAACACAGAAAATCAATAATTTGTTTACTTGCAGAATGAAAATGCCTTGAACAATGGACAACAATTATGTTACTATACAGAACTGTAGAGGAAAGGTTGTAAAGCTACCATTGAACAAATTTGATCTGGATTCTATTGGTATGTAAATAGTAAAATAACAAAAATACTGAACTCCAAGGAAAATTCGAAACGGAAAGTCCATTATTAAATGGCAAAATCAAAAACTCGAACACATTAAAAGAATAGATAAGAACTGTCATATTCTTGACTTGGTACATGCATTTTCGTATGCAGAAAACGGTGGATTAAACCTAGTTTTATAGCTAGCTAAACCTCTCACTTGTATGAAAATCGCAAACAAATTCCATTTTACAGAATTTCAAAGCATTTTTCGTAAGTGATAATGCAAATGAACTTGATGACCACCATTTACAGTAAATTATAACCAATAAGCGTCATATGACCAGAATCTATAATAATTGATTGATTGATGCTTTCATAAGGTTCAGTGTCAAATATTTCATATATATTCAGAATAAGAACATATTTTATAGAGCAATACGGCAAACACGTTCTGCTAAATACCATGTGGAAAAGGGGATACACATTTCATAGCCTTGTGCATTAATTCCGGTGATGTTGAATACTGAATAATATTCATCTTACTAAAGAAAATACATGATATCATTTACTGTCAAACAAACAAAATACAATTTACATATATGTTTATATTTTAATAATAATAATTAATCATTATATACTTGTGGAAGTTAATTCAATATTTTAAGAGATGCCGCTTCCTCAATCGATTTCAGAAAATGCGTTTCCAGGTATGCAAGAAATATATTACATTGACAACAAAGATAAAATTCCTTTCATGTTAAATCGAGAGAATAACACAGTTGTAATGCCACCTGCCGCAACTCTGGACCCTCCTTCTGGTGTTTTCGTGGTCACAGATCAAGATGGACTCATTGAAGGTAACAATCATCTGAATAACAAATTAACTCTTAAGGTTACGGGTGTTTTGTGAAATATTTAATCGGACAGCTTGATGACATTCTATACCTTTGCTTTGCTTTAAAAAAAAAATGTAAAGTCCAATATGGTACCATGCATCTTATGAAAAATCAAGACTAGTCGCATGTCAAAACTTACCATGAGCAGCACGACTGGTGCCATTAGTGATTCGGGAACTGCTTACCATTTGGAGACATCTAGATTCATTACCGGCTTTTTGTTTGAATTGTAGTTGCTCAATGTTTATTTTCTATGTAATATCTTGTAAACTGTTGTTTGCATGTTTGCATAGACATAGATTTTTAATTTTTTTTTCTTCAGGATTTCATCCACTGACAGGATTTTGTGATTGGACAGAATGGTCCAAGGTGGTAGAATCTGCTGTCACATCCGGCCCGTCTTTACTACGATCAAACCTTACACATTTGATGGATATTGGCTACATGGTTGTTTGTGGAATACAAGTTGAGAACTGGACAAAGTTTCCCTTAACGAACCCGAACACGACTCTCGAATGGGGATATTTATCATCTCCAGCTACAAATATTCAACCTGCAACTCGAGAAGCAATGGTATACGATATACATGATAATGAATATAGAAACAAAATATACATGTACAGAATTTAGTATATGCATGTAAATGTTTGACATGTCTCCGCATAATATGTCACTGTTAAAAAAAGTTTACCAAATCTGTATTTTCAAAATTTATCTTTTATAAATAATAATATGCAAACAAATAACACGAACACCAATCTGATAAAGTGTTGCAATACATATGCCTTGTTAAAGATGCCATTTTCCATGTCTTCCATCGTTACTATTAAAATACCATCACAGTAGCCGCGAAACCGCAGCTCTCAAGTCCTTATGTTATTATTTGACTATTTGCGCTACAATAGTCAAAAAATTACATAAGGACATAAGAGCTACGGTTCCGCAGCTGACATCACAGCATCTCTTTTCTCAATTTTCGGAGGTCAAATCGTTCTGGTGAAGTTACAATAAGTTGATTCAATATTTTATAAAGTGTACAAGCGTTCATTAACAGTGCTTTAAAACGGTATGCATACTTTTTATCATATATATATATGTATTATATAAATGCATTTGTTTCGTAAAATATTTAATATCCAGTTTTCTATTGACTTTAGGTTAGTCACAAATGTGGTTTTACTGCAACTGGAACTTCTGGAACTGTATCCTGGTTGATAAATGGCACGGATAGACGTTTGGTAATTGGATGGTCTGCGCCATTTAATTTTGACTTTTATTCAAATCATTTAATATTGGGTTTGACCAATAAAGGAAACAAAAGACACTATAAAACATGGTTTGAGACAATGTACTATGGACAAGAAGATAAATTAATGATATTCGAGCGCGTTAAATGTAGATTTACTAGCAGTGAAGTCCTGCTCGACGACGATCTGTTTGAAGTTACCGGAACTATGGATAACAGTCACAAACCGGAAGTGAGAGTTATCATAAAACCTAACTGTCTAGTTTGTTTAAATGATCAAACAAACTTTCAATTCCCTTTCACTATCAATTCCAATAGCTTCAAAGTTTAAAAATTAGATAAACATATTATAAAGATTGGCTAATTCTAAATAGATTACCGTCCGTATTTGAAAAATATACAAGACTAAGTGTACAGTTTGAGATCTTAATGTGTATACAAATTTGAGGTTCCCTATACATTTCTGGAATGATTCAATATTGCAAGTTACAATAATTCATTCCTTTTCGTTGTATAGATAAATATGTGATATTCTAAAATTTCAAACCAGGTACATATATATTAGATATACTGTTCCCAGTTCAAACGTAGTCGGTTTATCTAAAGTACATATATGTAGTCAATATTAAAGTTATGTTTGATTTCCGTTTCCTATAACGTTTTTTTAACAGGAAAACTCTCTTATGAAGATAGCTGAATTATATACATTTCATATCATAATGCCTTGTTTCTCTTATTATTCGATCATTTTATAATGAATTATAACAAGATGATTAGTTTGTTGACATTGGACAGACTTATTAAAATAAAACCACACCAAACAGACATTTAAATAATAAAACCATTCCCTACCAAAGGTGGGTGTTACTCTCTGGGCATTCCGGTTTCCCAACAATAAAAACTAACTGCCACGAAATAGCACAATAGTATTGAAAGTGGCGTTAAACACCAAACAACCAATCAATCACAATCAGACCATACAGAAAAAATAAAGATAAGTATAGACTTTGATGCGACTTTCATACAAGTGAGAGGTTTGGCTAGCTTTAAAACCAGGTTTAATCCACTATTTTATACATAAGAAAATGCATGTTCCAAGTCAGGAATATGACAGTTGTTATCCATTCGTTTGATATTTTTGTGCTTTTGATTTTGCCATTCGATTAAGGACTTTCCGTTTTGAATTTTCCTCGGAGTTCAGTATTTGTGATTTTACTTTATACTGCCGATACGTATGCAAACATCCAAAAATAAAAACGTTTTAAGAATCTAATTTCATTGCTGAAAACGCAAAACAATGGGAACATTATGGAACAAATTTCCACACAAAGTTGTTTCGCTGTTATGTTTCCTATATATTCTGTGGTAGACATTCTTTTTTCTGTTTACCTTACTTCTTTTTACCATTACTGTCTCTTTTCTTGATGGAACATATATATGGTGTCCAGTCATATCCATTATATTTAACAAAATAATGAAAGTCGCTGTAAAATGCATGCTTAAAACTTCAAAGGAAAAACAAATATAGGCAGATAGCTAAAAAAGAAATCTACTAAATTAAGTTCATACTGGTCACGGCGTAGTACTCTTTTCTTCATAATTTTAATGCATTAATCATTGAATAATCTCAAAGGAATAGCCGGATTATAAATATAATTGATATAATACACTTCTATTTTCTGTCAGGATTCAACATGAACGGTAGGTTTTACTGATATTCTATGTGATTCTATACACTTCTATTTTCTGTTAGGATTCAACATGAACGGTAGGTTTTACTGATATCCTATGTGATTCTATACACTTCTATTTTCTGTTAGGATTCAACATGAACGGTAGGTTTTACTGATATCCTATGTGATTCTATACACTTCTATTTTCTGTTAGGATTCAACATGAACGGTAGGTTTTACTGATATCCTATGTGATTCTATACACTTCTATTTTCTTTTAGGATTCAACAAGAACGGTAGGTTTTACTGATATCCTATGTGATTCTATACACTTCTATTTTCTGTTAGGCTTCAACATGAACGGTAGGTTTTACTGATATCCTCTGTGATTCTATACACTTCTATTTTCTGTTAGGATTCAACATGAACGGTAGGTTTTACTGATATTCTATGTGATTCTATACACTTCTATTTTCTGTTAGGATTCAACATGAACGGTAGGTTTTACTGATATCCTATGTGATTCTATACACTTCTATTTTCTGTTAGGATTCAACATGAACGGTAGGTTTTACTGATATCCTATGTGATTCTATACACTTCTATTTTCTGTTAGGATTCAACATGAACGGTAGGTTTTACTGATATCCTATGTGATTCTATACACTTCTATTTTCTGTTAGGATTCAACATGAACGGTAGGTTTTACTGATATCCTATGTGATTCTATACACTTCTATTTTCTGTTAGGATTCAACATGAACGGTAGGTTTTACTGATATCCTATGTGATTCTATACACTTCTATTTTCTTTTAGGATTCAACAAGAACGGTAGGTTTTACTGATATCCTATGTGATTCTATACACTTCTATTTTCTGTTAGGCTTCAACATGAACGGTAGGTTTTACTGATATCCTCTGTGATTCTATACACTTCTATTTTCTGTTAGGATTCAACATGAACGGTAGGTTTTACTGATATTCTATGTGATTCTATACACTTCTATTTTCTGTTAGGATTCAACATGAACGGTAGGTTTTACTGATATCCTATGTGATTCTATACACTTCTATTTTCTGTTAGGATTCAACATGAACGGTAGGTTTTACTGATATCCTATGTGATTCTATACACTTCTATTTTCTGTTAGGATTCAACATGAACGGTAGGTTTTACTGATATCCTATGTGATTCTATACACTTCTATTTTCTGTTAGGATTCAACATGAACGGTAGGTTTTACTGATATCCTATGTGATTCTATACACTTCTATTTTCTGTTAGGATTCAACATGAACGGTAGGTTTTACTGATATCCTATGTGATTCTATAAAACATTTCTATTTACCATATTATATATATATACACATTTATATGTTCATGTATTAAAAAAGAAATAAGAAACGGACTTCATATTTCATTTTGAATGTTTAACATTTCGTCAAAATTCATAAACTATTTTTTGAATAGTGAATTGCACAGTATTGTAAAGACAACATTTAAGTGAAAGAAATATGTTTGTTAAATGTAATAGTGCATAGGTTTTTGTAGTTGGCAAGAGAAGTGAAAAATTTGTTAAGTGTTCATTTCCTCATCATCAAAGAAAACATTTCGAAGTGAGAAATTAAATGATATATTTTGATGCCCAACCTAAGATAGTGGAGGAGCATTATGTTTTTTTGGTCTGTTCGTCCGTCGGTTCGTTCATCCAGCTGTCCCCATTCTGGCTAAATATTTCGGTCAATGTAGTTTTGGAGGAAGTTAAAGTCCAGGCAACATAAAACTGGTTCCCTATATGATATGATCTTTTAATGCCAAATTAGAATTTTTACCCCAATTTCACGGTCAACTGAACAAAGAAAATGATAGTGCGAGTGGGGTATCCATGTACTATGGACACATTTTTGTTTTTATTACTTTCTAAAAGTAAAGAATATCGTTTTCCACAAGCTAATTTTTTTTACAAAGGTCGCCATTTGACAATATAATATATTGGGCGAATTTCAACTAAAGAGGTAGATTTAATTTGTATTTTTTTCGGAAAAAAAATAAAATTATAAGTCACGTTTAGTATCTTAAAAATTTAAAAAGCAATAACACATCGTTAAAATAATGTCGATTAATCACAGTTTACTTGGGTTTGTCAGTTTGTTTTTGATTATGAGCTTGAGTATCCCTTTGGTATCTATCACTTCACATTTAAGTATCTGTTATGGTCTCTGAATTCAGATGACTTGTTAAGGAGTACAAAAAAGTCCCGATAGGCATTGTTTGGCCCTACCTATAAAAATAGACTTGGTATGATTGTCAATGAGATGATTCATCGCCAGAGACCAAATGACGTTACCGTACATGACCTTCAACAATGAGCTCATAGCCTCGTTCTGATACCAATAAACAGCTTAATACTCTCACTTTCTATTTTAACATTGATTACAGTCGTCTACTCCAAGTTTTTGAACTCATTCTTGGTATTATATTATCGTTAATACGTTATAGATTACCATCTACTTGCAATGGAAACACACAAAGGCTTAATAAAATATTTATTGCATTTGAGCTGTTTTTGTGATTAAAACAATTCCCTAGGAACAAAAAAAAAAAAGCATCATTGACAATTTTGATTCATACAATGTGCTTAAGATTTTGTGACAAATAACGCTTGTTTACAACTTGCGGCACAAAAGTACATTTTGAATGAAAAATCAATCGAGAACGAGATGGCATAATTTTAGCAAATTACAACAGAAATAGTTGCTACAATTGGATAAGTAGAAACAGACTTGAACATGATTGTGTAATGGTTTACTGTAATATTAAAATCGATATGGGAAAAAGAAGACCTAGCGTTAAAATAACGCTGTTAACCACATCAAAAAGTCCTAATAAGAGATATTAGAGTCACAAACAAAGGCAACAGTAGTATAATACCGTTGTTCGGAATTCATAAATCGATTGAGAAAAAACAAATCCGGGTTACAAACTAAAACTGAGGGAACCGCATCAAATATAAAAGGAGAACACTGACGACACAACAGAAACACAACACTAAAATGTTACACACACAGAAACGAACTATAATATAACAATGGCAATTTTCATGACTTGGTACAGGACATTTTAAGAAAAAAAATGGTGGGTTGGGTTGAACCTGGTTTTATGGCATGCCAAACCTCCCGCTTTTATGGCAATGTTAAATATAACATTAAAATGACAACATTACATGACAGGACTACAATACAAATAAATGGGAGAACATATAGGACAGAGAAACACACGAATAATAACTAACAAAAGATACCAGATTTAAAATTGATTACGCCAGACGTGCACTTCGTCCATACAAAACTAACCAGATGAAAAAAGTTCGAAAAGTTTGAACCTAAGTACTGACTTTTTTGTGTGAGGCACTCTTGAGAATTGAGCACTGAATACCAATGCTTGAGACATTCTCTTGAATTAATAACGGATTATCATGCAATAAAAAGCTCCCGACATAAGTATTGATTCGATCAGAACTGGTTTTAATGCACAAAATCTAAAACAAAATAAAGCTGTTTCGAGTAAATTAAAGGTTATTTATTCATTTTAAAAATGAGACCGTTTTTCCGACATGTTGAAATAAAAAAACTACAGCATTTGTAGTTTATGGTAACACAGATAAGTCCAGTCTTTATAGGCCATGATTGGCGAGGACACCATTGCTGCAATAAATAACGAATCTACCTATAACGTGACATTGAATTTGCTTCTAATCACAGAACAAATCTGAAGTATTTTAACCACGTGGGCTGTCGAATACAGTTGTGTACTTAATGGTACGTTTCACATTTGTACATGTATATCATTATTTCAATGATACTTTTGTTCTTCTCTTTCAGCTGACATTCTAACTATTTTGTTCTTGGTTTATATCTGCATTGGAAGGTCATTTGGTGATTTAATGGATGAGGCAAATAGACTATATAAAGACCTGGTAAATGATTACAATAAAATAATACGACCATTACATGACAACAAGACAAGTACCATGGTGAATATGAGCTTCAGTTTGATATCTATAAAAGATTTTGATGAAGTTACTGGGAAATTTTCTGTAATTGGTTCGCTACACGTAACTTGGCATGATAATCGAATGATTTGGAACCAAACAGAATATGGAAATATAAATTCAATGATTTTCGGACAAAATGATGTTTGGAAACCTAATTTATTTCTTGGAAATGCTTTTGATGATATGTCTGCAATTGGAGAAGATTTTATAACGGTTAGGTACTATAACAATGGCACGGCAATCTGGACACCATTAGATATGATAATTACGTCGTGTTCTGTTGACGTGACACATTTTCCGTTTGACCAACAGACATGCGCAATCCATTTTATATCAGTGGGGACATTACCAGAGGAAATTGTCATGAACTCTGAAATTAATCATGCAATCATTACTCGTTATATTGAACATGAAATCTGGCAGCTAAATGAGACAACTGCATTTGCATCAATTGTTGGTGACGCGGGATCGCTGTTCAGTGTATTAATCACCGTTAATAGAAACCCTTTATTTTACCTTGTAAACATTTTATTTCCTATTATATTGCTTACTTTTCTTAATTCGTTCGAATTTTTGTTACCGGCGACGTCTGGTGAAAGAATATCCTTTTCCATAACAGTCTTATTAGCTATAGCCGTATTCATGACGATGATATCAAGTCATCTACCAAAAACGTCACGAACCATGTCAAGAGTGTGTTATTTTTTAATCAGCAACCTTATATTTAGCTGTATAATTTGTCTTCTTACTATCATACAACTCCGACTGTTCCATACATGCGACACGTGTTCAATTCCCACTTTTCTCCGGCGGTTAGCTGTCATGTGTAAATCACAGAAACACCGGAAATACTTTCCAAACGACCAAGATAAAATACAAAATGGAGGTGACACCATTGAAAATGAGGCTACACGAATAGACATTTTAGCTGAAGTATCCTGGGTTGATGTTTCCAAGGCTTTAGATATTTTCATGTTGTTGGTGTCGTTGTGTATTCAGCTGTTTATGCTAGTCGCTTTGTTTGTCTCAATTTTGTACTGATACTTGTATTATTGTCTGTAAATTTGAAGAAATATACTTATATTTGTAAAACAAAGAATCATTCGTATGTTCTCTCAATTGTTGTGGCTTGTTACTATCTGTTTTTATTGTTTGAGCTTGAAATAAAAAAAAGCAAGACAAATGTTTGCATCAAAAGAGACCCTTGTCAACCTTATTTTGTCTTTTATTTATAGATATTTATAGTTTTATACTCAGTTTTGGAAGTTCGTTTAATTATTTATGAATTTTTAAACCTCGTAGGTTCCTAAAACTTTAGAACTCAATAACTGGCTTCTTTGATTCTATTATAATAAAAACTACAAAACAGAGTTAAGGTGGTACCTAACACTACAGGGAGATAACTCTGTAATATCAGCTAAACGTTTTATTAACGTTGTGTTGTTAAGGGAATATTAAAGCTTCTCATTGATCAAAACTAGTCTTTGTCAAACTGCTATGTAACCAGTGTAATTTTTCTGATAAAATGGTTAGTTCAAATTTTTTGAAATTTTTATATTTTTGTCAAAGGGTTAAAGTAAATACTTTGTCAAAATTTTATGAAAACTAAACGAGCCAAATTAATTTTAGTCAAGGTGTTGGGTACCACCTTAAATTTTATTTTATGGAACATATTTATTTCCTATGAATTCATTTTGAGTAAATTTGGAAATAAAAATAAATACAAAACTAATCTTTGGATATGAATAATTATACATACGTATATTAATGTGTAGACATATTTTTGTGACCTTTTCTATATTTTATTGAAACCAAGACTCTTTTCGTTTGTACTTCATAATCCTCGGGTTTCGATGTTTGACTGTATGAACTTTTGAAGTCAGTGTAGTATACGCCCAAACGCACACTTTAACCTATATCTGATTTGTCTTGAATTATCAGTAGATTTTCTTACCTGTCTACTGTAAAGCTAACCCTATCAGGAAGACTGAGGAATATGTGGTCTTTAAATGTGTTAGTATGTTTGGTATTTTCAGCCAGAATATCACTACTTCTAGCAGAAAACAGTAGTAAGTTCAAATAATTTAACTACTCTATTTTTTACAGAACTGAAAGAAACTTAATTCGTTTACAATGTAGAAAGGTTCGAAATGATACTGTAAAGTTAATTACTTTTGTAGAATTTTCTTTCCTTTACAACATAGGGATATCTTAAAATATTAAAAACGAAGTAGTTGATTTAATTGTGCGTGTTTTGCTGTGCATGTACGATTTTAATTACATATTCCTCTCCTTTTTGTGTGCTTTTTGCTGTGCATGTACGGATTTTGTGTCATGAATGGATACCCCATATCCTTTGTTTTTATGCCCCACCTACGATAGTAGAGGGGCATTATGTTTTGTGGTCTGTGCGTCCCTTCGTCTGTCCCGCTAAGTTTTGTTAAATTTTTTGTTCAAGGTAGTTTTTGATGAAGTAGAAGTCTAATCAACTTGAAACTTAGCACACTAGTTCCCTATGATATGATCTTTCTAATTTTAATGTCAAATAAAAGCTTTTATCCCAATTTCACGGTCCACTGAACATAGAAAATGATAAGCGAGTGGGGCATCCGTGTACTGGGGACACATTCTTGTTCTATTATATCTTATATTTCAGCATCACATGTGTGCTACGACCACATTGGATGTTTTAGTAATAACGCACCATTCATGAACGCTTTTGGCTACTTACCGCTATCGCCGGACCATATCAATACTTCATTTCATCTATATACACAAGCGAACCCTAGCAATGGTCAACTTTTGAACCCTAACGGTGGTGCTGGGTCATTAAGGTCAACACACTTTGGACTTGCGCACAAGACTGTTTTTATAATTCATGGTTATCATGGCAATGAAAATAATCCTTGGATTCCACTAATGAAAGACCCACTCCTGAAAGTAAGAGAATTAACACAAGTATTTATTATATGCGAAAAAAATGTAATTTGCAAATAAGAAAGATACCGGTAAGATTTTGTAATATCTTGTTGCTTGCTTATTTTTACACAGCTATTGGGGGCTGAGCTGTATTTTGAAATAAACTTGAGAAAAACATCTTTGCATTTGGGAGACACTAAGTACCTTTTCTTATTAATTTATGTTTGGATAAGAATACCCGTATCATACAGTTATTTGGGATAAAGCCTCAAATAAAAGTTGCACTTCGAAACTATCTAGGCATTTCATAGTTTGGTCTTTTGGTTTAAAAAACACAATTCATATTGTTAGAACTCAACTTACAAAACAAGAAGTTTCAAAACTTTAATAAACACAATTGGTGTTAAGGTACCTAACCAGTGTAATTTTTCTGACAAAACGGTTGGTTCAAAATTTTGAAATTTTTATATTTTTGTTAAAGGGTTAAAGTAAATACTTTGACAAAATGTTAAGAAAATTAAACAAGCCAAATTAATTTTAGTGAAAGAGTTGGCCATGGGTACCACCTTAAATCAATTTAAGGGATATTGGTTCCCACTTTACCCACTGGAATACGTGACAATCTTACTTGACTTAACAGAGACGAAAAGAAAGAAAAGAAAAATAATAACTATTTATTGGTCATGTGTAAACAAATTGAACAAACTCAAATTAAATGTTTTTTTCTTAATTGCGGAAAATGCAATACAAGACATAATGTGAAATAAATATTAGCTAGCCCACAAATGTAATAATTTTGACAAATTGAACAAACTAAAACTACTTTATTGAGCTTAATTGCGAAAAATGCAGTACAAGCCATAATATGAAATGAATATTAGCTAGCCCACAAATGTAATTTGTTTCATTACTTATAATTTAGTAACTTCTAACTGTCCATGTTTTCGTGTAAAAGTTATGTTACTTTTAGTTTGATGTAAATGTAATTGTTGTGATATGGACGAGAGGAGCCTTTGACAGTTACAACCAAGCTGTAGCAAATACACGGGTTGTCGGTGCTGTTACAGCTAACATGGTCAAATTATTACACAGTGCTGGAGGGGTCAGTTATAATGACGTGCACATAGTTGGACATAGCCTTGGTGCTCATGTTGCTGGTTACGTAGGCGAAACAGTCCCTATAGGCAGAATTACAGGTAAGTTTTTAAAAAATAACTTGAAGCATATCGAATGAAACATAAACAGCAGGATTAGTTTAAAACACAACATTTGGTGTGTGAGTTATATTTATCAAACCAGTTTTATGGGAATAATATATAATTTTCTCACCAGTTTTAATGTCACCGTTCATTTTCTTTTATTCTCGGAATAGAGTGTGACTTAGTGTCAATCCGCTCACTTATATATCATGAATTTTTTGCACTTGTAAATTTAAGTAGCAGTCATTCATAATTTGTAGACTTCCTGCAACATAATTATTGAAAGACAGATATGTCTAAAATTTATGGGGCTTCGGTGGCGGAGTGGTCTAAGTAGTAACTACTGTAATCACTAGCCAGTCAACACAGAGGTTGTCAGTTCGAACCCCGAACGTGCGGGTGCACTCGAATTCAATCTGAATTGACTAGGAGTGACAGTTTTAATATCGAAGGTCGGTGGTTTTCTGTGGGCATTCCGGCTTCCTCACCAATAAAAACTGACCGCCACGAAATAGCCTTACTGCGGTGCTTAAAAGTGGCGTTAAAACACTAAAAATCAAAAATCAAATCTAAAAGTTTATCGAAGATAGATAGATTGATGGTTCACGCCACTTTTTTGTTTCGTGGCGGTCATGTTTTATTGTTGAAGGGAGGCTGGAGTGCGCGGAGAGAACCACCGACCATTGATAGGAAAACTGACTGACAATCCTAGTCTGGTGTATTATGAGTAGAGTCTAGCTCACCTGCCATGTGCGGGATTTGAACTCTCAACATCGGTATTGACAGGCTTTTGATACAAAAGTCCGAATACTTGCACCACTCGGCCACCGTTACCCTCTTGTTTATAATACATTTTTTTTTTATAAAATAAGAACTGAAAGGGTAGTGTTGGCTATTGATAGGTCTAGACCCGGCTGGTCCAGAATTTAATACTGCTGATCAAAGAGTACGATTGGACCCTGCAGATGCAGCATTTGTTGATATAATTCACACTGACGGTGGTAAGTGTAACCTACTACGTCATTAGATTGGACCCTACAGATGCAGCATTTGTTGATATAATTCACACTGACGGTGATAAGTGTAACCTAATACGTCATTAGATTGGATCCTGCAGATGCAGCATTTGTTAATATAATTCACACTGACGGTGGTAAGTGTAACCTAATACGTCATTAGATTGGACCCTGCAGATGCAGCATTTGTTGATATAATTCACACTGACGGTGGTAAGTGTAACCTAATACGTCATTAGATTGGACCCTTCAGATGCAGCATTTGTTAATATAATTCACACTGACGGTGGTAAGTGTAACCTAATACGTCATTAGATTGGACCCTGCAGATGCAGCATTTGTTGATATAATTCACACTGACGGTGGTAAGTGTAACCTAATACGTCATTAGATTGAACCCTGCAGATGCAGCATTTATTAATATAATTCACACTGACGGTGGTAAGTGTAACCTAATACGTCATTAGACTGGACCATTCAGATGCAGCATTTGTTAATATAATTCACACTGACGGTGATAAGTGTAACCTAATACGTCATTAGATTGGACCCTGCAGATGCAGCATTTGTTGATATAATTCACACTGACGGTGGTAAGTGTAACCTAATACGTCATTAGATTGGACCCTGCAGATGCAGCATTTGTTGATATAATTCACACTGACGGTGGTAAGTGTAACCTAATACGTCATTAGATTGGATCCTGCAGATGCAGCATTTGTTAATATAATTCACACTGACGGTGGTAAGTGTAACCTAATACGTCATTAGATTGGACCCTGCAGATGCAGCATTTGTTGATATAATTCACACTGACGGTGGTAAGTGTAACCTAATACGTCATTAGACTGGACCCTTCAGATGCAGCATTTGTTAATATAATTCACACTGACGGTGGTAAGTGTAACCTAATACGTCATCAGATTGGACCCTGCAGATGCAACATTTGTTTATATGATACACACTGACGGTGGTAAGTGTAACCTAATACGTCATTAGATTAGACCCTGCAGATGCAACATTTGTTAATATAATACACACTGACGGTGGTAAGTGTAACCTAATACGTCATTAGATTGGACCCTGCAGATGCAACATTTGTTAATATAATACACACTGACGGTGGTAAGTGTAACCTAATACGTCATTAGATTGGACCCTGTAGATGCAGCATTTGTTGATATAATTCACACTGACGGCGATAAGTGTTACCTAATACGTCATTAGATTGGACCCTACAGATGCAGCATTTGTTGATATAATTCACACTGACGGTGGTAAGTGTAACCTAATACGTCATTAGATTGGACCCTGCAGATGCAGCATTTGTTAATATAATTCACACTGACGGTAGTAAGTGTAACCTACATGCATTTGTTAATATAATTCACACTGACGGTGGTAAGTGTAACCTATAGTACGTCATTAGATTGGACCCTGCAGATGCAACATTTGTTAATATAATTCACACTGACGATGGTAAGTGTAACCTAATACGTCATTAGACTGGACCATTCAGATGCAGCATTTGTTAATATAATTCACACTGACGGTGATAAGTGTAACCTAATACGTCATTAGATTGGACCCTGCAGATGCAACATTTGTTAATATAATTCACACTGACGGTGATAAGTGTAACCTAATACGTCATTAGATTGGACCCTGCAGATGCAACATTTGTTAATATAATTCACACTGACGGTGATAAGTGTAACCTAATACGTAATTAGATTGGACACTGCAGATGCAGCATTTGTTGATATAATTCACACTGACGGTAGTAAGTGTAACCTACATGCATTTGTTAATATAATTCACACTGACGGTGATAAGTGTAACCTAATACGTCATTAGATTGGACCCTGCAGATGCAGCATTTGTTAATATAATTCACACTGACGGTGATAAGTGTAACCTAATACGTCATTAGATTGGATCCTGCAGATGCAGCATTTGTTAATATAATTCACACTGACGGTGATAAGTGTTACCTAATACGTCATTAGATTGGATCCTGCAGATGCAACATTTGTTAATATAATTCACACTGACGGTGGTAAGTGTAACCTAATACGTCATTAGATTGGACCCTGCAGATGCAACATTTGTTGATATAATTCACACTGACGGTGATAAGTGTTACCTAATACGTCGTTAGATTGGATCCTGCAGATGCAGCATTTGTTAATATAATTCACACTGACGGTGGTAAGTGTAACCTAATACGTCATTAGATTGGACCCTGCAGATGCAGCATTTGTTAATATAATTCACACTGATGGTGATAAGTGTTACCTACATGCATTTGTTGATATAATTCACACTGATGGTGGTAAGTGTTACCTAATACGTCATTAGATTGGACCCTGCAGATGCAGCATTTGTTAATATAATTCACACTGATGGTGATAAGTGTAACCTACATGCATTTGTTGATATAATTCACACTGATGGTGGTAAGTGTAACCTAATACGTCATTAGATTGGACCCTGCAGATGCAGCATTTGTTAATATAATTCACACTGATGGTGATAAGTGTAACCTACATGCATTTGTTGATATAATTCACACTGACGGTGATAAGTGTTACCTAATACGTCATTAGATTGGACCCTGCAGATGCAGCATTTGTTAATATAATTCACACTGATGGTGATAAGTGTAACCTACATGCATTTGTTGATATAATTCACACTGATGGTGGTAAGTGTAACCTAATACGTCATTAGATTGGACCCTGCAGATGCAGCATTTGTTAATATAATTCACACTGATGGTGATAAGTGTAACCTACATGCATTTGTTGATATAATTCACACTGATGGTGATAAGTGTTACCTAATACGTCATTAGATTGGACCCTGCAGATGCAACATTTGTTAATATAATTCACACTGACGGTGATAAGTGTAACCTAATACGTCATTAGATTGGATCCTGCAGATGCAGCATTTGTTAATATAATTCACACTGACGGTGATCAGTGTTACCTAATACGTCATTAGATTGGACCCTGCAGATGCAGCATTTGTTAATATAATTCACACTGATGGTGATAAGTGTTACCTAATACGTCATTAGATTGGATCCTGCAGATGCAGCATTTGTTAATATAATTCACACTGACGGTGGTAAGTGTAACCTTATACGTCATTAGATTGGACCCTGCAGATGCAGCATTTGTTGATATAATTCACACTGACGGTGGTAAGTGTAACCTAATACGTCATTAGATTGGACCCTACAGATGCAGCATTTGTTGATATAATACACACTGACGGTGGTAAGTGTAACCTAATACGTCATTAGATTGGACACTGCAGATGCAGCATTTGTTGATATAATTCACACTGATGGTGGTAAGTGTAACCTTATACGTCATTAGATTGGACCCTGCAGATGCAGCATTTGTTAATATCATTCACACTGACGGTGATAAGTGTTACCTAATACGTCATTAGACTGGACCCTTCAGATGCAGCATTTGTTAATATAATTCACACTGACGGTGATAAGTGTAACCTAATACGTCATTAGATTGGACCCTGCAGATGCAGCATTTGTTGATATAATTCACACTGATGGTGATAAGTGTTACCTAATACGTCATTAGATTGGATCCTGCAGATGCAGCATTTGTTGATATAATTCACACTGATGGTGATAAGTGTAACCTAATACGTCATTAGATTGGACCCTTCAGATGCAGCATTTGTTAATATAATTCACACTGACGGTGATAAGTGTTACCTAATACGTCATTAGATTGGATCCTGCAGATGCAGCATTTGTTAATATAATTCACACTGACGGTGGTAAGTGTAACCTAATACGTCATTAGACTGGACCCTTCAGATGCAGCATTTGTTGATATAATTCACACTGACGGTGGTAAGTGTAACCTAATACGTCATTAGATTGGACCCTTCAGATGCAGCATTTGTTAATATAATTCACACTGACGGTGATAAGTGTTACCTAATACGTCATTAGATTGGATCCTGCAGATGCAGCATTTGTTAATATAATTCACACTGACGGTTATAAGTGTTACCTAATACGTCATTAGATTGGATCCTGCAGATGCAGCATTTGTTAATATAATTCACACTGACGGTGGTAAGTGTAACCTAATACGTCATTAGACTGGACCCTTCAGATGCAGCATTTGTTAATATAATTCACACTGACGGTGGTAAGTGTAACCTAATACGTCATTAGATTGGACCCTGCAGATGCAGCATTTGTTGATATAATTCACACTGATGGTGATAAGTGTAACCTACTACGTCATTAGATTGGACCCTGCAGATGCAGCATTTGTTAATATAATTCACACTGACGGTGATAAGTGTTACCTAATACGTCATTAGATTGGATCCTGCAGATGCAGCATTTGTTAATATAATTCACACTGACGGTGATAAGTGTAACCTAATACGTCATTAGATTGGACCCTACAGATGCAGCATTTGTTGATATAATACACACTGACGGTGGTAAGTGTAACCTAATACGTCATTAGATTGGACACTGCAGATGCAGCATTTGTTGATATAATTCACACTGATGGTGGTAAGTGTAACCTTATACGTCATTAGATTGGACCCTGCAGATGCAGCATTTGTTAATATAATTCACACTGACGGTGATAAGTGTTACCTAATACGTCATTAGACTGGACCCTTCAGATGCAGCATTTGTTAATATAATTCACACTGACGGTGATAAGTGTAACCTAATACGTCATTAGATTGGACCCTGCAGATGCAGCATTTGTTGATATAATTCACACTGATGGTGATAAGTGTTACCTAATACGTCATTAGATTGGATCCTGCAGATGCAGCATTTGTTGATATAATTCACACTGATGGTGATAAGTGTAACCTAATACGTCATTAGATTGGACCCTTCAGATGCAGCATTTGTTAATATAATTCACACTGACGGTGATAAGTGTTACCTAATACGTCATTAGATTGGATCCTGCAGATGCAGCATTTGTTAATATAATTCACACTGACGGTGGTAAGTGTAACCTAATACGTCATTAGACTGGACCCTTCAGATGCAGCATTTGTTGATATAATTCACACTGACGGTGGTAAGTGTAACCTAATACGTCATTAGATTGGACCCTTCAGATGCAGCATTTGTTAATATAATTCACACTGACGGTGATAAGTGTTACCTTATACGTCATTAGATTGGATCCTGCAGATGCAGCATTTATTAATATAATTCACACTGACGGTTATAAGTGTTACCTAATACGTCATTAGATTGGATCCTGCAGATGCAGCATTTGTTAATATAATTCACACTGACGGTGGTATAGTAACCTAATACGTCGTTAGACTGGACCCTTCAGATGCAGCATTTGTTAATATAATTCACACTGACGGTGATAAGTGTAACCTAATACGTCATTAGATTGGACCCTGCAGATGCAGCATTTGTTGATATAATTCACACTGACGGTGATAAGTGTTACCTAATACGTCATTTGATTGGATCCTGCAGATGCAGCATTTGTTAATATAATTCACACTGACGGTGATAAGTGTTACCTAATACGTCATTAGATTGGATCCTGCAGATGCAGCATTTGTTAATATAATTCACACTGACGGTGGTAAGTGTAACCTAATACGTCATTAGACTGGACCCTTCAGATGCAGCATTTGTTGATATAATTCACACTGACGGTGGTAAGTGTAACCTAATACGTCATTAGATTGGACCCTTCAGATGCAGCATTTGTTAATATAATTCACACTGACGGTGATAAGTGTTACCTAATACGTCATTAGATTGGATCCTGCAGATGCAGCATTTGTTAATATAATTCACACTGACGGTTATAAGTGTTACCTAATACGTCATTAGATTGGATCCTGCAGATGCAGCATTTGTTAATATAATTCACACTGACGGTGGTAAGTGTAACCTAATACGTCATTAGACTGGACCCTTCAGATGCAGCATTTGTTAATATAATTCACACTGACGGTGGTAAGTGTAACCTACTACGTCATTAGATTGGACCCTGCAGATGCAGCATTTGTTAATATAATTCACACTGACGGTGATAAGTGTTACCTAATACGTCATTAGATTGGATCCTGCAGATGCAGCATTTGTTAATATAATTCACACTGACGGTGATAAGTGTAACCTAATACGTCATTAGATTGGACCCTACAGATGCAGCATTTGTTGATATAATACACACTGACGGTGGTAAGTGTAACCTAATACGTCATTAGATTGGACACTGCAGATGCAGCATTTGTTGATATAATTCACACTGATGGTGGTAAGTGTAACCTTATACGTCATTAGATTGGACCCTGCAGATGCAGCATTTGTTAATATAATTCACACTGACGGTGATAAGTGTTACCTAATACGTCATTAGACTGGACCCTTCAGATGCAGCATTTGTTAATATAATTCACACTGACGGTGATAAGTGTAACCTAATACGTCATTAGATTGGACCCTGCAGATGCAGCATTTGTTGATATAATTCACACTGATGGTGATAAGTGTTACCTAATACGTCATTAGATTGGATCCTGCAGATGCAGCATTTGTTGATATAATTCACACTGATGGTGATAAGTGTAACCTAATACGTCATTAGATTGGACCCTTCAGATGCAGCATTTGTTAATATAATTCACACTGACGGTGATAAGTGTTACCTAATACGTCATTAGATTGGATCCTGCAGATGCAGCATTTGTTAATATAATTCACACTGACGGTGGTAAGTGTAACCTAATACGTCATTAGACTGGACCCTTCAGATGCAGCATTTGTTGATATAATTCACACTGACGGCGGTAAGTGTAACCTAATACGTCATTAGATTGGACCCTTCAGATGCAGCATTTGTTAATATAATTCACACTGACGGTGATAAGTGTTACCTAATACGTCATTAGATTGGATCCTGCAGATGCAGCATTTGTTAATATAATTCACACTGACGGTTATAAGTGTTACCTAATACGTCATTAGATTGGATCCTGCAGATGCAGCATTTGTTAATATAATTCACACTGACGGTGGTAAGTGTAACCTAATACGTCGTTAGACTGG
The DNA here is from genome assembly GCF_963676685.1 of Mytilus edulis. Lineage (NCBI taxonomy): Eukaryota > Metazoa > Mollusca > Bivalvia > Mytilida > Mytilidae > Mytilus > Mytilus edulis. The sequence continues at coordinate 41,795,774 of NC_092350.1, forward strand.
ACCCTTCAGATGCAGCATTTGTTAATATAATTCACACTGACGGTGGTAAGTGTAACCTAATACGTCATTAGATTGGACCCTGCAGATGCAGCATTTGTTGATATAATTCACACTGATGGTGATAAGTGTAACCTACTACGTCATTAGATTGGACCCTGCAGATGCAGCATTTGTTAATATAATTCACACTGACGGTGATAAGTGTTACCTAATACGTCATTAGATTGGATCCTGCAGATGCAGCATTTGTTAATATAATTCACACTGACGGTGATAAGTGTTACCTAATACGTCATTAGATTGGATCCTGCAGATGCAGCATTTGTTAATATAATTCACACTGACGGTGGTAAGTGTAACCTAATACGTCATTAGACTGGACCCTTCAGATGCAGCATTTGTTGATATAATTCACACTGACGGTGGTAAGTGTAACCTAATACGTCATTAGATTGGATCCTGCAGATGCAGCATTTGTTAATATAATTCACACTGACGATGATAAGTGTTACCTAATACGTCATTAGATTGGATCCTGCAGATGCAGCATTTGTTAATATAATTCACACTGACGGTGATAAGTGTTACCTAATACGTCATTAGATTGGATCCTGCAGATGCAGCATTTGTTAATATAATTCACACTGACGGTGGTAAGTGTAACCTAATACGTCATTAGATTGGACCCTGCAGATGCAGCATTTGTTAATATAATTCACACTGACGGTGATAAGTGTTACCTAATACGTCATTAGATTGGATCCTGCAGATGCAGCATTTGTTAATATAATTCACACTGACGGTGGTAAGTGTAACCTAATACGTCATTAGACTGGACCCTTCAGATGCAGCATTTGTTGATATAATTCACAGTGACGGTGGTAAGTGTAACCTAATACGTCATTAGATTGGACCCTTCAGATGCAGCATTTGTTAATATAATTCACACTGACGGTGATAAGTGTTAACTAATACGTCATTAGATTGGACCCTGCAGATGCAACATTTGTTGATATAATTCACACTGACGGTGGTAAGTGTAACCTAATACGTCATTAGACTGGACCCTTCAGATGCAGCATTTGTTAATATAATTCACACTGACGGTGATAAGTGTTACCTAATACGTCATTAGATTGGACCCTGCAGATGCAACATTTGTTAATATAATTCACACTGACGATGGTAAGTGTAACCTAATACGTCATTAGACTGGACCATTCAGATGCAGCATTTGTTAATATAATTCACACTGACGGTGATAAGTGTTACCTAATACGTCATTAGATTGGATCCTGCAGATGCAGCATTTGTTAATATAATTCACACTGACGGTGGTAAGTGTAACTTAATACGTCATTAGATTGGACCCTGCAGATGCAACATTTGTTAATATAATTCACACTGACGGTGGTAAGTGTAACCTATTATACGTCATTGTTCAATTTTAATTATTTAAATGTGCAATAAATTATTTCTTCGTGTATCATATTCAGTTGTCTAAAAAAAGGTATAAAGTAGGAAAGAGTTACAAAGACTACTATCGTAAACATTAATCTAACACGCTTTTTCGAATAATTTATTCACATGAAACTAGTACCAGAATAACAACTGTACTAAATTTCAAAAAGGTTTTCATTTGAGAGCCTTTGAAAACAAGAAAAACGGTCAAGAATATTTTAATCATATGAACACCACCATAAATCCTTTTGGAGCTGGCAGATCACTGTAAATAGATATTTCTAAATAGAAATGATCGAATCCATCCATATAGGCTAAAGTGTCAAAATGTTTGTCATGTTTAGTTTGCCATGGAAGTGTTTTGAATTGTTTGTATGATATTCTACTGGACTGGATAATAGGTTTTGAAAATGTAAAAAGGGGGGGGGGGACCCAAAAACCCCCAGACACAGCTTGTTTGGTTTGATGCAGACAATGATTATGTTTTAATTTATTTTTCTGTATTGTTTAGAATTGTTTCCATTTGTAAACTCTATCAATTCTTTATACAATATCAAGTTCAAACTATTGATATTCTTAAAGAAAAATTTGTACGTTTGTTTTTCATGCTAGTAAATTTTCAACAATTCATTTCAGCGCTTGGATTCCAACATACAATGGGACATGTGGATTTTTATCCAAATGGTGGCAGATCTCAGCCTGGTTGCTTATTTGATAGTAATGTATAGTTGTATAATTTTTGCTCGTATTGTATGTAACATATATGCAGAAACTCTAACTGGTAAATGCTCAGATATAAACTCATTTTCTGAACAAACAAACAAAAAATAAACGAAAGAGTTAATGATAAGGAAAAAGAACTTCACTGACATATATTGCAATACCCCAACAATTATTATATATTTTTGAATGACACATTAATTTTACTGTCATTTACGTGGGAGATTTTGTCAGGGTTTGTGAACAACCCCTATTGAATTAACCTTGGAATTCGGTAATTTTATAATACTTTTTTTTATCAAACGTACAGAATTTTTCTAGACTGACTGGCTTCATTAGACATGCATATAGCCAAACAAAATAAAAATACGTGGAGATCTATATATTTTTACCAAAGTATGGCCAACCTTCCAAGACCAAATTTACATGTGATAATTATACAATCTGCTTCATGTGTGGCAGCTGTTATACGTGGGAAATAATATTATTGTGCAGTAAGACATGTAACGACAATTTTGATTGGATAACGTCTGCCAGCAAATCCATGGTAAACTAGTCAATTGCAACAACGCTGCGCAATTCCAATCGACACTTCAAATACAGTGCTGTTACTGTTCGATTATAAAAGAAGTATCAACAACCTTTGTTCATATCCAGAGACATATATTAAGGGTTGGTAATTATTAAATTGCTTTACTCGAAAAAGAACAATGCTGGTCTCTTTTCTTTATATGTGCTAGTTGTCATAGTTATATTCACTGTTAATATAATACTTTATTTGCAGAAATTGCACCATTTTACAGTTGTGGTCATATGAGGTCGATTTACTACTTTATAGAATCGATAGATACAAAATGCCATTTTACATCTCATCCATGTGATAGTCAAGATGATTACAAACACTCTCTCTGTTCCGGATGTGGGATTGGTTGTCTAGAGATGGGGTACCATATTTCACCCAGTGCTCGTGGAACATTTTATTTGAAAACTAGTCCTCATTATCCATATTGTGCTGGTTCACATTAAATTATAATCGACTTTATATTTTTTTTTATCTGTCTTTAGTTCGTTTATACAAGAACTACACTTTTTGTGATTAGCAAGGAGTAGCTAGTACATGTATTTATAACAATTTATTCAAATGGACAATAAGATAAATGAATATAGATATAAGAAGTGGTACGAGTGACAATGAGACAACTCTCTGTCACAATTTGTAAAATAAAAACCATTATAGGAGAAAGCACGGTCTTCAACACGGAGCTTTGGCTCTTACCGAACAAGCTACATGTATAAGGCCCCTAACATGAAAAAGGTCTTATTATAAAAAAACGGATTGCGATAAATCAATTTATATCAGATTATCAAAAAAAAACAAACCAATATGATATGAAACATTACATCGAAAATTTTCTTGATACTAAGATAATGTTAGAGGCATTATAACTAAAATAACTAAAGTTCTACCATTCTGCTCTTTTACACAGTTTTTAATTATCAAAAATGTACTGAATGTTTTTTGTTTTGTTTCCAATAAGTTTCTTTAACAAAGAAAAAACCATGGTTACTATAATAAGACGCTTACAATTTTAACTAAATAACAGTTAGATCTGAGTTATGATGCGCTTTGTTCGACTAACATCACTTCAAACAACTAAAGCTGACGAAAAATGGAAGTCACACATTTTCAGATTTGTAATGCTCCTCAATATAAATGTAAAACTTTAAAGAATGTTAGGACATGATACAATATATATCATGAAGGATCAAAACAATGTCAAAGTTTACAACATGCACACATGCATCGGCAACATTTTAGAAATATAATATTACTGTTTATTAGAATAATGAGCAAAAATATAGAAGTGCTGATAAAAAAATAATTTAAAAAGGCTGCAAAACCATCTTTTTTTAACGCCTACTTGCATTTGTAATGTTTTCATACGCATGCAGATGTGTACTCTTCTGTTCTGTAAACATATGTAGGGCTCTTAGGTTTCTTATTTATTTCGTTAGATGATTGGATGCTTCAAATCTTAATAATAGGACCTGATTAGTTTTATCAAAGGCATAAAATATACTTTTCAAAATCCTCTGTTTTATCAGAGTTAAAATGAGATTCTTTAACAATTACATGGACCGTCAAAGTATCACGTTAAGATTCGATTCTTTACGGATTCACGTTTTTGGCAACATGCTTTTTAACGAAATTGAATAATATAATATGATTTTTTTTTGAATATTAACATCATATTCTAGTTCACATGATTATACCATTATACACAAAGAAATGCTTATGCTAATATTTTAATAGTTTTAGTTTTAAACATATTCATTTATAGTGGATTGAGAAACAAGTTTTGCAACTTATATTAATCCCTTTCCACTTTGCGGGTGCGAGTGCTGCCTTGTAGCGGCATTAGCCTACTCTTTTTCGAAATCTACAAGGGTGTCTTTAACGTGCAAGGGATATGGCTCTCTCTTAACACGGGTCAGCCATTTATCGTCCCCTTCCGATGGACTATCATCGTTTCCTCAAGACCATACTCAATATTTTAATAAGTTTGGTATAGAATCTTGTGATATGCGTTAGTCCGAAATCCTTCAAAAGCGCAACTTCGGTGATTAACGTTCATTCATTTTACACTACACAAGCAAAACAACCCTATTTAGCAAACTAAGATTTGTTTTTCTTTATTATCACAGATTTATTATATTTCACTGTATATATGTCTTCACAAAGCAATGCGCAGTACAAGTGACGTGAACTTCAACGTGTTGAAGGCGGTCATTATTTAGTAGTAGAAGAAGAAGGTGTTAAGGTCTCTCGTGTTCAGGTTCTGGCTAGCACAAGCTGTCTTCTATCAAATGCTTCCTTTTATTACATGAATTGAAATGTGATGATATATATCCAACGTGTTGTATTAACATCTCTGTTTTACATGACATTTTGTGTTGTTCGAAAAAAATAGTAAAATCACAAAAATCCTGAACTCCGAGGAAAATTTAAAACGGAATGTCCCTAACTAAATGGCAAAATTAAATAAAAAACGAATGGACAACATCTGTCATATTCCTTACTTGGTACAGGCATTGTCAAATGTAGAAAATTGTGAATTAAACCTAGTTTTATGGCGCTAAACCTCTTACTTGTTTGACAGTCGTATCAAATTATATTTATAACGATACGTGAAGAAAACAGACATAAAAGATAAAATTGTCAAAATAGGGGTAAAGCAGTCATTTAAATGGCTGAAATCAAATGATATTCGCTAACGTTTCTTTCTGATTTTCATTTTTTTCTTCTCAACACAGGAAAATGCATATTTTTTTCATGGTTTCCTCGATTGTACAAACTACAATTCAACATCAACGATTTAGGCCTTTTGTTCAATGATGACATAATTGGGGATTGGTGACTTAGGCTAACATATTTATACTTGAACACAATAATTGAAGCTCGCAATGAGTCGTTATATATTAATGTCTTCTGTCAGGTATATGTATTGGGACGTCAAATTTAAAATGGATGTTATTAAACTGTTCTATCTGAGCACAACTGAAGAATGAAGGCAACATTAGTATACCGGTGTTCAAAAGTCATAAATTGATTGCCATATTCCGGACTTAGTGACGGACATTTTAAGAAAAAATGGTGGGTTCAATCTGGTTTTATGGATAGCCAACTCTTTATATGGCTATGTTAAATATATCACTAAAATGACAACACTATGCAACAGGGACACAGTACAAACAAACGTAAGAACAACATGCACAGATAAATATATAATATAATAAAATATGTTATCTTTTATTTTTGCTGGTGCGTTTTGTATGTGCGACTTTTTGTGTTTCCTTGTTCCTTAAAACGTAACTCTGTAATTTTTAATCTCGGTCTGTTTCTGTAATTAATTCTAACACAACTTTTGATTTTAAGATCCTGCATACTACCATTCTCCATGTGAAATTATAATTGCTTTGAATAGACATTCAACAACAAATTTCTTTTTTGTGAAGTTTGAATTTTCTGACGCCCAACACGCGAAACAAGGAATGATTTTTTTAATTTGATAGATGCTTTTTGTGTTTTTGTATATATTTGTTTGTCTTGAGATTATGACACAGTGATGACTGCTGTAACCATATTTTGACTATTTTACAGATTATGTGTGGGTTTTTTTTCACGCATCGTTGTAAAAATAACGAAATTTGATGCGACTGTCATAAAAGTGGGAGGTTTAGAGTTATAAAACAAGGTTCATTCCACCATTTTCGACATTTGAAAATACCTGTACCAAGCCAGGAATATGACAGATGTTGTCCATTCGTTCGATGTGTTTTATTCTTTAATTTTGCCATTTGATTAGGAACTTTCCGTTTTGAATTTTCCTCGGAGGTCAGTATTTTTATGATTTTAATTTTTACAACATGCAAACCGCAGAATAACAACGGACATCTCCTATCAATGACAGCACAGGACATTACAAACTCAGCGTCACATGAATGGATCAATGCCACAAGATGTGACGTAATTTTGCGACGTACATTCAATTCTGAAACTCGTACAATTATGTGGAATGAGTCTGATGTAGACGAAACGTGCACATGGAGTGACAAAACATAATCTTGTATCTTTGTTTTTAAGTTTTGATAAAATATGATCAACATGAAACGAATGAATGCCAGTAAAAAGTGATAACATGGTATAAGCGTTTTTTTTCAACGAAATTTATACGATTTTTTTGTTTAAAATTTATTCAGAAGATACACCGACATAGCTTGATAATATGATTAGTTATCTGATTGCTACCGCAGTTTGATATTGATAATTATTTTAACTTTCATTACTATTAAATGTTATATCAGTATTACAAAACTAATCTTAAATCAATCCTAATTTGATCTTATTTTTGGGAAATATTTTAAGTCATTCAAATGGGACGTCACTTTGTGTGCCTTTTTAGAATTTCAAATGTGACGTCACTTTGTGTGCTTTTTTACAATTTCAAATGTGACGTCTCTTTGTTCTTTGAGGGCTTTGGCTAACTCGGCTGTGTATTTTTATGTTCTGGTTTAGGTTGTTTTATGTAATGTATCCGTTTTTATTCTGTAGTTAGTCACCACTTCTGTTTTTTCATGCATATCTATAATATAGTCATTTTATAAAGTTTACTGTTTGAAAAAAGTATGAATTTTTCTAAATAATGAGGATGTTCTTATCCCAGGCAGAAAACATTAGCCGTATTGGTCACAACTTTTTGGAACTTTTGGTCCTCAGTGCTCTTTTTGTATTTGTTTTGGCTTTCAAACATGTTTCATCTGAGCGTCACTGGTTAGTCTTGTGTGGGCGAAATGCACGTCTGGCGTATTAAATTTTATACCTGGTACCCTTTGTCAGCTATTATTGGTGTGTTTCACTGTCCTGTGTGTTCTCCCATTTATTTTTATTGTAGTCCTGTCATGTAATGTTGTCATTGTAATGTTATATCTAATATGCCACAAGTCTGGGAGGTTTTGCATGCCACAAGCCTGGGAGGTTTTGCATGCCACAAAACCAGGTTCAACCCGCCTTTTTTTTTTAAATGTCCTGTACTAAGTCCGGAAAATGGCCATTGTTATATTATAGTTCGTTTCTATGTTTGTTACATTTTAATGTTGTGTTTCTGTTGTGTCGTATATTTGATGCGTTTCCCTCAGTTTTAATTTGTAACCTGGATTTGTTTTTTTCGTAATCGATTTATGAATTTCGAACAGCGGTATACTACTGTTGCCTTTATTTACCTGTGACGTCATTTTGTAGCGTAGCGTTATTCTGTAGGTACTGTTTTGTGTGCTTTCGTTTTTTGCTTTACGGGTTTGTTTTTATTCAGTGGTAAGTCACCACTTCGGTGTTGACATGAACATCAATTATATGGTCATTTTATAAATTTTACTGTTTGCAAAAGTAAGAATTATTTTAAATACTAAGGATTTTCTTATCCCAGGCATAGCTAATACGGTTTAACTCATTTAAAAGATAAACCAATTTAATGAAAGAGAAATGATTACTGCATCTTTCGGACCCGTTTTCGTTTCCCGCTAATCAACGTCACATGGCCCTTCAGCTTACCATTAACCTAGCCACTCTTGTAGATATGTAAAAGTTTCAATCAAAAATCCACCCACCTCCCCTTGCAATCTTCCATCTTATAACAATTCTTTTGTCTGCTGCCGTTTTATTTATCTTTAAAAAATGACCAGAACAGGCGGAATCTATAACAGTTTGGATAAAAAGAGGAGACAAACAAGCATACAGATTTGCTTGATGAATCATACGTTCGAGAACTATATATGATAATGCTAATTTACATGAATGGCTACCACTTTTATCTAAATATCCATACACCAGCAGTGTGAAAATGGAATTATCAATACCTGCTATTAGTTCTTCGCCTGGTATTCGTTTAACTTTTGATTTTATTTGGATAAATATCAGCATTTATCTTGATTTCTTGATTCTAATTGTTCATTATTTTGTAATAAAATCTTTCGTAACAGTCAAAAAGGATGTCTGGATCTGGCAAGATTAAGGGGTTATGATCGATTCCCGTAATTGTACGCTTGGATCATATTAGGTATTTACTTTCCTGAGGTACCGCAGGAAGTTCTGTTGAGACCATTTCATGTCTACCCTGAGCGCCCGGTTCTGAATTGGTACCTGTTCGAGCTTGACTGTTTTATGATACATAGTATTCAGCGTGCATATATAGTTTTATGATATAGAAACTGTTAAGCTTTACTCCCCTGAAACAAGGGGGTGATGCGAATAAGACCCGACGTACTTGGGGATCATAGCCCTCGTTCTCTTTAGGATAATATGCTACTAATGGTGCACAGATTTGTCATTTAAATCAATCATGTCGGCATTATGTTATCATGTCAGACCTCGTCATTCAAAGTGAACTGTGGTCGCTATTTCCACATTAATTATTTGGTTGATATGTTTGTGCCTGAAACTTGATTCTTAGATTAACCTTAGTCGTGTTTGGCACCACTTTTTAGAATTCTGAGTCACCAATGATCTTCAACTTTGTACTTGTTTGGCTTTCATTACTATTTTGATCTTAACGTCACTGATGTGTCTTAAGTAGACGAAAGGCACGTAATCTATAATACTAAAATAACGATGTCCAATTTGTCAGCCGGCATGGGGTAAAAATGACAAATCAAAGAATTCAACTTTATATATAGTTAATATAGGACAATGGTGTTGATTAAAAGCTACACCACTTCAGACTCTTTTGTTTTCCACATAATTAATATTGCCAATAATTAACAAGTTCCGGGTAGAATCCGATATAGATACCAATAGTAAATTCACCTGTAACCTATAACCTTATCTGTACGTTTAGCATCTTACAGGCGCACCACCAAACGGTGTATTTAGGATTTTTCCTATATACATGGGTCATAATTACAGGGTTGACACTACTAAATTCAATCATTGTGTAATTGTTCCCTATTGTAGTATTTTAATCAGTAAGACTTTCTGAGATGACCATACAAATACCAAAATTCTGGACTTAAATTAAGGCGTATAGGCACAATTTTCAATTTGTTAGCGGGCATGACGTAAAACAGCGAATTAAAGAATTCAACTTTATTTTAACTAATATAGGACAATGCTGTTGATTAAAAAATATTCTATTCCAGGACCTTTTGTTTTCCAAATAATTAATATTACCAATAATTTATAAGTTCCAGGTCGACGGGTTCAAACAGAAAGATTTTCAAAGCAGACAAAACTGTGAAATTTATAATCGGCATGACAATACCAATACTAAAATAAGGCTTACGCATAGTTATATACTTTAATTCAGTCAAAGACCCACAATATCACGGGTGTATTCTAGTGTGTATTAAACTATGAGTCTGGTACCTGGAATTTCGAACAGCGGTATACTACTGTTGCCTTTATTTACAAAAGAATCTGCAAATGACAAAAATATTATACTTAATAGTATAAAATGTGCAAAACGGTTTTATAAATGTAATAACTCTGTCGCATCTGGTTTTCTTGTTTGCCATGACCAAGAGGAATGGAATTGTAAAATAGAAAAAATGATAAAAATGTTTCAGACGTTGAAAAAAGATATCTTTCAATTTAAGGGAAAATACTTATTATAAAAACACTTTTTTTGCCTTTATTTACATTCTTGGGAAGCGTTTGCATAATTCACGAAAGTTAAATATTAAAAAATTAGAAACACGAAGCTTTAAAAATATATTGGATTGTAAGTCTGACAATGTAAAAAATTGCTTAAAAATGGTTGATTTTAAAAGTTATTTTATGTAGCTAAAGACATCATAGGTATATAGACTTGTTAATGGTAAAATTACCAACTGAAAGATTATAACTTTAAAATATCTAGAGGTGTCTGATAATATTTTGTTTCTACATGTTCTATGCAAACTGAATCTAAATGATATAAAACATTTAGAATATTTCAAATACGTTCCAGAAAATTTTATAGAGAAGTAATTACGGCTTGGATTCTGACTGGTGGTAGAAAAAAAACCAACCAGACACATTTTTTTTATATAAGAAAGCAAATTATATTGAGGAATAAATTCATTACATTTCATAATGAACCAATCATCTTTCAAAACAGAAAAAAAGAGTGATATAATATACCTCAATGACATTCTTGTCGACACTATTTCAATATCAGAAAATAATATTTAAAAATATTAAAGTGTAAGGTGAACTGGATTTCATAAATTGAAAAAAATCTTTTCCACATAATTGGATTCATATTGTTAAAAAGAAGATTCTGTTAAAAGTACATTACATGTCCAGAGAAACCAGATCATACAGAAAGATCGTTATTTTTTTAGACTAAATGTTTTTCAAATAAAATTTTATATGATTCATCTAATGATCAATATAAAGGAAGCATCAGTAGGGATAAACAAGTGGCTTAATTTTTTTATCAAAGTAAGAAACTCCAAATATGAGTTCATTGTATGACTTTATTTCTAAACATTTAAATGAAAATGAATTAAAACATTTCAGATGGAAACTGCTACAGGTTGCATTTCTGTGAATATTGACAATGCAATTTCCCATAGGAACTCCTTTTACGGCTAAAACTGTACCACTTTTACTATGAAGTTTTGAAAAAAATCTTATCCTAGAATTGAAAGTTCATTTGCACCACAATTTTTTTCAAAGGTCAAAATATAGGGCTGTGCGGCATATTTTCAACGTTTATATGCCCTGAACTTCTCAGATTTTAAACTTACACTAATTTTCTTAACTACCCCTACCTCGAATGAAAGGTTACCACAGATTTCAATGTAAACAATATGCACGTGTTTATTTACTGGTAATATTCCCCAGTTCTGTCTTTGCGATATGGAACACAGAGAGCATAACTGGGAACCAGTATGTAAACAAAATTAATTTTCTATGAATATTCAATTTCTCCCCAAAAGAGGCGTGTTGTCAGAAACAGCTGTATTTACAAAGTGCAACCTATACAGACATTTATTCAAATAGAAAACTCTCTAAAATCAGTTTTTCTCACATTAATACTCATTTATCAGAATTATAGTCTTAAAGAAATCAATGTGTATACTCTAAGTTTTTCTTTACTATACATTTTATACTCCCTCCCCTGTTTCAATTTTTTAAAGAATTTGAAAACAAGACTTTAATTATTGCCAGCTTACCCTATTTGCATATTTTCTGATAAAAAATGCCTAGAACCTGTTAAAAACTGTTTTGATAACATATTGAAAGCATATCAGAATATTATAAATGTAATGTTTAGCAGTCAATCATCACAACATTCAAGATTATATAAAGTATCCAATCCAGCCTCTGTCTCCAGTCCACATCTTACTGTATGCCTATTTGTCAATTAAAGAACACATTTTCTGCCTCAAATGGTCAATTTAGAATTCTTGTCACAACAGTATCATCTGTAACCATATATTTGACACAATTTAGCTACTATATATAATAGAAGTGTTCAAACAAAGCCATATTTGCAATAGTTGTATGTATGCAGATACCAGTCTGAGATATAAATTCACTTAAAATGTTGTAGAGATGACTGCTAACATCTGATTTTTGCATAACTTCCAAGCATAGTTATTGTTTTCTATATCAAGAACTTTAAAATCATAAAATCATAGCATTTACAAGTTAAATTATTTGTTTTATGACCCAGGGGGGGGGGGGGGGGTGGGGGGTAGGCAATTTTCTATGTTTTTTGCCCCTGGGGCCTCAAATTTCCTAAATCATTCTGCTGTTTCTAGCAGTTTGAAATATTTAGTACCTATTCAGGATAGAACACACTATTGTAAGTTTTCTTGAGATATTTTTGTTTTTCTAGCTTGTGTTTGTTATGCCGTGGTGACAAAAAAGAAGAATTAGGTGTTGCGGCTTATTTTTTTATTATCGAAAGGACACAAATACTCCATAAATAATATTCAGGAAGGGTCTATGAGTTTCAATGACAGCGAAGAGTAAATATAAGCACTTTTTAACAATTTAACTTACAAATATGCAAATGTTATGAATTAATTTTGTATCCAGGACTTTAAGTAAACTATGCATACTGTAAACTGTGAATTTATGCTGAGTCATCATATCTAAGGCCCAGGATTCTATCAATCTTCATTAAATATTTATAAAACTTCATAGTTGAGTTAATTTCTCAAAATCTGTGAAATAAAGCAAATTTGGTTAAATTCTGAATGTTCCCCTTTTTCACCCTATATAAGTTGCATTTCTGTAAATATTGACAATGCAATTTCCCATAGGAACTCCTTTTACGGCTAAAACTGTACCACTTTTACTATGATTTTTTGAAAAAAATCTTATCCTAGAATTGAAAGTTCATTTGCACCACAATTTTTTTCAAAGGTCAAAATATAGGGCTGTGCGGCATATTTTCAACGTTTATATGCCCTGAACTTCTCAGAGTTTAAACTTACACTAATTTTCTTAACTACCCCTACCTCGAATGAAAGGTTACCACAGATTTCAATGTAAACAATATGCACGTGTTTATTTACTGGTAATATTCCCCAGTTCTGTTTTTGCGATATGGAACACAGAGAGCATAACTGGGAACCAGTATGTAAACAAAATTAATTTTCTATGAATATTCAATTTCTCCCCAAAAGAGGCGTGTTGTCAGAAACAACTGTATTTACAAAGTGCAACCTACAGTTTATTGTACCAACAAAAAGTTTAAATCACAATGGAAAATAACTAACAAATATATGTGCAATATGTGTAACATAGAAGAAGTCTATGCTTATCATTTTTTTAATTGTTTCTATTTGACAAGATTTTGGCAACAACTAAATGATCTACAAAAAAATGTAATATATATTATGCGATTAAACTACAACACCTAATATTTGGGTACAAAATCACAGACAAATAGTATTGCTCATAATTTTTATAATTACAATACTTAGGTTTTCTATATATTTTACAGTGAATTTGTATAATCAGTGATTATGTAGATTCACTGGCTAGTTTAGGGATTATATATAATCACTGAAATTTTCAGGGAATATGTATAATCACTATAAAAACGCGTCAGGGATTATACATAATAACTGAAATAAAGAAATAGTTTAATTTATAAAGAAAATGAATATAAGTCAAATAATTTATTCTATAAAATCATATTAAAACATCATTATAAACATAAATTGTAAAATGTTAAGCACAATATATCAAAATGATAACCCCAGTTTTTTAAATGTTAGGAACAATATAATAAAATGTTGAACACGATATATTTAAATAATATGCTTCACGTCTGTTTTACCCACAATATCTACATTTAAAAACAAATCCTTCACATATCGAATCAGATTTTACGACACGCCTAAAAGAGAAATAAAGTGTTTAGTACAAACAGCTGAAAGTACCCCTCTAAAAAGGGAATTAGCAATCTCGAACTAGTTCGAGCAAGATACAGTGTACCATGTTTTGTGGCCAGGCAATATATCTTTGCAGACTTTTTTGTAAAGGGAATGTTGATATTATTAATTTTGAAGTCCTCTACTTTATCTCGAAACCTTGTGTTGTTTATTTCTTTAAGATCATCCTCTGTGTTTAAAAGCAAAATTATTTCATCTGGGAAGGATTATTAAAGAAAAAATGATAATTTGTCTGTATTAAGGTTTTTTTTATCAAACAAAGAATCCTTAAATTATTGACAATCACTGAACCCAGATTTGTTTTTTCTCTATCGATTTATGAGTTTCGAACAGCGGTATACTACTGTTGCCTTTATTTTTAACTCATCGGTGACAAATATTTTTTATTATTTTTTTTCAAATAAGCTGTAATTAACCTAAACTGTTGTAAAATTTAAGCAATTTCTGTAATTTACTTCTTTTTTAATTTCAATATTACCTTTTTTCTCCTATTAGTTCAACAGAAAAAAGGACCTAAAAAAATGCATGCTTCTTTCACAGGCAGATTGTGAGCGTAAAATACTTTTATCTCATTTCACGGCTTCTAAAAGTTAAACATGTGTTTTAACAAACATGTTGTTAATTTTGAATTGCTTAATAAAATGTGTTTAACAATGGATAAACATTTGTATAGTGCTTTCAAATACAAAAAGGGAAATAAAATAACTGCTAATATTTCACAAATTGTCCTCAATCCTTTCGAAGTCAAAAGAGAAACGGAATGACAAACGATCGAACAAACATACGACCGATTCATACACCACCTGTTTTATAAAAACGGCAACAGTAGTATACCGCTGTTCGAAATTCATAAATCGATTGAGCAAAAAAAGCAAACAAATTCCGGGTTAAAAACTAAACCTGAGGGACACACATCAAATATTCAAGGAGAACTACGACACAACAGAAACACAGTAAAATGTACCACACACAGAAATGAACTATAATATGACAATGGCCATTTTCCTGACTTGGTATAAAGAACTTTTTAATAAAAAAACAAAATGATGAGTTGAACCTAGTTTTGTGGCATCCCAAACCTCCCGCTTTTATGGCAATGTTAACTATAACATTAAAATTACAACATTACATGATAGGACAACAATACAAATAACTAAGAGAACATATAGGACAGAGAAACACACGAATAATAGCTAACACAAGGTAAAAGGTTTAAAATTTAATACGCCAGACGCGCGTTTCGTCCACACAATTCCTAACAGTGACGCTCTGATTAAAAAAGTTCAAAAGACAAAAAATAAGGTACAAAGTTGAAGAGCTTTGAGGACCAAAGTTCCCAAAAGTTGCGCCCAATACATCTAGGGTTTTCTGCCTGGGATAAGAACATCCTTATTATTTGGAATAATTTACAGTAAAATTTTATAAAATGACTATAAATTAGATATAAATGATTAAACTAGTGAATATAAAGTGTGCTATTTAAAATCCCCCTTTTAAAGACAACATTGATGATTATATGGTGTAAATGGTCATTGCTGGACCATATGCCAACATGATAAATGTGATTATGATTGTCAATAATAGTCTTATCTTAAACTGCTTATTAAGATACTGTACTTATCTTCCTATCTATAAGTATATGTCCTATATATAGAGAAAGGTGAAAAGGGAATACAGATCATTCAGTTCACGATTCTATATAGTATTTGATATAATTTCTTCTTATTTCTAGACTAAATAATACCTTGGAGTGATATTTATCTAAACATTGTCTACTTTTATATCATTTGAAAAAAATGATTTTCACGATATTACCACTAGTATTAGTATGTGTATATGCAAGAGGTAAGTCTCTTTTAAAAATAATATTTCCTATATGGCTGAAAGTATATTTCTATTAAGACTCAAAAGATGACACAAAAGATTTGCAAATTGTTACCCCCATTTCCAAATGAAAACCCCCCCAGCAAATTACAAAGGATGACAACAAAGTGTTACCCTCCCTATTTTGACAATGAAAAAAACCCCAAGTTTTTCGATGAAGGAATTAAATTTATTTTGGTGCAATGATGTATGAAAGAATTAATAAAAGGGACTGTCATTTTACTCTAATGTGTAAAAAAAGGGGCTAGAGTTTTTTCAAAGGATAAGTATAAATAAATGGCTTATTGATGTGAACGTCAATGTTTCGTTTTCTTAATTGTTTGACTCTGTAATAAACCTTTGTTAACTTTCAAAGATCAGCTTTTTTATAAAATGCGGTTACAGCTGTTTCAAATTTTAACACGAACATGGTTGCTTCTTGTATCTAAATAGTGTGCATGCATACGTATCAAGTAAGAAAAGGGTTATTTTTCAAAGAAAGGATTTAAATGACTTCATCATTATTTTTTTATTTTGTTGTTGTCGTTTTTTTGTTGTTCTTGTAGGGTTATGGGGATGGGGGTGTTGTTGGGGATGGGGTTAGGTGTCATAGAATACATATTGTTTTGTTAGACGGAATAACCGTTTCATGTGCATAAGAAGTATAATCACAAAAATACTAAACTCCAAGTAAAATTCAAAACGGAAAGTCCCTAATCAAATGGCAAAATCAAACGCTCAAACCCATCAAACGAATGGATAACAACTGTCATATTCCTGAGTTGATACAGGCATTTTCTTATCTAGAAAATCGTGGATTGAACCTGGTTTTATAGCTAACTAAACCTATTACTTGAATAATAGTCGCATCAAAGACATGTTAACCGAGAACCTCGACATCAGAGACCAGAAATTGTCACGGTATGCTTCTTTAAAACTACAGATACCCTATTTATATATTTCCCTATCCTATCTTAAAGGGGCACTAGCTACGAGATACATACAAAATTTAAACTATGATTTTTTTCTTTAATGAAAGTGAAATAGTGAAATGATAATTTGCTTTTAGAAGCTAGTATGGTTAAATTTGTCAAAACAAACTATAAAACAGCGATGATGAATTATTCACTTGCAAGTGAATAATTCGACTTCATATCCGTATTCATGTTAACCTAATTTAACCCCTTTAATAGCTAGAGATGGAGTATGCATGATTGATGGGGTTTATGCTATAAAAGGAAAATAATGTCAACATTGGAAGTGAAACAAAGGTAAATTATTTGATTACCTAATTCGATCCACCAAAATGTTCTGATACAGGTAAAATCGAAATTTAATTAATTTATTTAACCTTAAAATTGAAATTAAAAAAAAATAAATAGAAAAATGCTTTTGCACGAGGTTCATTTATGTTTATGTTTATATTGTGTTATGTGACTGTTTGTTGTTTTCGGGGTCATCTCGATATGGAATTTGATGGCGTCTAGACTAAAATACACACGAAACGAATCTACATATCATCGAGCAAATGTCTTGTAAGCTTTTTCTTTTAGACTTTTAATAACTTGTATAAATATTTTACATTGTTATGAATATAATATGAGAATTTGAATCAAATCCGTGAACATGACTTCGACCATAATGATTGTTATTCTCTTTAAATTATGAGAAAAACCAAATTGTTTCTTTCGAAAAAGTTTGTAATATATCAACGAAAAAAAAAGAAAACATGTTAGATATTTGATGTTTTCGAAACTACACTAGTATTCTTCTGTAATAAAAAAAAATGATTATATTATAAATTATTTTGAAGCAATAGCATTTACACTTATTTTTCAAATGTCAAAAGGAAAATTATCTAACTTTTAAAAGAAGTAAATATTACATATATCAGATTAAATACTATTTATTCATTAAGTAATTAAGTTAAAACAGTTTCTTTCGATAAGCATCTTGCAATACACTAACCCATGTCAGTTTTGATTTCCAAAACACGTTTGATATGTATCGCTTCGTATCAGTAGAATAAATATGGATGATAAATGTATTCTATGACATCTATGGAATGTAGCAATTTAAAGTCGACTTGCAAAAGCCAAAAAAAAAAAATCTCTTTACTCATTGACTGTGTCAGATGATATGGAAGGCAAAGATATTAATCGTTTGCACGTCAAACTGGTAAAACATCAACGCAGTTTGTACATGTGGCTAAGTCGTGATGAACGGCATTACCATGTGTTGTTCATCGTTGTTTATTGTTTTTTGTTTCTCTTTTAATAGACGTCTCTTATTTTATTTGGTCTGAACTGGTCCGTCCGTCTGTTTGTCAATCTACTCGCTAGATCCGTATCAGGTTACTATTGATTGAGATAAAATATCATAAAGTTATGGTCACAACAACTTGATACTTAGTACAAATGTTCATCATGATTTGAACTTTTGATTTTTTTTTCGCGGTATTACGGTTGTGACCCTAATTTTTCCGTTTTTCGGAACTTTTGTCACCTTTTACTAGCAGTTTATCACTTTCGAAGACAAGACTATGTCCATGGCACTGAGAAATAGTGTATATGAAGATTAAATTTCTAATCAGGAAATAGAAATATAGAAAAACGCAAGGCAATCTTAAATTCATCATTTTTTAGACTGCAACTTTTAAATGCGCTTAATGAATTTTGTTTTTCTTTGTTCGTTTCATTATAGAAGGGTCGTCTTTGTCTCGTTCTCCCCTTTTTCGGTATAACTCTCTTTCTTTCTGTTTTTTTTTTATAATTTCATTACTATTTACACCACGTGGTCGATACCACTGCTGGTTGGCGTTTCATTCTCGATGGTATCACCAGCCAAGTAGTCAGAACTTCGGTGTTGACATGAATATTAACTATTAAGTCATTTTTATAAATTAACGGTTTGAAAAAGCGTGAATTATTCGAAATACTCATGCATAAATTACATTATCCGTATTTGGTAAAACCTTTTTAGAATTTTGGGTGATCAATGCTCCTCAATTTTATACTTTTTTTCCTTACTTACTTTTTTGATCTGAGCATCACTGATGAATCTTATGAAGACGAAACGAGCGTATTTCGTATCAATTTATCAGCCTGGCATCTTTGATAATTATTTACACCATGTAATGGTCGATGATACTGCATGTGGACGTGTCGTCCCCGAGGGTATCACCAGCCCAGTAGTCAGTCCTTCGGTGTTGATATGAATATCAAATATGAAATCATTTTTATAAATTTACTGTTTGAAATACTAAGGATTTTCATGTCCCTGGCAAAGATTACATTAGACGTATTTCGTTAAACCTTTTTGGAATTTCGGGTTGTCAATGCTCTTCAATTTTATACTTTTTACCTTTCTTACTATTTTTATCTGAGCGTCACTGATGAGTCTTATAGAAACGTTTTTCGTATCAATTTATAAGCCTGGTATCTTTGAAAATTAATTACCCCACTGGGTCGATAATGACCAGCCCAGTAGTCAACACTTCGCTGTTGACATGAATATCAATTATATAGTCATTTTATAAATCTAATGTTTGCAAAAGTATGAATTATTCGAAATACTAAGGATTTTCATATTTCAGGCAATTACCTTTGCCGTATTTGCTACAACGTTTTGGAATTTTGGGTCGCCTATGCTCATCAAATTTGTACTTTTTGGCTTTCTTTTTATTTTGATCTGATTGTCACTCATGGGTCCAATGAAGATGAAACGCGTGTCGTATCAAATTATAAGCCTAGTACGCTTGAATTTTATTTTTCGTGTTTTTTTCTGTTCAAATTATCGTAAAATTAATATCGAGTACAATACAAAATTAGGCGAATACTTCAAATAACAATATATCAAATGTGTATCTAGATATCCATCGACGAATAAACATCGCATCTCTTTCTTTCTCTGTGTATGAACTTTAGCGAAAGAGAGAAGATAATAGTTTGTTTTGTTTTTTTCAATGTTTTAGCTGCTGAGGTTTGTTTTAGTAACATTGGCTGTTTCCAAAACACGACACCGTACAATAATTCTATGGGGAAACTGCCAAAATCCCCCGACGACATTAGAACAAGTTTTACCTTGCACACGAGGAGTAACAACACAGTACAGTTAGATGCAAGTAATACCACCAGCATTTCTAGTTCAGGCTTTCAACCACAGCAGAAAACTATCATTATAGTTCATGGATTTCACAGTAGAAACACAAGTCAATGGATTAAGCCTTTAACCGACGCTTTTATGACAAAGGTATAATGTATAAAATACCCTAACAATTTTCAATTAGGTTCCAAACTCGTTGATTTTAGATTGTTTTGTTTATTTGTTTTAGTCCATTTAAATCACATATAATTTCAAGTATATCCCTCCTTGACTTTAAAAATTGAAATTTGAGTTTAGTTTTGATGATGTAGAAAAATCAGGAAAGAGTTATTGACACAACAAATACACAGAGTGCTTTTTCATTTACATTTACAAATTAGAAAACAATGTTGTAGAATTATTTTGATATTCTTTTTATTACCTTTTTCGGTCATTTCACTCATGACATTTATTTCGTATTAATACATCCATGACAAACAAATGTTTGGGTTTGAGTTTTCCTGATGGCGGTACATCCAGGAGAGCGCTTCGGACGAACGAAATTTATATAGTGTTATATTTACTTACTTATTAATGTTCCATAATTGTTTTATCTATTACATTTTTATCTCTCTGAAATATTGTTTTATTTATTAGGGTGAAATGAACATTATTGTAGTTGATTGGTCCGGAGGTGCATTTGATCCATATGACCAAGCCGTCGCCAATACACGTGTTGTTGGTGCGGTTATTGCCGAATTAGTTAAAGTGCTCCATAACGTAACAAATACCGAGTATTCTAATGTGTATCTAGTAGGCCATAGTCTAGGAGCACATATATGTGGCTATGCTGGTGAAAGGCTGCCAGGTCTTGGGAGGATTACAGGTAGACACTTTTAAATATCAAAATAAAAAATTCCATTGAAATGAATTAATGCAAGTGCAGCAAAATTTAAGGTTCGAGCCTTTGTTCTTATACTTAGAATTTTAATTTACTGTGAAGTGTTTTGTTTGTGGGCTGATGTTTGTCTTTTCGTCTTTTGTCTTCTATCACGCATGATGTGTAGGGTTTTCTTCAACTGGTCAGGACATAATCGATTTAGTGCTATAACTTGTAGTTATTCTGTTAATGTAAGTAAATCTGACATTACACCTAACATCCATGTATCCGACAAATGAGAGACACTTCAAGGCACAAGTTGAGTTTGAATAAAAATCAATTCAAAACCATCTTCTACAATTTGCTAAAACATAAAGGAACTGAAAAGCTAGAATTTCATATAACAGAATGTCACTTTATATATTATAACGATTAACGATTTCGTTAGAATAGTCGTTGGATAGTTTTAATTTAAATTCACCCTATCATTTTTATCGAAAACTATGTAAAATTTGAAATAAAATGTTCAGCTTCTTGAGAAATCACACACAAATAAGACATTAGTCTTTTATTGACGTACCAAAAAATCGATATAACAAACTATAGCTCAGTAAAACCAAAGTTATATGTATTCTTTCTTAAGAGTTAAAGGAAAATAGTTGAATTGAGAAAATATCACATTATTCAAGGAATGACTGTAATAATTTTTCTGTCTATGAGGAAATAACATAACAAATTTGGTGCACACTGAATAACGGGCGTAGCGGGTTATTTAACAGTGTGCACCACATTTTTTTATGTTATTTTGAATAGACAGAAAAAATATTACAGTCATTTTTTATAATGTAATTCTAAATTCCATTTTAAACAGTAGAAAACCATGACAAAACGTTGATGACGTCACGGTCACATGACTAAATTATGTCTATGGGCTGATAACAAAATAACGTCAGCCAATCAGAAGACGCGTTACATCCAAATTTAAATTATTAGCAAATGACTTTGAAATAGCTTTCAGTAGCTGTGAGTAATATGTATCTATTCTATTTGTACTTTTTCTAATAAGTTAATAAATTTCTAACTGATTTTTACAGTTTTTTCTGTTACACCACTGTCCGCTCAAACATATTTCATACCGCAACACTTTTGATGTCCCAAGTCAGGAGTCTATAATCATTAATGCAGCGATTACCGTTAGTTCATGTGTGTTTGTATTTCGTTATTATTTTAGTTTAAAGTCAGGTCGTCATTTGCCTCGTTTTAATTGTTTCACATTTTGTCATGTCTTAACTTTTTGTAAGCAGAATTTACGGTACTGGTTCTGCATTTCGTTAAAGTCCTGACAGTGAGCTGGTACATCTACGACATTTGGACATGATGGGTAGTTAGTTATCTAATGGCAATCATATCAAATCGCCTTATTTTTATAATATACGGATATATGTAACGGTTTCTTATTTACTTAGATATCATGTGCTTATAGCGACAAGGATAAACACACGGCCGCGAGAAAACAATTATTATCTATTACTATTTCAATTATATTTTCTATGTTCCAGGTTTGGACCCTGCAGGGCCATTTTTTCAATACGTTGATTCTGCTGTTAGAATAGATTCGACAGACGCAAATTTTGTGGATATAATCCACACAGATGGAAGCAGTAAGTTGAAACATTTCGATTATGAGTTAAAACATGATCCATACTTTAATGTATCTGGATTAAATAGTATTATAAGTGCATGTATACATCTTCAACTGTTTCGGTACTTATACATCCCTCTGATTTTAAATGTTTGGCTTTGAGCGTTCCTGATGAAGGTAAATCCCAAAAAGCGCTTCGGACGAATAAAATTATAAAAATTGTAGTTTTCCTTTCTTTTTATCTAATATATCAGACATATCTCTTCTACAAGTGCTTGTTTGTGTATTCATATACTTCATGTTATGTTCAATCAATAAAAATCGTGCACTTTGAATAAACATTGAACGACAAAACTTCTTTCTTTGTGACGTTTACATTTTCTGACGTCAGACACGCGAAGCATTGAATATGTTTTTTTTATTTGACAGATTCCTTTTGTGCTTTTTTGTAAATGGTTGTTTGTTTTCAGATTGTAACACAGTGATCACTGCTGTATCCATATTTCGACTTTTATTTATTATGTCTGTTTTGTTCACGTATCGTTGAAAATATAATGGAATTTGATGCAAATGTCATTCAAGTAAGTGGTTAAGCGCTATAAAACCAGGTTCAATCCATCATTTTTTACATTTGAAAATGCCTGTACCAAGTCAGGAATATAACAGTTGTTGTCAAATCGTTTGACGTGTTTTTTCATTTGGTTTTGCCATTTGATAAGAGACTTAACGATTAAATTTTCCTTGGAGTTCAGTATTTTTTTGATTTTAAATTTTCCTTTGTATCTTTATACTCTAATACAGTTTTTCAATATTTTTATTATGCTTCATGTTAAAATGAAAGATTTTGATTGGGTTATACGAGGGAGACAAATTACTTTATCCCGTGTCTGAACGGGAGACAATTTTTTGTTCACCCTCTCGTCTAGACCAATAAAAAATTGACAATTTAAAGGGACAATGAATTGAATTAACATTAAGTTATTTAAGAAAATGCTTAAGTTCTACGTTTTTGTTAAGATTCATAGTGACAGAATAGAAGTTAATTGATTGATTCGATGTAATTAACATAAAATTATATAGCTTCTGTTTACTGTCTATATTTTCAACCATAAGAAAGTTTTTATTTAACGATCATGTAAAGCTATATCGAGATCATAAAAAAGAGACTCAGAATAAAGTATATATTATGAACAAATATAAAAACAAATGTAGAGTGGGATCTGCACAATCTTTCGACGCACCCCAACACCAATTGGTTAGTTTTCTATGTTTTGTTTTGTATACTGTTGTTTGTCTTTTGGCTATTTGACTTCTTTTGCCATGATATTGAATTCGTTTTTGACTAATGAGTTTGATAATCACTTTTGTTATCTTTCGGCTCTCTTTATAGACAAATTGAGTCATTGCATTTTATTCATAAAGTTTAATGTACAAGTTCTTTCAGGATATGGTTTAAATGAAGCTGTTGGTGACGTTGATTTTTATCCAAATGGCGGTGAGCATCAACCGGCATGCCTCTCCGATCGTGAGTTATCATTTTGTTTATACATAATCGTTGGCATGTTTCAGGTGGTACCAAACACCTTGACTAAAATTAATTTTGCTTGTTTAATTTTCATAAAATTTTGAGAAAATATAAAAAATTCAGCTTGCAACAATCACTTTCTTGGATAAATTTCATTGGATGTATAGCAGTTTGACAAACACTAATTTTGATCACTTAAAAGCTTAATATTTCCTTAACAATACACCGTGATTAAAACGTTTAGTTTATTTCCCAGAGTTATCTCCCTGTAGTGTTAGGTACCACCTTAAATCATACTTGGGAACAGTATATCTAACTGTTAATATATATGTTCCTGATCATACACATACTTTCTGACTCAGAAAAAATGGATTAACAATAATGAACAATAAGAAAATACTAGTAAACAAATCAAAAACGAAAGGAAACAAACATACGATAAAAAAAAACATATCGGTCTACTTGCTTGACATGTTCATCGTGAGCACACGCTTCTATGACTACACTCGCATCCGTAGGAGTGTCGACAAAACAAAATCCTGATGAACAAAATCCTGATGAACAAGAAAACAACAAAATTTCAGCAACTAAAAGCATTCATGCATATTGTCAGTGAAAGAACGTATACTAACAAAAATACAAAAATGTTAAATAATAAAAACTGAATTGCAACGATGACAGACACAGCTAAAACTTTAAAACTTATTTCAATAAACTTTAAAGTATATGAATGAGATGATTGGTTTCGTAAACAAAAAATGAGATATTCCAACCACAAAAAAAAACTAAACAAAACAACATTTATGTGTATATACCGTTTATATGATAAACATGATTTAGTTGGAGATGTCTTCATATATTTCAGATTTAGATCCGTCAATAGCATGCAGTCATGTCAGATCTATTTATTACTTTATTGAGTCGATAAATGCATCATGTCATTATAAATCATTTCCATGTAAAACAAAAGATGATTTCGATTCCGATAAATGCAATTCCTGTGGAAGTGGATGTCAAGAAATGGGATATAAGGCACATATGAACATTTCGGGAACATTTTATCTTAAAACAAGATGGCATTATCCTTACTGTTCACACTCATAACATGATAAGATTGTTCATAAATTAAAATGGTGTTTGTATTTTGCAATGTCGAAAACAATGTTTGGACGATATTTATCTAAACGCACTCAAGAACATCTGTATCGTTTTAAAAGACCCAATAAATTCAAAAGTATCATTTACCAACACCTTAAGAAGCACAACCATCCTTTTAAATATTTAGCAGTTCAACCTTTAGAAGTAGTAAATAAGCAGCCTGGTGAATCGCATTCAAAGTTTGTACGATCACGGAAAATAACTGAATTAAATTGGATTAAAAAATTACAGACAGTTTACCCTCTCGGTCTAAATGATAATATCATGGGAATTGGTAATATATCTAGAACCAATTCCGTTAACATTTTGGATATAGTTTCTAAAACTGTTCGTAAAAAACGTTCTCACGGTCGTAGAACAAATCGCAATCAAAGAAAATTTCGGGCCAATCATACCAATATTTCGGACCTAATTTCTATTTCAAAAAACAACGGCAGACATTATCTGTTAACAAAACTCTGTTCGTTACCGGTTAATAAGTTAAATAAAATTTTGGAGGATTGCAACACAATTTCATATAGCAGTCCTAAGTATGAAATTGTTCAAATTATTATGGCATATTGTTATTCTAAATTATTTCCCAAAATTGATCGCCCTGAAGATCATAAAAAACATTTTATTAAAATTAAGTATGTCAATAAAGGCTTTGATTTTGTAAATATTGCCGGTATATTTAACGACCATTCTGTTAAAGAACAAATTCCTGGATATTTTGACAATACTGAGCTACCTCTTATTTGTTATATTTACAAGAAATCTACCCGGAAATTTGTGTTTAATTATAGTCAATTGTGTAAAGATGTTAATATCAGTGAAAATACACCTACTTCATGTAATTGCAGTAATTCCGAATATATTTATGGCCCCATTTCCCATGTTATAACAGGAGATCTTAACATCGTTCAAGACCGAGAGTTAAAATCATTCCTCAGTAAAGGACCTAAATATCGTCCCCCGTCAATTATTAATTGGAATGAGTGTCGTAATATCATCCACGACTCACTCCATACTTACTGTATGAAATGGATAAAACGGGAAAAAGCTGACAAAAAATCTTTGGACTCTTTTTTTAATTCAGTAATGAAGATAGTTGATAGAATGTATTCAACATTTTAAAGAACATTTTACTATAAACAATAACAACAATAAACCTATTTCTCGTATCAAACATAAACTAAAAGAACTAGCCAAGGAATTTGTTTTTGTCCCGGCAGATAAAGCTGCTAATAATATTATTATTGTTTGACGTAAAATTTACATTGAGGTTCTGAAAAAGGAAATCACCAATTCACCAACATTCCAACTGACTCCATTTTCAGAAAACGAAATCTGTAACAAACATAAACTTTTAGGCACCGCTTTACAAGCAGAGCCAAATACAATGAAAGTCCCAACTATGTATTGGCTTCCGAAGCTACACAAAACCCCTTACAAATATAGATTTATTTCGTCTTCAAGCCATTGTTCAACTACTAAATTGTCTATTCTTCTTACCAGCACACTTGGTACAATTAAAAACCTGATAATAAATTGTTCAAATAAGGCCTTCGAAAATAGTGGAATAAATTACTTTTGGAGTGTCAAGAACTCGTTGGAAGTACTTGATAAACTGCATGCTTATATTGGTGATTTTGAATCTGTTCAAAGTTTTGATTTTTCTACCCTGTATACCACATTGCCTCACATTCTCATTAAGAAAAAATTCACACACCTAATTAAATGGGCATTCAAAAAATCAGAATGTGAATATATATGTTCAAACTCTTTTAGGTCATTTTTTAGTAGCAATAAACAAAAAAACTATGTTAATTGGACATGCTTTGATACTATATATGCCCTTGAATTTTTACTAGATAACATTTTTGTTCGCTTTGGGGATTCCGTATATCGTCAGATTATCGTAATTCCAATGGGGACTAACTGTGCACCACTTATTGCGGACCTGTTTTTGTATTGTTATGAGTTACAATTTATGACAAAAATAAGCAAAGACCCATCGAAACAACATCTGATAAACAAATTTAATAATACTTTTAGATATTTGGATGATATTTTGGCTCTCAATAATGACGACTTCAGTATGTATATTAATGAAATTTATCCTGTTGAACTTACTTTAAATAAAGCTAATACTAACAATGACCACTGCCCTTTTCTCGATCTTGATATCTATATCACTAATGGAAAGCTGAATACTAAAATTTATGATAAAAGGGATGATTTTTCATTTCCTATCGTTAATTATCCGTTTTTAGATGGTGACGTTCCCTTGTCACCATCTTACGGTGTTTATATATCTCAACTTGTACGATTCTCTCGTGTATGTAACAATGTTTTAGATTTTAACGAGAGAAATTTATGTATTACTGAAAAATTATTACACCAGGGTTTTCGATATCACAAACTAGTCAAAACATTTACTAAATTTTATCATCGGTATAAAGACATCATTCGTAAATATAGCTCAACATGCAGACTTCTAATACGTTCAGGTATTTCACATCCAATTTTTTATGGTAATATTCTTTATAAAGCACAAAGGTGTCAGTATTCACCTCAGAAACTTACAAAACCTCTGAATAGACTTATTAAGAAGGGATATAATTACGATACTGTTGTCAAGTCATTAAAGATTGCATATTTTGGCGTTAATATTGAGTCACTGATAAGGTCTTTGCATCGGAACTAAACACATTTATTCTAAAAACAGTTGTTGGCATGACACGGGTTATGTTCTTCTCATATATGTTATGATGGTATGATACTAAACCCCTAACGGGAAGGATTGTGCCTGATGTTCATATGATGAAATCATAATCTTTCAGTCAGTTTAGTTGAAGTCTGGAGCTGGCATGTCAGTTAACTGCTAGTAGTCTGTTGTTATTTATGTATTATTGTCATTTTGTTTATTTTCTTTGGTTACATCTTCTGACATCAGACTCGGATTTCTCTTGAACTGAATTTTAATGTGCGTATTGTTATGCGTTTACTTTACTACATTGGTTAGAGGTATAGGGGGAGGGTTGAGATCTCACAAACATGTTTAACCCCGCCGCATTTTTGCGCCTGTCCCAAGTCAGGAGCCTCTGGCCTTTGTTAGTCTTGTATTATTTTAATTTTAGTTTCTTGTGTACAATTTGGAAATTAGTATGGCGTTCATTATCACTGGACTAGTATATATTTGTTTAGGGGCCAGCTGGTGACCCTCTGCTGTTGTTTTTTATTTGGGCGGGTTGTTGTCTCTTTGACACATTCCCCATTTCCATTCTCGATTTTATTTCAACGTCATTTTGTTCTAATTATGCATATAGATATAAGAAGTATTTACACAAACAAGTCAATATAATATTACACTTAACGAATAAATGTGATATATGACACAGTGTAAATATTAAATCAATAAAATAACGAAAGAGATGTTAAACGATTTTAGAAGGACCACAATAACCTTGAACACAATGCTGCCAATTGACTACTTTCGTGTTTGTCCGTCACCGAAAAAAAATCGTCAATTATGCGCGCCTTTATGGCGTCATTTACCAGATAGAGGGGATCGCCTGTATCCCTGCACTATAAACGTTTATCAAGATTCTTAGTGATCGTCATTGTACTGGATACAATAGAAATAATATGTGTTCTGTAGGTACTTAATCACAATTCCATAATGACAGCAGTGCTGAAAAACAATTATGAGAGTTCAATTAGCCGAATAATTCGTGCAATATAGCTTTATAGTTTTCAAACCACTTTCAACATTGGAACGGAAGCGACGACGCCCCTAAACGCACGAATGATGTTCACTAAAACCAAAGTTTTTGAGGGAAATGCATCGAACTCGAAAGTTGTCTACACAGCGAAATGAAATAATCTTGTTGTAACGTATACATATTGGAGAAATAAATAATTTTGTTGTTCATACTACGAGAACAGAATTGAAAATTTATAGTCATACCAAGCACTTATCAAATGTGATATATATGAGAAATAAAGAGACCAGATATAACACCAAATAGGTAATTATTAAATGACCAAAAATGCATTTACAAATTGTATCAACAGGTCAAATAAACAACGAAGTACGATTTGAGAGTACTTGCCGCTACTGAAAGCTAGTTAAACCATGCACCAGAGACTAAAATAAACTAAAACACATCTCAGGGATTAAGTATTTTAACGTCACCGACATACAAAGACATTTGTGCAAAGCAAAAAAGTAAAAGTATCGACAGGCATTGGGATAGTTAGGAGTTAACCTATATATAGAAAACGAATGTGGATGTGTATTTATACATCCCGTTTGAAAAGAATACAAATTTACTTTTGCTTGCATTTGCTGATGACAAAATCGATATGTTTGTCAATGTAAACTATATTCAAAGATCTAATTACAGCATTAATTAGATAACCTTTACTAATAAGTTTGTTAAAGGTTCGATGAGGTTACACGGATCACATATAAAAGTAAAACAAAACTAAATTGTAGATTATAAACTATTCAAACATCATTGGTTTTCCATTATTTTTATGGTTTAGAGCGTTTCTGATAGAGGTTAGACAAGAAACAAATGTTTCGAACTCACCTACATATGATGCATATGTATCAAGTGAAACCTTAGAACATATGTATCCCAAATATAGTTTATAAGATAGAGCAGTACAATTGGAATTAGTAATTAAATTGAACCATGGTTGACATGGAATTAAACATTACTTTAAACCGGGTTTAAGTATATATGGCCAACTCAAGAAGACTACATGTTGATGTCCACAATATCTTTCTTTTATTAATAATTGTCAATTATCCCAATCCAATAGGGATATTACGATCTTGTTCTCGGGTAGTACTCACCATCTGCATCATGTGACAAGTTGTATCCCATGTTCTGGCAGCCATTTCTACAACGTTCACAATCATCATCCTTAAAACCCTTCCAATTTTTACATAATTTGGCGGTAAACTTGCAGTCTGGATTGATAGATTCAATGAAGTAGTAAAGTGACCTCATGTGGGCACATTTGTATCTAGGTACCATAGCTACAAAGTAAATACATAGTTTAAAGATATAATTATGTTGCAAAAAAAAAATGAAAATTTCGTGAAGTTATAACACGATACCAGACATAAACATAAAAAGAACTCATCACATAGCATATGGTGCCTCGGTGGCCGAGTGGTCTAAGTAGTTAATACTGTAATCACTAGCCAGTCAACATTGAGGTTGTGAATTCGAACTCCGCTCATACGGTTGCACTCGTCTCAAAACTGACTTAATTGACTAGGATTGTCAGTTTTCCTATCGATTGTATGTGGTGTTAAGTAAGTAAGTAAGTATGTAAGTAAAACTTTATTTGGATTCGGCATATTTACAAACAGTACAAACATAAGCCCTAATGAGCTTTTCGTCGGATATAAAAACATATGCAATAACAAATAAAACAAGGCATGCAGCATGCAATAAATAATAAAAAGCAGCACAAAAAATTAACTCTAAGCATATACATGTATCTTGCAAAATACCAAAACATATATATGAAGCACTAATTTTGTTTAAAAAAATTTGCAGTTTAAAAATTATTTTTTATATAATTTATGATTTAAAAAGTAAAAATTTTAATCTTTCAAATTTTAAAATGTAAAAAACAAATACAAAATAAAGTTAACTTCTTCTAAATATGAAAAAATCAAAGAATTTTCTTCAGAAAAAAGTATATGTACATAAGCTTTATAATGAAACCATCCTTTGAGTTATAAAAAACATGTGCATTATTTTTTTTTAATTTGAGGTTTCTTATGACTTTAATGAATGCAATAAAAGAGAATTTAGGAAATGAAATTAAATATTGTTGGTTATTAAGAAAAAAAATATATTGAAAAATACAGTACGGTCAGTTGAACATCCAGGTTGAATTTTGCCTCCATTCGGATAGAAATCTGCATGCCCAATTCTTTTTTTGCAATCCAAGAACTACAAAAATAAAGATGATCAAATCTAAAAAATTTACGATCATGATACATTAATAGGATTACAAATACTAAGCAAACGTTTTCAGACCAAATCAAAAAAAAATTTAACAATTAAATGAAATGACATATGTTCTTATCTTCTTTAATTATCAATGATCAAAACCGAAAAATAACAGTTGACGAGAATAATAATGTATCACTATAACCATGGAAGTAATATTTAGAAGGAATAACAACGTCGTCACTTCAAAGGTTTCATCTGCGTTACCGCCCATCTTTCGATAACTCGTTAATTGGTTCAATATCTGGCATGAAAGTTTATTCTCCGCATGTGATCGATCAAATCACTGACACTTATCGGTCATTTTCGTGTTCACGGAGAACTACGAACAGACAAGTTTTTGTCGAATATACATGCGAAGTAACCCGAATAGTCCATTCGTTACATTCCGTTGATGTACGCTGCCGAAAAGAGTCATTCGTTCAATTTTTATTTTAGTCAAATTTTTCCCTATTTTTGGTTAGTTTGAACTTAATAGTTAAAACCGACAGCTATCACATACGAAATTGGAGAACAAAGTTGTGTCATTTCAATTTTAAAATTTACAGACAATTAAAAAACCATTTCCGTATAAAGTTAAGAAGATGACTGTACAAAAAAATACGTTTGGACACCCTTTATTAAATACGAAAAATCAAAATCTCTCGTGTATTTATAGTCAATTAAATTATTAACAATTCTAAACGGTTCTATCCTTCAATTTAAGTTCTTGATACATAAACTAATTTGTGTAAAAATGAATTTACCGTAAGACAGATAGATGCAAGCCCATTTCGTCGGTTTGTTATATTTTTTGCTGTATAGCTTATTATATTAATACAAGCATTCCACAATAAACACCTTTTAAATATATATTTACGAAAATATTATCCCCGTTTTAGTTGTCCAGTTTCAATAATGCAATCAATGACATTTATGACATATACATAAATTTAGAATACTTGAAAGTAAATATTATTTCATTCAATCTCGATAAACTTTGCATATTTCAACAGTAAAAAAATCTATGCCTACATTTGCCTACATTATTTTGTTAAACATCATGTGAAACCTGATCGATTCATCGGTATTTAACTGTTTAACTCGGGATCCGCTTTTAACCGGAAAATACTTTTAGAACAGTTTAAAACAAACGGTAAAAAGCAAAAATATGCTAAATTAAATACAATTTTCCATGTTAAACTGCTGTAGTTTGAACAATTCTCGTCCGTTTTTCAAGTTTTTTTCACCATTCGATTTCTTTCTAAAGGTAGATATTCTATGTGATACAGCGCTACCTTGTTATTAATAAACTAGGGATTTCCCACAGGTGCGCTATAATTACCGGACTCGATAAAACCACGTGACTGATAAGAAATTCCAGATGCCTTTTACAACCGCGGTAACGCAGATAGTAACCAAAGGCGTCTTACCGCTGAGACTATAATTGGATGAAATCGTATGACTTTAGTACAGAGCTCAGCATGCTATAAATACATGCTAATTAGTCGTTGTTATTCCTTCTAAATATTACTTCCATGCTATAACCTTTGTTAATACCTACACGAAGTAGGAATACAGATTTACCAATATATTACTTTTTTCAATGATAAAAATAATAACAATTAGTTTGATTTTGATATTGAAATATTGCCATGGCTGTCATTTATTTGAATGAATAACGATTCTCAAACTAGTAGCACTTCATGTGATATAATTTTAAGTACTAAACTATTCATGTATGCTCTTTTTTTTATCTCACCATTATACATAAAAAAAAAACTAATTCAGTGCTCGTGAAATTATCATTCAAAGATTTTAATATAAACGCAAGATTTCGTTCCTTCTTTATCTTTAATCATCGATTACATAAAAAATTGAGAGCATCAAAGTCAACTTTAAAATTAATAAATTTTGCTTCTTTAATCTTGACTATTATACTAAATACGTCTGTATGTATGACATTCAAAAATTTGGCATCTGAAGAGTCCAATCTTACTTTTACATTTACAATATTAAATGCCGGACCCTCAGGGTCTAGACCTGTAAATAGTATAAATATATTGTACATAACCGACCGTTGAGTTCTTTACTATCACAGTGCAACTCTATATGTTACAGAGAAAATGTATATACATTTGAGAAAGACACAATTGTTACATTCAAGTTAACTAGAAGATGCATGCGAAATCGCAATACAATTGGGCAAGTGTTTTTATTCTCTATTTTGTGGGAGGTATGTTGACTGAAAAATCAAAAGCAAATAAAAATAGGATTTTGTTTTTAAATTCACGAAAAAAATAATCAATAATAAGGAACAAAAGTAAAAAAAAAGACTGATTACAAAAAGTGAGTTATCAGTAGTTCATTTAACCTCAGGTTCCAACTGAACTCCTAAAGGCAAAGTTAACCTGGGCTTGCCCACATTAGTTTTTTTTATTGTGTTAAAGAGAAATAAGAAGATGCGGTATGCTTATCAATGAGACAACTCTCCACAACAGCCCAAATGACACATAAATTGACAACTATGGGTCAGCATATAGCCTTCAACAATGAGTCAAGCCCAAACCGCATAGTCAACAATGAAAGTAATAACTCATCAAATCGATACAAAGCAGAAATACATCTAAAAAACATTGAGTAGATATGGCAGGGTACTTATACATGTACATTCCCACAACAAAAAGTCACTTAGTACAGATCTAAGAGTACTCGCTAGTTCAAAGCCAATAATAATTAATACAAAAAAATCAAGCAATAAATACTTCGTAATTAGTTAATGCGAATTTCAATTCGAATTACGTGTGAACTCAGCATAAGACTAAAATATCCAACGTCTAGTGGGTTTAGTGTAAAGATGTCATTTACAGTTAGAGAAAAGCATGAACTTTTGCAATACCAAGATACAGGTATCTATTAAGATTGTAGAATTACATGTATTTTTAGAAATTTTTGTTTTGTTGTATGCAGATGACACTGTTATTTTTGCTGATAATTATGATGAAATGCAAAATGCTCTCAAGGTTTTTGAAAACTATTGTAAAATGTGGAAACTTAGTGTGAATATTGGTAAAACTAAAGTGATGGTTTTTAGCAAAAGAAAATCGAAAATGGATTTTGATTTTAAACTTGATGGTACATCTCTTGAAATTGTAGATAGCTATACATATCTTGGTCTTTTGCTTAATTATAATGGGTCATTTGTTTGTGCAAAGAAAAAGCTTGTAGAACAGTCGCAAAAAGCACTTTTTGCTGTTTATACAAAGATTAGAAATTTACATTTACCTATTGACCTACAACTTAAATTGTTTGATTATCTTGTCGAACCTATTTTATTGTATGGATCAGAAATATGGGGATTTGAAAACATTGATATAATTGAAATAGTTCATCTACAATTTTGCAAGAGAATCTTAAATGTGAGATCAAGTACTCCAAATGTTATGGTATATGGCGAATTAGGAAGGTTTCCACTAGAAATTAAAGTAAAATTAAGAATGTTATCGTTTTGGAGTAGAATGGCTAAAAATGAAAACAAACTTAGTAGTTCTATGTATAAGCTTATTTTCAAATTACATGCTGATGGTATTTGTGAATTTAAATGGGTGTCATTTGTAAAATCTATATTTGACAACTCAGGATTAGGTTATATGTTTTTCAACCAATATATTGATTATTCAACTTTCAAACCCGTTATAAAACAGCTTCTTCAAGATCAGTTTCTTCAAAAGTGGTCCAGTAATATTGATAACTCGTCTCGTGGCGAATATTATAAGTTATTTAAATCTCAGTTTGGTCTGGAAAATGATCTATTACGTCTTCCAGAGGATAAAAGAATCTGGATTTCAAAACTGAGAACATGTAACCTAAAAATTCCTATGGAAACTGGCAGATGGTACAACATCGCTAGAACAGATCGCATATGTACCTTATGTAATGAATCATGTATTGGTGATGAATATCATTATTTATATGTATGTAGTAATAGTTCTATTACTGAACTTCGGAAGAAATATATACCGAAATATTATACAACATACCCATCTGTACTGAAAATGCAAAATATGCTGTCATTGTGTCACTGTCAGTTATTGTATAATCTAGCTATATTTATTAAGAAACTATCTACCTTCATTTAGAAAGATGCATGTATCTTACAAGTTTTATTATCTTTAGAAATTACACTTTTGTTAATAGTTACCTGTCTATTCTGTCATTTATTGTATTTGATTTGTAATTTGTCCTCGTGTAACACATATTTTGTGTCTGAGTGTAAATAAAGAATTGAAAATAGAGACATGAATGTGCTTATGTATAAACAAATAATAAAATAGTTTGATTTTAATTAACTGGTAACAAAATCAATATAAATACCAAGAAAACAATATTCAAAGATATAATTATAGTGTTGAATTGGATACCTTGTAGAATAAGTTTATTCGATAAGTTTGCCCGGATCGTATCTAAATTTCCGGGCTTTGTATACAATATTCGTAAAACTTTGAATGTGCCATCCCGTTAAAAATAAGTTTTTTTACAAGTACAATCAAACTTCCAAACCAAATATTTATATCTATGGAAGAATTTAGCAAAGGTTTTAAGAAATACACACAGTTGGTCGAGTATTTATACTTCGCCTGCTTTCAAACTTTTGAACCTGTACGTTTCTGGTTAAGATCAATTCAGAAAAGCGCCTCGGATTCATCAAATCATGAAGTGTTCTTCTTATTTTATACTGATCATTATTATTCTCATTCAAAATTCAAATTTTCATTTTTATACCTGCAAAAATGTATTTGTTTCAGTTCTCAGCCAATTAACGTAATCTTTTAAGCAGTTCCAATATCGCTAAAGGTTTCATTCTCATATATATGCCTTATAACACAAATTACCATACGTTTCGGCAATTACGGCCTTCTACATTGGAATTCTATATGTGTGTGACGATGAATATGACAGCCATTTGTTCCGGGCAACTTATACTGAAGAGTATAATACTTGGTATAGGAAACATATCCAATGATTTGTGTTGATATTTTTAAATTGTTGATATTGAGTTGAATTCTTTTGAAATGCATACTACTTTTCCTAAATATATATATTCATTCTTATGTACACAATTTGTCCTAAACAACGTAAAAGTGTGCAACATTACAAAAATAATGATAAAAGGATTCATAAAGAATTAGTAATAATCTCTTTATATAACAAGAATGTGTCCATAGTACACGGATGCCCCACTCGCATTATCATTTTCTATGTTCAGTAGACCGTGAAATTGGGGTCAAAACTCTAATTTGGCAATTAAAGTAGAAAGATCATATCATAGGGAACTAAGTTTGAAGTTGATTGGACTTCAACTTCATCAAAAACTACCTTGACTAAAAACTTTAACCTGAACGAACGGACGGACGGAAGGACGGACGGAAGGACGGACGGACGGATGCACAGACCAGAAAACATAATGCCCCTCTACTATCGTAGGTGGGGCATAAAAAAGTACCTGTTATTCTATCAGTGTCCGTTATTATTTATCCAACATAACCAGCAAGATGGGCACCTAGACTGTGTCCAACTATATGTACATTGTTTAAGGTCAAACCACTCGACCTCTGTAATAGTTCGATCATGTTGGCAGTAACTACCATCCACAACACGAGTGTTTGCTACAGCTCGAAAGTAGTTATCGTTCGCTTTATCTTTCCAACTCACAACTATTACATTAACATCAAACTGCAAATTAAATACATACAGAAACGATTAAATATAATGATGAATGTCTCTCCATAAAAACTCCGAAAAATCGTACTTTTAAATTTCTCAATACTGTGAAAATATTCTTATATTTGAGCTTTAAATGTAAGTTCTATTACAGTACAGTTCAATAAAGTGAATATGATTTGCGCAGAGAAAATCATTATACCCAAGTTTGGAAAAATCAAAAATCAAAGCTATAATGATTATTATATATAGTATGCCAGACGTGCATTTCGTCTATATGAGACTCATCAGTGGCGCTCGATTCGAAATGAGAAGGCCAAATCTTAGACGAAGTTGAAGTGCATTTAACAACAAAAAATACGGCAAAAGCAATCTATTTTATAAATGGTAAATATATATACAGAAAATGAAAATAGAAATGACATTCCATGTCAACAGTAAATACAAAAATGCTCGATTGGTAAAAAAATAAAATATATATTCCAGAAAAACTCGTAATAGTTATCTCAATGAAAATGTTGATATTGAACTATCTCCAAAAACACCAGACACTTTTATATTTTTTCTACAAACTTTTTAAAACTGTGTATGTATTTTACCGATGCCCACTTCCCCACACAGCAAAGTAACATTGGATACAGACGAAGGTAAAAAGATGAATACATAAAATAATTTCCTATACTTACATATTGTATGAGTGCGCTTGTCATTCGCTTTATCCAATCATCTCCCCTCTCTTCGTTAAGACCATGAATTATAAACACCATCGTGTGTGAGCCATTGAAGTTTGTCGACATTACAGACGTCCCAGCGCCATTTGGTTCTAACACTTGGTCGTTTGTTGGGTTGATACGAGTATACAGATGGAAAGTTACTTCATTTTCTTCCGGGGGACGTGGGAGGATACCAAAGGTGTTCCAGAATGGCCATTCATTACTAAAGCAACCAATTTTGTCGTAGCATACTTAAGATATAAAATTTATTGCATTACTATTCAATTCGTCACAACTCTATCAGTACTACGTGTTTGAAAATGCCATTATGCACATTACAAAACCTCTAAGGGATAAAACTTCAAGGGGGAGCGGGGAGTTGTGTTTTTTTTTAGTCAGATTTTTTTTTTCGCGTAAATAAATTTATTTACATCGATCAGATGTTTTTTCTCAAAATTTAACACTATAAGGAATGTTGGGAATTAACTATCATTCCCCCCCT
Organism: Mytilus edulis; assembly: GCF_963676685.1. Lineage (NCBI taxonomy): Eukaryota > Metazoa > Mollusca > Bivalvia > Mytilida > Mytilidae > Mytilus > Mytilus edulis. The sequence goes on from NC_092350.1 coordinate 41,833,999, forward strand.
CAAATAAACAAAACATACCCCCTCCCTGGAATTTAAATTGTCGTTCCCTTATGATATAGAAAATTATAAATACATTTTTTCTATAATGATAATAAAAAATAATATAATGACTATTTCAAAAAATTTAACATTATTCTTTACATTTCAGAATTAACGTGTGCATTTCTTAATTCAGTTCTCAATCGGGATAAAATTGTAGTCATATAAGAATTAATTGAATGTTACTATTACTTTATGATACTGGTTTTATAGTGAAAATAGTATAATAATTGTCATTCGTATATATATAATTTATATTTCTATTGTTGACTTACCATTCGCCATAAGCAAAAGTGATGCAACAAACAGGCTTACACAGCACAGTGCCATAATGGACACTTTTGTCTAAAAAGGGAAGTTAAAGTTATATGAAGCGAGTTTCCCGTCATTATAATGTTGAGGAAAGTATGGTTTATCGAAAGTTAAAAAAAATCGTCTCTAAAGTTCAAATGTTCGATAGTTTACCAACCGCCAAACGAACCCGTCACGGCACATAAAAATCCTGACTAGAATAATTAATTTATTTCAGCTTACCCACACCATTTGTCGTTATGCAATTAAATAATGTTCTAACCCGCAGTCTATGGGAAGTGCGAATCGAGAAAACCGTTTCTTATGTGGAGTCGCAATATTTTCTTATACGAAATTGTAAATAAGCAGTATATCGATGAGAAAAAAGATGTTTGTTGCACATAAAAAAATGTTTACCATCAAAATATATAAAAACGTTCAGTCCGGAGTGTGAAACCGAGTATTATCAGCCTTTACATGAGGTTTTAAAAAAAAAGTCAAGATGACCAGGGGCCTGGTTTTCGAAAGTATCTTATGACTAAGACATGTCTTATGATGGTCTTATGACATGTCATAGTCGTAAGATATGTTTTCGAAAGTGTCCTAAGTTACGAATTGTCATAACTTTTGTGGTAAACTTAAGACCCCTCGCGACATGACTTATGATGGTCTTATGATTGTAAACTAAAATTTTAATTACTTTTCATGTTTAATTTCATGTTAATTGCAATACAAATATTTGTTGTGTATCTCAGTTAGCTTAATAGTAAGGATTTTATTTTTCTCAACTACGTGAACTAGAATTTGAATCTCCTGCGACATATAATTTTGAATTCTTTTCTAATAGTCATGGTTTTGTATAATACATATACATATTACTTAGTTCCTAGTATAGTTAATAGAACCAGAGACATATATATGTCTCTGATAGAACTATATCAACGTATGTGCACGGGCATTTCGATAAGCGGGTACTCGATGTACCGAATCTAAAAAGTATTCACATTTAAAAAAAGTATGATTATACAAGAAAACGAAGTTCAAGTTTATTATTTATCACAAACTAATTTTTAACAAATTTTCAAGTCAAATATCAATTCCTTTTTATATAAAATTTCATGTCCATTATATGAAAGAAATAAAATATTCGTAAATATTAATATGTTCATACTTTTCATTTTAATTTTTATATTTATCACTTTTTAATCATTACTTAAAATATTAGAAAATAATGTTCACTTATGACAGTCATAAGAGCACCAAAGCTACGACTCTCTTAAGACAGCTTTGATTTACATACTATGACATATCATACGATAGTCATAAGATGATCATAAAATATGTCCTAAGATATATCTTATGACATATCTTATGATACTTTCGAAAACCAGGCCCCAGTAAAACAAGCAACACGGTAAATAAAGTTTATGGGCATAAATTATACACTGATAATCTATCATCTAAACGAACAGTAAGGCACGAAATATGCTCAATATCAGAATAATAGTAAAAGTGTATGTCCTTCTAAAAATTGTACTGATGCGTTTTTCTTTTGTGAGGAAATAATTAAATTACGATTTATTTTATTATAGGTGAGACATTGCTTTTTAATTGTAGTTGCGGTATATTTATATCTAAAGATATTTATATATCTAAATATACATTTCATAAATATATTTATATCTAAATATACATTTCATAAATATATTTATATCTAAATATACATTTCATAAATATATTTATATCAAAATATACATTTCATATTATATGAGGTATATTCTTCCCCTTTTTGAATTTGAAATTGCATTGGAATTCGGTATTCATGTTATACTTTTTCCGTGAGCCCCCTGAGGGATTCACGCAAGCGTTTTCACATATTTTGTTAAATCTAAGGTAACATATATACAATTCCTGTAGAATAGATATATAAATGCATTAGCTCACTTATTTATGGCAATTCTTGATATTCTTTAGAATATGAAAATAATACTTGAAAATTATATGCGTCTGACGCGCTGTTCTAAATTTAGGGTGTTGTTTGGCCTAGTTTTTTTCAATAGGTGCAAAGTTAGGGTCTGACACCTTACCCCACCATTACCTCAGAGTAAAAAAAAACCAAAAAAATTACGGCAATACTTTTCTCCGCACTAGGTTCAAACTAAAGCTGAAGACATAAGGCCTACTTGACCAAAATGCCAGGGTGGCGTATAGCACAGTTTTTTTTTAAATGCTTATTAATAGTTTCCTTGCATACCATACTTTGAATATAAAAAAAAACTAAGCAAACGTAAGCAAAATCCGGTGGTTCAGAAGTAGAATGTTTCGTCTTACAAAAAAAAATATTAAAGCACGAGCGCAACGTTCAATTCTTGTAATGTTAATTTTTATACAAATATTTGGAAGAAAACAAATGTTTTGGTCGAAATTACTACAGCATGTTCTAAACTCCGAGTCATCTGTCTATGTTGTTTCTCCTCAATGATGTGTTCTTGGCGGAGTATCAGCAAATAACAGTATCAATGTCTAGTAAGACCAGTTCGGAGAATGCTTATAATCTCTTTTTTGTCGACATTCTAATTCTGAACCTATTGCATTTGTTAGAGGTCATAGTTGTGAACAACCTTATGAGAGTAAAAGCTTTTTGTAACAATTAATGTATCATGCTATAAGGCTACAATTTATAATGGTCCATATTAAAAATTTCTGACTTCTTTTAGCACTTGGTATGGGCTTGCTATAATTACGTCATTGTGAGGTGAGATTGTTTGCTCCTTGTTGATGGATTAACTTGACTTTGGAATAAACGAACAGCACATAAAGCGGGGTTTCTTTCCATTGGTTTCATTCATTAATTTGCTAGGATTGTGTGTATATATTATTATTCCCTATTCACATGCTCACACAATTGTTCATTTTCCCAGATACTTCATAAGTTTTCTTTAACTTGTTAATTTCATAAGTTAAATCATTTTCTGTATATTCTATCATTTCACTGTAATATGAAAGCAAAACATAGATTTTTAGTTTTATAGATCATTAAAATGTATCTTAAGTTAACTGGAATATATCTTGATTATTAAGTAATTTCCTATGTACGAGAAATCCGTTAAATTTATATGTTGTTAAATAGATTTTGACTTTAATGGGTGCTGCCAGTCTAAATTATTTTCTAAAATAATAGAAAAGATAAATCCCGAGACATTAATGCTTTATCATATAACATAACCACATTGCGAGATTACAAACATCTCGCTTTTAAGAAAAAACATAAAAACCGATTAAAACATTTTACCCTTCATCATTTCGCATTTAGTTTTACAGAAACCTTGCAATGGATAGGAACTTTGTTTTGAATAGCACTATTGTTTGTTGTGTTTTGTTGATTGTTGGCGTCTTACCGTCCGTAGCTAATGAATGCAGTGGGGACAGTTGTAGAAATGTGATTTCAATGCCGTTAATGGATGACATGAAAGCTACTTTAAAGGCGGATTTAGATGTTACAAATATGAACAATCATTTGAAGGAGTACATAGAACAACAGATACAGAAGGGTGTAGAAACAGCTATGAAAGATGTCATGAGACAGCTGATCGATAACAAACTAGAACAGGCAAATGCAACAATAGAGGCGACGATGCACGAAGAGCTTACACGTATGTTATTTATTTTGGTTTACTTTTTCAGATTATTTTTTATTCTGAATATGTAATTTTGTTTGTTTAGAAACATATACTGTACAATGCTTTATTGATTTTGAAAAGTTTAAGATTTACAGATGTCAAGTTGGTGCAATATTCAACATTCAACATTTTTCGAACCATTCATTTTTAACATTCAACATTCGATTTCAACATTCAACGTTCAAATTTTTTGTTGTTTTAAACATTTTTTCCACTTTGTCTTCGACATTTCGGTTTCAACATTCAGCTTTCGTATTCCACATTCTACATTCGTTTTCAACATTCAACATTTTTTTTTCGATATTCGATATTCAACATTCGTTTTCAACATTCAATTTTCAACTTTCAACATTTGTTTTCAACATTCAACATTCGTTTTCAACATTCAATATTCGTTTTCAACATTCGGATTTCAACTTTCAACATTCGTTTTCAACATTCAACACTCGTTTTCAACATTCGTTTTCAATATTCAATTTTCAACTTTCAACATTCATCTTCAACATTTGACATTCTTTTTCAACTTTCAACATTCAACATTCGTTTTCAACAGTCAACATTCGTTTTCAACAGTCAACATTCGTTTTCAACAGTCAACATTCGTTTTCAACAGTCAACATTCGTTTTCAACAGTCAACATTCGTTTTCAACAGTCAACATTCGTTTTCAACAGTCAACATTCGTTTTCAACATTCAACATTTTTTTTCAACATTCGACATTCGTTTTCAACATTCAACATTCGTTTTCAGCATTCGGATTTAATATTATTACTCGCCAAAACGTAATACTAAAAATGAATTAAGGACTGAAAGTATATATACATAATATTTATGTTATATGAATGTAAGGCGCAATTACTACATAAGTAAGCCGCCTACCAAAACCAATAACAACAACAACATTCGTATTTCAACTTTCAACATTCAACTTTCAACATTCGTTTTCAATATTCGTTTTCAACATTCGTTTTCAACATTTAATTTTCAACTTTCAACATTGGTTTTCAACATTCCACATTCATTTTCAACATTCGTTTCCAACATTCGGATTTCAACTTCAAAGTGGAAAAAAAGTTTAACAAAAAAAAATGAATGTTGAACGTAGAAATAGAATGTTGAATGTTGAAAATGAGTGGTTAAAAAAAATGAATATTGAATGTTGGACTTTTTTGGATTCGAGCGTCACTGATGAGTCTTTTGTAGACGAAACGCGCGTCTGGCGTATATACCAAATTTAGTCCTGGTATCTATGATTAGTTTTTTTGAATGTTAAATATTGAACCAACTTGACATCCGTTTAAGATTTAAACAAAAACAATCAGTTATTAACACTGTGCGGGACAAATTTGCCATTCCGGTATCGGCAAATCTGACTTTGTCGGTTTACAAGATATCCAAAAAAAAATTTGCCCAGTGATAGATTATTGAAAAATTAAAAAAATGCCATATGTCCCAACTTGTCACTGTTGTCACTCTTGTCACTGCAGCTGATTAAAAGTACATTTCCCATGGGAAATTTGATAATTCCCATGGGAATAATAGAATTTCCCATGGGAACATTGGAAGTTCCCATGGGAAAAATTACTTTTCCCATGGGAAGTTTAGAGTTCCCATAGGAACTTTAAAGTTCCCATGGGAAAAGATGAATACAAAAAGTTCCCATGGGAATTAATTCTTCCCATGGGAACAAATTTTCTTCCCATGGGAACAAATTTTCTTCCCATGGGAACAATTTTTCTTCCCATGGGAACAATATTTCTTCCCATGGGAACAAATCTTCTTCCCATGGGAACAATTTTTCTTCCCATGGGAACAATTTTTTTTCACATAGGAACAATTTTTCTTCCCATGGGAACAAACTATATTACAATACAAACATTATTTTCCATTTGAATTTTTTTCTTCAGAAAAATTACAATTTGTTGCAAATACTGGATATATGAGAATAAAAGAGAATATACTTCTGCCTTAGCTGGATGGAAAGCTGTAGGGCATAACACATTTTTGGAACCTTGTAAAACATCTCAGAAAAGCAGATTTGTCTCCGGGACAAGTTTGCAATTCCGCTGAGTGCAAAAGTTGTTCACCTTAATTTTTGGAGTTAAGTCAAAATGAAGTTGATAACTTGGTTGGTATTGGTTCCCTGATATTTGTCCTAAAATTGTTTGGCTCTAGCACCACTGTTAAAAAAGTTATGCCCCTTTTTTCAACAATTTCCTTAGAGGAATAGTTGTTTTCCTCAAGGGAAATCAAATTTCCCTAAAGGAAAAAGATTTTTCCTCAAAGGGAAATTGTTTTTTCCTCAAGGGAAATTGTTTTTTCCTCAAGGGAAATTGTTTTTTCAAGGGAAAAAGATTTCCTTCAAGACAACAAATTTCCTCTAATGAAATCATTGTTCTTCAAATTTCCTCTAAAGAAATTTCTGAACATCAAATTTCCCTTATTTGTTCTTGTTAAACATTTCTTCGCTATACCATGTATACAAACAGTATGAATATAATTATTACAAGACTGTATAGTTGATGCAAATGATATTCAAAACTTTCATAAATGTTTGACTCAACATTTTAATGACATTGAAAATTGATAAAGTCTGACTGTTTAGATCTAGGTATTGTTCATACTTTTTATAAAATTTAACTATGATTTATAAAAAAAATTTGTAGCAAATGATTCTATTTTTTTTGTAATTGTTTCAATGCAATACATTAATAAGCAACCAATTTGAATGTCATACCATTTGTGGTGTTCTAAAGAATTTGTTTATATATTTGCAGATTAAATAATAAAATATACACTTTTCGTCTTATTTTAAATTAAAATTTTCTTCTGTTTCAGCTTGTGTACAGTTTTCAATCCACTACGTAAGAATTCAGTGAATACATTATTCCATTCACTTTATAACATTTTCCTTCAATTCTAAGAGAAAACATTTTTGCAAATTGTTCTTCAATGATCTTCTTCCGTATATTTGATATGAGGGAGCGATATAAATGAGTGGATAAAACTGGTGTTCCTTTGTTCTGCATTCTCCTTTCTTTCGAATAATATATATAATATGTTGTTGCTTTTATGCAATAGTGTTTTTGTGTATCTATGATAGAACTCCATTTTGTTTATTGGCATTATCATGTGATAATGATGAAATTTCCTGTTTCTTTTTTGCAGGAAAGCACACATTCCAGTTCAAATTAATCCAATTATGCACTTTGTAAATAAATTTCAACTTTAAGTTTCCTCTTCAGTAATGACCTATTGATCATGAAAACCAAGATGTCTGATCACCTATAAATACACAAAATAAACAAATAAAATGTTATAAATGGAGAGAGAAACAGCAATAAATGTTTTTCATATGTATCTTTCTTTATTAAAATTCATTAAGTAAACTTGAACCTTGCGAAAAATAATTAGCTGTGATGTAAGACTAGAAAGTATAAAACGCAAAATAAAGTAGTCGCGAAAAATTAGTTGATTTACATTAGTCCAGTCTGTGTTTGCAGGAAATTTACATCATAGGTTGCCATATTCCTATTGTGCCTGTCCAAAGTTCAGAGCCTGTAGTTTTTGTAAGTTTAGTCTGACACTAAAATTTAGTGGTTGTTGTTGTTGTTTCATACCGGTTATATTTATTTTTTGTAATTTATTTTGTAATAAACTAGGCAATTAGTTTTACAGTTTGGACATTTTGGATTGTTTCAATTTTTCATCTTTGGGTCTTTTATAGCTGCCTTCTTTGACTATAGGGTATGGATTTTCTCATTATTGAAGGTCGTCACAGGCCTACAATTGCTTTCTTAAAGCCATGATAGTTTTCATATTTAATATACCACATCTTTTAATTTTTATAGTAATCATGATTATCATCTTTCAAGTTCAACAACTTTAAAAAATAAATAAAAGTGGCCTTACCATTTAGGTTTAGTTTGCTTCTGCAAATTTTAAATTGCCTATCATTTCTGCTGTTTATAATTTCTCTGTATCTTCTATAGTTCTTGTCCTATACATAAAAGAGTAAAAGTTATTATTGAATGGCATCTTGCATCAATATTTTTTTTTGCTGTTTAATGTACATGATGTATATTAATGTGTGTTTAATAAGAAGAGTGCACACGCTGAAATGTCTCGCCTTCTTTTACTAATCATTGATAATATGTTGATAGTCCTAAGTATAAAGCTTTATCACAACTGTCACATAAACCTAACATTAACCAAGATAAATAAATAAAGACTAATGAACCATGAGAATGAGGTCAATGTCAGATGAACCATGCCAGGCAGACATATACAACTAACAAGGCTTCAATGCAACAATTATAGTTGACCTATTACTTTAGTTTAAGAAAAATAGACCAAATCACAAAAACACTGATCAATGAACCGTGAAAATGAGATCAAGGTCAAATAAAACCTGTGCCACTGACATATAGATCAAAAAATATTTCTATACACCAAATACAGTTGACCTATGGCTTATAGTATTTAATAGATAAAGACCAAAACTCAAAAACTTAATTTTGACCACTGAACCATGAAAATGAGGTCAAGGTCAGATGACATCATCTCACTAGACATGTACACCTTACAACCATTTCATACAACAAATATAGTAGACCTATTGCATAAAGTATGAGAAAAACAGACCAAAACACAAAAACTTAACTATAACCACTGAACCATGAAAATTGTCATAAATAGCATAGACACCTCTTAGTTTTGAGAAAAACATGCGTTAATTGTGCAAGTATAATCATTGATAAATCATGCACAAGATTGACTTTTTTTAAAAAGCCTATATATTGAAATTTTCTGAAAATATTGCATGCATTTATTAATATGACCAATTTCAAGAAATGCGCAAAGATGTGAGATGATTTATGTAATTGTAATTTCAGGAATTTACAGTAAAGGCTTTCATCCCCACTGCATTTTGCACTTTTCCCTCGTCAGGAGCCAGAAGTTATGGCCTTTGTGACCTTTGTATGATTTTTATTTTAGTTTCTTTTTTAATATCAAAGAGTTTAATATGACGTCCATTATCACTCAACTAGTATACATTTTTGTTTAATGGCAAGCTAAAGCATGCCTCACAGGCAGGGATCCAGGAGGGTCTGAGGGTTGGACATGTTGGAACCCCCCTTTCTACATTGTTCTTTATTGGACGATCAATGCATTTGAATTTTAAAATTAACACCATTCGAACGTAAATATATTTCAAAATTAAGATGCTGCAATGTACAATCCCAGTAGAGCTGGGAAGATGGTATAAGTCATTCCAAAAGAAGAAAGGACATGCAATCTGTGTTTAACTGCAATTGGCAATGAATTCCATTATTTATTTGAATGCAATTCTTTATTAGTTAAAAAATATTAGAAATCAGCATATTCCAGAGTACTATGTGAAATATCAGAATTAAGCAAAAATGAAAGGACTAACTGTCATTGACAAATATTAACTTATTATTTAAAAATGTGTCTATATTCATTTCAAAGTTAACTAAAATATTATAATGTTAAAATATTATAATATAAAGTAATTTTCCATATATTTTATTTCTAAGTTGTTTTTTTTTTTTTTTAATTGTATGTGATTGTATTTTGTAATTTACCTCTTGTTTCACATGTCAATGTGACGGAGTGTTTTTCAAATAAAGCATATTGTATTGTATTGTATTGAATGGGGACATGTAGTTGGACCCCCCCCCCCATTTGTCTTTGGTTAGGAACCCCTCCTCGGGTTGTGGGATTTTCTCGTTGCATTGAAGACCCATTGGTGCCCTTTGGCTGCTATCTGCTCTTTGGTCTTTTGATACATTCCCCATTTACATTTCGATTTCATATTCAGTTCTATTATAAATGTTAGATCTAGACTTCTTGTTGATTTGGTTTCACATTTCGGCTTCGTCAGAGGAAAGCGTTCCAGAAATAAAATAGCCTTGCAAGACGTCATAATTATTTGGACTAGATTTTCACCACCATCAACATTGTAAAGCTTGTCTCACTGTGGAAGAAATGAGTTTGGCGCGTTTACAAAAATATAATTGTCTGTGCTGACAGGGGAGTGTGTGTGCATACCATTATTTAAATTTTCTAAACCTTCTTTTTCAATTGTTTGTGCATTTCTTGGTAATATACTGTCAGACCTCTAGTGCTGCTTTACAAAAACGATCAACTTACAAGTAATGCAGGGGAAGGAAACTAGCTAAAAAGACCAAAAATAAGCCACAACTAATGGGGTCTCATTGGGGGTTCTGTTCACGGATCTCGCTTTATAGTTACTATTTTTTTTTTTTTAGATTCCCGTATCCCGCTTACACTATGTAAGTAAACAATTCTAATATTTTTGTAATTTCCTATGTCCCGCTAAACTTCATTTCCAGTTTTCACGGCACAATAATGACACTAAGTACTGTGGTATTTTCAGTGGGTATTTTACCAATAAGGCCATATATTTCGGTGTGTAGAAATACCGCAAAGGAATTCTTAATGGCGCTGACTAAGAAGAAAGTTTTTGCATTAAGGACACCAGAGACATATATGTCTCTGAGGACACTTAAACGATGTTTTAAGATCACAGAGAATATGGATATATAGGAGGATATGATTAAATACCTCATATCTGTAAAGTTAGGTATCAATAGATATTGTAATTTTGAAGTTAAATGACTTTTTAATCAACGCGTGCCACTCGGCACGTGACCAACGGCTTATTGCAAATTCACTAATCATCATGTTCAATCAACCTAATCCAATACACAATTGTTATCGTTACTTATTGATTAATTAATGGTTGTTGTTGAATAAACCTAACGGTTTAGCGTGGTAAAATTTCAAGTTTATGAAAGAAAAATAAAAAAAAAAATGAATTTTGTGTTTTAAAACTTTGCCTTTGTTATATTTTGTTTTTAAGGAAATTGCTATGGAAGCTTTTTTTTTTAAATTAAAGAACCCTATTTTGAGATACAAATTGAGACAAAAATGCTTTTGAGATTTCGTTTCCTTGTTAACAACACAAGAGTTTACATATATTATCATTATACCTTGAATGAGTGACATATGCATGCATGAGAGTATGTGGTGTCCGTGGGGTTCTTCAAAATCCGATTACAGAAGTAATATAGAAAAACTCCAAGAGGTAAAATTATATTACGTTTTAAAAAGAGACTATAAATCATAACTGTCTCCTATGAACAATAACTTTAAAACTGATGTAAATGCTTTTTTTTAACAATTCATCTTTATTTCAACAATTGAAGATGAATACCATTTTATTTTATAATGTAATAAGCATCGTGATGTAAGAAATATAATTCACAATGTGTAGGCGCGAATCTAGAGCTTGAAGCGGAGGTTTGGGGGAGGGGGTACGTGATAAATGTTTAGAATACTAGAGAAGTTTTCTTGTTATATAAAACCATATGTTTTTCAATAAATGGCAAACGTTTTGTTCATCCGGCATATGGTTACTCTAAATAAACTTTTGATTAGTTTAATTATTTGATTACAGATCGTATCTACCCGTTTTGCAATTGCTGTATCACCCTAAATGAGGCTAATAAAGATATGTATAATAAAATATAGAGGTAGCAGTCTTGGATTGTCTTAATTAAATCCTTTGATCCTCTAATTATCAAGTTACCCTCTGGCCAATGTAATTATGACTTGTGCATATTTAAAGAAGTTACTATATATATCTTTATTCTCATACAGCAAATGCTTTACATCGGTACAGAGATAACAAATACAACAATAAATATTTACAATATGTACAAAACAAGCGAGAGATGTTACAAAAGTTACAAGCCAGGAGTACAAGCACGGGCCGACAAACACAAGTATTTATATTTTCTATAAAAAAAAACAAAGCTTCTTCAGAACTGGTTTTCTTGTACTTGACATAACTTCAGAGAATTTAACTGTATTTTGCCGTTTTGTAAAATATGCAGTTAAAAACTCTTTTCGTTTTTGATTGTAAAATTTGCATTCAAATATAAAATGATATTCGTCACCTATTTGTCGATTGTTACATAGACTGCAAAAGCGGTTTTCTCTGATTATGTTTTGAAACCGACAAAAAACAATAGCGTCTTTGAAGTCCAAAATATTAAAATATTCTTCAATTTCAAGTTTTTCTTAAAATTTTTGTAGTTTATACCTTTTGACGAATTTTGAATGAGGGAATTCCAGTTCTGAATATATTGATCTAGCAATCTCTGCTTTATGACAGTTTTTAACCATTCTTTATTAACAAAATTTTGTGACTCCCATATGTTTGAGAAACCACAATCTTGAAATATTTTTTGTATAAACAAGATCCATTTTATCCGGTTATTATGTAGCGACAACGTGTCACCCTATTCAATATATAGTAAAGATAACATTAAAAAATATTTTAAGCGGTGTGGTTGGGTGTCACGTTGACAGGGGGGGGGGGCCTGGGCTGGGTTCACCTTAATTATGATTAAAACATGTTTTTTGCACTGCCTCTAATCAACAGAAACTAAAATCTCATTAAAAATGAAAAATCAGCATATATTTTAATATAAAATTTGTAGAACAGAAGTTAAGTATCCCATAAAACATAATGAATCATTATGTATACATGCAGAGACCAAAGCAGCAAAGATATAGTCAATAGAATCTATTTGCATTTGCCTATGTTCTATCCTTATAAAACCTTGCTGTGAGGCATGGTCCCTGACATCAGAAAAATGAATGAAGTATTGGCAACTGGACGTGAAGAAACCAAATATAAATCCTCACTTTTCCGTGAAGTGTTCACAATTATTTGTCTTTTTAAAATTAAAAGGATTAAAAATTTCCAAACTGAAAAGAGTTGAAAATACTTTATTACTTTAGAAGTAAAAATTATAACAGACAGAATAAATACGGCAGAAACAAACAAATGGGGAAAAAATAGAGAACAATTTAAAATACCATATATACATGTTTAAACAGTATACTAGCAGATTATGAACGGGTCAAGGTTGAGCGAACGTGAATTTCTACCTATTACACTAAAAAGGTGACAATCAATTTTTTTAGGCACGTGTCGAATACACATTCGATAACTTTCTAATTAAAAAAAGGTATAATTGTAAAATTTAAAATTATGAATTTTTAAAAGGTCTATTTTTATATGCCATGTCCTTTGTAACAGTTGTATCATTCCATCAGGTCCTTAGTGCACATTTTTGTTCTTAGTGCACTAAGGAGATCCTTTGCGGTATTACTACGGACCCCATATATTTGAAGCTGTTCAAAATACTGTACATTATAGGTACGTGTATCAGATTGAACAATAATTGTCATATATATAAAAAGAATAGGTAATCTGGTATGAAATATGTCCACTGGAACGACCGTGCAAGTGCTATATATATATTATAGCCAGTCAAGGTCGTTAAAAACTTCCATTTGTTGTTGTCCACTGAAAATAGATCAAAATAAGCTCTTGAATACACGAATCCCCGTTTTATTAATGCCAAATTTATTTGTTAGTATTTCTTATTCTTTTTCTTATGATTTTATCATATTTTTTTTGTGAAATTTTCTGTGTGGTTGAACATGAAATTGCCTCCGATGCTACAAAGAAAATTTGTTTAATGTCAAATGTTGCAATATATGCTAAGTATTACACGTGGACAGGATGTTCCCCAAAAAATAAGTTATACACACCCCAAGGGTACACGCTATATATAGTGTCATATGTCATAGGTTGGACATTCGAGGTCAACAAACTTGTGACTAAACTTGATGTATGTGGTCTTATAAGGGACACATCTTTATCCACAAAATACGTTATGAAGATAATTAATGAAAAGCTAGAACAATTGGACAATCATCAATGGTGTGAAGACATTTTCAACGACCGTGGTACATTAAACGGAAACAAACTCCGTACATACAGACTATACAAACAAACAGTAAACGTTGAGTCATATGTAAAAATGAACATTCCACTTAGTCAAAAGAGATATATGGCTATGTTTCGAGCCGGCTCGTTACCTCTGGCCTTGGAGACGGGTCGCTACTCCAGGCCGCAAGTTCCAATTGAAGATAGACTTTGTATATATTGCGATCTCGGACATGTAGAGACTGAGAAACATTTTCTGATGGTGTGCCCTTTATATGCAGATATACGATATGATTTATTTTGTGAATGTAATTATTTAATTGAGAATTTTGAAACAATGCATATGGACGATAAGTTTATATTTATAATGAGATCCGAGCAAATTCAGAAATGTCTATGTAAAATTTTGCAGAAATGTTTTATGAGAAGGAAATTATTTACATTTGATTGAAGAAGTACATTTTTATTTTGATAGCCTAGTTTTTGTCTAAGTTTTAAACATTGAGCATATTTGTTTTTCTCAAATCTTTAAAATAAGGTATTTTTATTTATTGAGATTAATATTTTTATTATATTTATTTCTATTTTAGAAGACAATTGATAATTTTTTAATAAGAACTCCTATAGTGTTTTTCATATAATTAGTACTATCATTTTATATTTTTACAAATAGTTTTTTTTTTTTTTTGAAAGCGATTTTGAAAAAGTAATTTATTAGATTTTTAACTCTAGAAATATTTTATACAAATTTAACATGCAGTTTATTGTAAATATGTACATGTATGCTTTTAAAGTGTCTCATAAGTCAAATGTTTGGCTGGGCATTGATTGAATTTTTAAAGATGTTACTTAATTTACTTGTATATATGTACTGTATCAATCGATGTGTGACACTCAAATAAAATATATATTTATTATTTTATTTATTTATTTACATATGGAAAATTACTGGGTCACCTGTAAGATGGTAATCAGCCATGCAACTAATCAGGTTACTTAACTGACCATGTCACTTCAATTTAAAGTTTATCGGTAGATCAAAATGATAAATTCGTTTTAATTAAACATTTCAGATCTAAAGGATTTATCATTATAATGAAGTGAAATAATTAAACCATATCGTATTATTTTCAAAAGATTATTTATTTTCATATTTTTTTTATCTATGCCGGGGAAAGAATTGAAAACTGTATTTATAATTTTTAAATTTATTTTATAAAAAATCCGTGTAGGTCTCATGAAATGGAACCCACGCATTCCTACTTAAGATTTATAAAGGAGTAGGTTCAGTAAGACCCCTTTTCGGCCCCAAAATATAGCAGTTTTACTAAATTGTATAGTACTAGAACCGAACACCTGTTTTGGGATATATATACATATAGTTAATTTACCGTAAATAACTGCGAGAAAATGAATAATACACAAGTTGATAATTGTCTCTTCTCTGCTCATTAATTTGCATGCAATATTTTCTCTGATTTACTTGTGAGATCACCGACACTAATAATAATTACCTAAAAAAAAATAGGTGCTCCGTACTGGGAAGATCATATCGGATCCTAACAATTTATTGGTTCCATTCCCCCAATTAAATGAGTCTACACGTCTCCTTAGAAAAAATGCCTTGCAATGCGTCTGAACTACTAAGTACTTCCATATAATTTCGAAAACAGATAATAATCTATTTCACTGGATGAGATTGGGCTGACGGATTTTTAAATGGAAATGTATTAATTTTTATTTATAGCACAAGTTTTACAAGGCAAGATTATTCACCCTGTTCGCCCTACAAATCAAATGGTTGCCTCCTTACACCTACACGAGCTAAAACATATACATATGAACATTTGATATCATTTATTTTGTGTGACAACTCTTCACCAATGACCTGAGTGAAAGGTTGACATGGGCAGATCCAGAAATTTCCATTTTTTAAATTTTTTGTTGTTTTTTTTTGGGGGGGGGGGGATGCTTGCTCCAGTCATGCTTCAGTGATTCCCTATATAATCAACAAAATATTTCACACCAAAAAGGGGGGGGGGCGGGGCTTTCTCCTTAATAAGAAATCTCTGTTTTCAGGCATAGGCTCATATAAATTTGCCTTTTGAAGAACTGAAATAAATATGAAACGGCTAATGAGTTTTCAGATGCTTTACATTAAAATACATCATGTACATACATGTGACATACACAATTATATATAAATGTAGAATCAAATCTTGATAAATGTATGTAGTTGAAATTGTTAGCTTTAAACATTAAAAAAATGAACTCCCAAAGTTTAAACACAATTAAGAATGACCATGTACATGATGTACATGTAGTCTGTAATGTATGCCATTGCCATGAAGCTAGATCATTGTAGGTAAACTGTCATCTATTCCCTTAAATCTTTGTCCCCAGTCACCCCAAGTTTAAATTAGGGAGCTTCCATTTGATTTTTATGGGGGGGGGGGGGGCTAGGATGAAATTTGAAAAAAATAGGCAGAACAGGAGTTTTGAGAAGAAGAAAAAGGCAGGATGAGACACTAGCAAAAAAAAAAGTCAGGACGACAATTTTGGTAAAAAAAGTCAGGATAAACTAAAAAAAGAAAGGCAGGAACGAACAGAGTGAAAAATAAAAAGGCAGGACAGAGATTACAGCTAAAAAAAACATGCAGGATAAAAGTTTTCATCCTAGCCCCCCCCCCCCCCCCTAAAAATCAAATGGTAGCTCCCTTAGTCAAGTATATATCTACTCTATTAGGTCTCTAGTTTGGATAGTGTATAACTTGCAAATTAAAATCATACTCCTTCCAAATTTATTTCTTTAAAATATTATGGATGAAATAGCAAGTAAAGAATGAAATTAAATTGGATGAAATGTGTCAATTTTTTTGGTAAAGTAGTATGTCTGAAGTTGTCAAACTTAATGATAGACCCTTCAGGGGCGGATCCAGTCATTTTAAAAAGGGGTTTCCTAACCCAGGACAAAAAGGGGGGGGGGGGTAATTACATGTCCCCATTCAAATGCATTGATAGTCCAAAAAAGGGGGGTCTTTGACACATTCCCCATTCCCATTCTCAATTTTATCATGTAGTCGTCGTAGTCCGAAGACACTTAGTTTTCGCATAATTACTTTTAGTATAAGTTAACAGAAATCTATGAAACTCAAACACAGGGTTTGTGACCAGAGTTTTTGTCCAGAGTTTAGAAATTACATGAATTAGGGGCCAAAAGGGGCCAATATTAAACTTTGCTTGATTTTATAGAAAATTGAATTATTGGGGTTCTTTGATATATATATATTCCAAATCTAACTGTGTATTTAGATTCCTAGTTTTTTGGTCCTGTTTAAATTGGTCTATCTTAAGGTTCAAAGGGTCCAAAATTAAACTTATTTTGATTTTAATAATATTTAAATTCTTGGTGTTCTTTAATCATGTTAATATGCTGAATCTGAATATTTACTTAGATTTTTAGTATGGGCCCAAATTTCAAGTTGGTCCAAATTGGGGTCCAATATTTTACTTTGTTTGATTTCAAAAAAATTGAATATATATATATGGGGTTCTTTGATATGCTGAATCTAACCATTCGTTTAGATTTTTGATATTTTGGCCCGTTAACAAATTGGTCCACATTGAGATCTAAAGGGTCCAAAATTGAACTTTATTTGATTTCATCAAATAATGAATTATTTGGGTTCTTTGATCATGTTGATATGCTGAATCTGAATATTTACTTAGATTTTTAGTATGGGCCCAAATTTCAAGTTGGTCCAAATTGGGGTCCAATATTTTACTTTGTTTGATTTCAAAAAAATTGAATATATATATATGGGGTTCTTTGATATGCTGAATCTAACCATTCATTTAGATTTTTGATATTTTGGCCCGTTAACAAATTGGTCCACATTGAGATCTAAAGGGTCCAAAATTGAACTTTATTTGATTTCATCAAATAATGAATTATTTGGGTTCTTTGATCATGTTGATATGCTGCATCTAACCATGTATTAAGATTTTGAATATTGGACCATTTTAGAGGTTAATTGTCAATTTAAAATTTTTAAGTACTTGGACCACATTCATTCAATGTCAGAAACCTATGCTGCATCAACTATTGAATCACAATCCAAATTTACAATTCAGAGTTGTATCCATAAAATTGAGAATGGAAATGGGGAATTTGTCAAAGAGACAACAACCCGACCAAATAAAAAAACAACAGCAGAAGGTCACCAACAAGGTTTTCAATGTAGCGAGAAATTCCCGCACCCGGAAGCGTCCTTCAGCTGGCCCCTAAACAAATATATACTAGTTCAGTGATAATGAACGCCATACTAATTTCCAAAGTGTACACAAGAAACTAAAATTAAAATAAAACAAGACTTACAAAGGCCAGAGGCTCCTGACTTGGGACAGGCGCAAAATGCGGCGGGGTTAAACATGTTTGTGAGATCTCAACCTCCCCCTATACCTCTAACCAATGTAGAAAAGTTTGAATTGAATGTTGTGTCCATACTTGCTCCAACTGTTCAGGGTTTAAAGTGTACGTTTGTATCAAGCTGAGCAATGCATAGCATTCTTATTGGTTATTTATATATTAATTTGAAATTTTGACGAGTGAGACACATACAGATTATACTGTAAACAATATTTCAGAGTTTAACGTAGTCAAGCAAAACAAATCATAAAAGAATAGTTGAATCATGTTTTTGTTGTCCAATGAAAAATTAGTACGAACACCAAGAAAAAGTATGGGAATGTTTGTTTTTTAAACTATTGACCAGGGTGAAAGTCTTTGAAAGTCATGACTGACCAAAAGTTTGTGAAATGAAATAGCACAAATATTCCATTCTTATTAAATATTATTGTATATAAAGAAAATACTGATGTTTAATAATAGTTTTTACCCTTTTTATGTTTTATAGGACAAGAAATATAGAAAAATAATGAAAAATATAAACAGTTTCAATAGAAATGAGCGACAAAACAAGATAAACAGAATACAACAAGGCCTAAATGGTAAGACCACTTCTATATACTGTAAATTCAGAAATTATTGCTTGCATTTATTATTTTTCAGGGAATGGACAACTTATTGTGATTACAAAAAAAATCTGCATCAATTATATATATACATGATATATATATATGTTTCTGTTATCAAAATATGATTTCTTATTTTTGCGATACTCACCCAGTCACATTAATCGCATTACTAAAAACCTCTGGATAATTTCTGAATTACAGTAATAAACATGATAAAAGTAATTGCCTTTGAATGATGACTCTTATAAAAATAAGAAGATGTGGTATGGTAAATGAGTGACTTATCCACCAGAGTTCAAAGAAGTGGATGCAAGAAATTAAAGGCCAATGATGGGCTGGCCTTCAATAATGAGTCAACATTTCCTTTATAGGTCAGCCAATAAAGATCCCAACATGAAAAGATTTAAACAATCCAATTTAGTTCAACATGTTCAAAAACAATAACAATTAATAAAAAAATATCATGTCTGTGAGCACTCAACCTCTTACCTGACCATAATATAGGACAGTGGTTCAAATAACACAGCATATGAACATTCTATAACAACTTTTGCAAGTGGCTAAACTTTAAATATCACTGCAAGGCACTAAACAACGAATATTTAATCTTGGACACAAAGCACTGAAATAAGAGAACTCATATAAAGCATGACAAGTAAGAATATCAAATGAAAGTTTCTCAAATGTTAAAGTCATATGAAACGAGTGAGTGATGAAAAATAAAGTTTGTCCAACTTTTGAACCAATGCATGTATACATCATAAACTTAGTCCTCTGTGCACGATTTTATCATTATTTTCACAAGTATATCATATAAATCGTCAATTTTTTTTTCTCTCTGTTTGTTATGATTTAACAAATAATGCTGCTCATTAAATGCCGTGTTTTGAAGCTGAGTTTTACTGATTGCCACCTTATAGTAAACAAATCACAAAAAGCATGGGTATTGAGCACGTGTTTAACATGTATAATCAGCTATTTGTTTATTTCAATGACAGATCCTTGCATATTGTGGTCACCGGATTTTTACGAGGAGGGTTACGCTCGGGTCACTATGTATATGGAAAATATGTATCGGCGAATTGCTTCCTGGAAGCAAGCAATTAAAAATAAGTAAACTTCTTCTAAATGTGGACAAATTAAAGAATTTTCCTCAGAAAAAAGTATATGTACTTAAGTTGCATAATGAAAACTATCCATTTAGTTATAAAAAACATAATTATTATACATATTTTTTTTTAATTTGAGGTTTCTTATGACTTTAATTAAAACATGATAAAATAAGCCTATTTATATTGCTGTTTTTTTCTCCATTTATCATGTTTATAACTTCTTTTTTTTATTTTGTGTATTTATAGGTCAGATATCTTGGTTTTTATGATCATCGTCAGGTCCTGCAAGTCTATACTGAAGAGGAAACTTATTTGTTAATACTTTTCTACATAATGTGCTAATTGGATTAATTAATGTGAAATGAACTCAATTGTGTGTTTTTCTGGAAAAAGAAATAGAAAAAATTCTACAAAATTGCTATAAACAAAATGGAGTACTATCAAAGATGCACAAGGACACAATGGTGTAAAATGTAACAACCTACATATTCACTGATGGATTATGGAGAAATTAAGAAAAAAAATAGTATCTTTGTCATGTTTGTTGTCGAAATAAACACATGCGTTATCCATTCATGTACATAATATTATGTACCGGTACATGGCTCTCCATCATATCAAATATACAGAGAAGATGTTTGAAGAACAAGTTGCCAAAATTTATTCAACCTATTGAAGGAAGATGTCTTGTGAATGGAATTATTTATGCACTGAACTGTTATGTAGGGGGTAGAATAATTATACACAGCAGCTGAAACAGAAGACAAGTTAATTTGACATGAAAAGTGTTTATTTTATATAATCTTTTGTATCAACATGATCAATAATTCAGTCTAGGAGAAAATATATTTATACTGTTTGTCAATGTTTGTACTGTTATGAAATTTTTATAGAGGAAAGACATTTCCTTAAGGGAAATTTGATGTTCAGAAATTTCCTTAGAGGAAATTTGAAGAACAATGATTTCCTTAGAGGAAATTTCCTCAAAGGAAAATTTGAAGCGGCAAATTTCCTCAAAAGAAAAAGAATTTCCTCAAAGGAAATAATTATGCAGCAAATTCCCTAAGGGAAATCTTTTTCCCTTGAGGAAAACTCTTTTTCCTCTGAGGAAATTGTTGAAAAAAGGGGCATTACTTTTTCAACAGTGGTGCTAGAGCCAAACATATTTAGGACAAATATCAGAGAACCAATACCAATCAAGTTATCAACTTCATTTTGACTTAACTCCAAAAATTAAGGTGACAACTTTTGCACTCAGCGGAATTGCAAACTTGACCCGGATACTGTTAATATTCTTATACAAGACCTGTTTATTTTCTCTTGCTTATGACCTTAGATATATTATTAATGCTGTATCTTTATGCTTATGACCTTAGATATATTATTGCTGTATGTTAATGCTTATGAAATTAGATATATTATTGCTGCATGTTTATACTTTTGACCTTAGATACATTATTGCTGTATGTTGATTGTCACTTGCTTATGACCTTAGATATATTATTGCTGCATGTTTATGCTTATGACCTTAGATATACTATTGCTGTATGTTGATTGTCTTTTTCTTATGACCTTAGACATGTTAGATATACTATTGCTGTATGTTGATTGTCTTTTGCTTATGACCTTAGATATACAATGTATAATATTGCTGCATGTTTATGCTTATGACCTTAGATATACTATTGCTGTATGTTGATTGTCTTTTTCTTATGACCTTAGACATGTTAGATATACTATTGCAGTATGTTGATTGTCTTTTGCTTATGACCTTATATATACAATGTATAATATTGCTGCATGTTTATGCTTATGACCTTAGATATATTATTGCTGTATGTTTATTGTCACTTGCTTATGACCTTAGATATATTATTCATGTTATTTGTGCAGGTTTATTGACACTTGCTTAAGTTATTTTATTGCTGTTTGTTTAATTTTCTGTTTTTGTTTCACACATTTTACTTGATGGTGTTATCTCAGTGAAAGATGAAATATTAAAACACAAGTGCCTTATTTGATATACCAATTGTAATGTTTTGTCTTTTTGAAAATGATATTCTCAAATGTACATAACTTAAATTAAGAAGTGTTGAAATTAAGTAAGGATATGGTATGTGATTGCCAATGATACCTAAAAACCAGAGATAAAGGTATTTTCAGCCAGTGACTGAACAGCCGTCAACAATGAGCAAGACCTATCAACATTTAAATGTCTGTATGAAAAAAACACAAAAACATTCAAATGGATAAACATAAGACACTGTGTGCAATGGTGTGAAAGCTATATATGCAAAACTATATACTGAAAATTCAGAAATTATTGCTAGCAATTGTAAGTGCGATTTTTCTCAATTTCATCATTTTTTTGTGTGCAAAATTTAGAATAATCCTGTTTAGTTCATAAAAAATTTCAATATGCAAGTGTATATTATTGTGATTATAACCCTGTCACTATTTTCACAATGATAAAAACAGCAATAATTTCTGAATTTATAGTAGTTAAATTTTTGACACATAGTGATTTACTTTCAATTAAGCATGCCTAGACAAAAATCGTAGATCACACAATTATATATTTCTACAATTAAGATTCAAAGAAATACTTGTACCCATAATAACTTAGTCCGTTTTGTGAAATTGCTTCACTCATGCAATTAGAGGATTTTTTTATGTTTTCTTTTTAGTTATATCACTTCCCATGTGAACAATTATTGTTCCCATGGGAAAACATATTGTTCCCAAGGGAAAAATTATTGTTCCCATGGGAAAAATTATTGTTCCCATGGGAAAAAATATTGTTCCCATGGGAAAAGTATTTTCCCATGGGAAGAAAAGGAGTTCCCTTGGGAAGAAAAGTTCCCTTGGGAAATTTAAAGTTTCCCTTGGGAAATTTAGAACTTCCCATGGGAACAAACAATTTACTTATGTTCCCATGGGAACTTTAAAGTTCCTATGGGAACTCTAAACTTCCCATGGGAAAAGTATTTTTTCCCATGGGAACTTTCAATGTTCCCATGGGAAATTCTAATATTCCCATGGGAATTATCAAATTTCCCATGGGAAATGTACTTTTAATCAGCTGCAGTGACAAGAGTGACAACAGTGACAAGTTGGGACATATGGCATTTTTTTAATTTTTCAATAATCTATCACTGGGCAAATTTTTTTTTTGATATCTTGTAAACCGACAAAGTCAGATTTGCCGATACCGGAATGGCAAATTTGTCCCGCACAGTGTTTATTGTATGATACAGAATCATCAGAAGTTAATAAACAAATGATTTAGACCAGAGTAATATAGTCAGGATCACGTGTGGAATCGAAACTGCTGAGCTTTCCACGCAGAGAACCCAATTTGATTGGTTATGTTTTGATCAATCTTATTTTCCTGCGCAGTGATTTGTGGACTGTTACTTTGATCATTGATTTAAATTATTTCTTTCGTCTAATGATTTTTGTTTGTCGCTCTAGTGTATTTTCTTCTTCTGGTAATACCCGTCTATTTCCTTTTTAAAAAGTGAAGAGTGTTTGATATGTTTCGAGATATGTTATCAAATACAGTCACTCTATATTCATAGCTGACTGAGTCTAAACGAAGAGACGGAAGATACCAAAGAAACATTGAAAACTCATAAGTAGAAAAAACTGATCAGGCAAAAATGAATGATAAACATATTTTTTAAAAGAAACTTCCATAAAACACAACATAGAAACCAAAGATTGAGCATCACGACCACCACAAAAAAAAATTGATAATGCACGGATGATTTTTTTGACACGTTTAGGTCCTTTTACTGTTTTCAATATTCTTTAGAGTTTAAGGTATTCCTTCTTCATTACTCCATTTCTCCATATTTGACCAACCTCATCGAGATGTAATTAAATTATCATAACGACGGTTGCCATATGTGGAGCAGGATCTGCTTACTCGGTTTTTGGTAAGGTCCGTGGTGCCCAATCTTTGGTTTTCTATGTTGTGTGTTGTATACTGTTAATTGTCTGTTGGTCTTATTCGCTGTTTTTGTCATGGCGTTGTTAAGTTCAGTTTCGACTTATAATATAAAAAAGAAGATGTGGTATGATTGCCAATGAGACAACTATCCACAAAAGACCAAAAATGACACAGACATTAACAACTATAGGTCACTGTACGGCCTTCAACAATGAGCAAAGCCCATACCGCATAGTGAGCTATAAAAGGTCCCGATAAGACAATGTAAAACAATTCAAACGAGATAACTAACGGCCTTATTTATGTAAAAAAAATGATAAGTTTATAAGTTTGAATGTACCCTTGATATATTTCGCCATTCTTTCATTAGCCTTAGTTTATACGTAAGTGTTATTCCGTTAGAATGTGTTTGTACATTAATTGTTAATGGGTTATATATTTTTTCGACAGGAATTGGCGTTACTTATATCAGATGGGGAAGGAAAGGTTGTCCTGACGGTGCTGAACTAGTATATACAGGTATAGTGGAATATATTCTGATATCAAGATACAAGCTTGACTTTGTTTTTAGTTTTTACTGTGAAAGGCTGTAATCTTGGCTTTAAAACGTCGCATTTTAATTTTTTTTTTATAACTAAAACTGTGACGTTCAAAAAAGGATCGCAACTATTTCAATATATTAAACGTTTTAGATAATGCATCTTTACGGTGTTAACTTTACAACCCCAAAAGAAGCAGCCTTTATTTTTGTGCTATTTTCACATTTATTGAGTTGTGTAAGAATTATTTTTATCCTCACTAGTATAATATCTGTTCTCAGCAAATGATTGGTAAGATATTTGATTATAATGTTAAAATATTCTTGATTTCTTCCGAATTTCCTATTGTGACGTCTTGAAACAGATGTACATGCCTGATGATGTCATGTATAAAGAACACAACTTTCAGCAAATCTAAAGGAAGGATAAAAATCATTAGAGCAATGATATTTCTTCACTCGAGACAGTTCA
Source organism: Mytilus edulis (assembly GCF_963676685.1). Classification (NCBI taxonomy): domain Eukaryota; kingdom Metazoa; phylum Mollusca; class Bivalvia; order Mytilida; family Mytilidae; genus Mytilus; species Mytilus edulis. The sequence goes on from NC_092350.1 coordinate 41,858,979, forward strand.
GTTTATAAATGTTTAAAAGGCGAGGCTTACCGAGTTTTTGAAATATTTAAATTCAACTGTTGAGAGTGGAGAAAAATCGTAATTCACGCATTTTAGTGCTGCAATCTGTTTCTCTAATTTTTGTGCTATATTCATATTTCCTGACCGGTGTGAGAAAAATATTTCTCCTCACTAGTGAAAAATCTGTTCTCGGCAAATGATTAGTCGAAATTTGATTATGACATCTAAATGTTTGGTTTCTTCTGAATTTTCCTATTGAGACGTCATGAAAAAAGGCGACCATGCCTGATGACGTCGCATATAAAGAACACAAGTTTCGGCAAACCTCGCGCTTTAAATAATAAAATTTTACTGTCTCGAGTGGAGAAATATCGTAATACACTTGTTGCAGTGTAGGAATCTATATTTCTCTAATTGTTGTGCTATTTTCACATTTTCTGACCGGTGTGAGAAAAATATTTCTCCTCACTAGTGAAAAATCTGTCCTCGTCAAATAATTGGTTAAAATCTAATTGTGACGTTGAATTTTCTTGTTTTCTTCTGAATTTTTTTTATTGTGACGTCATGAAAAAAGGCGACCATGCCTGATGACGTCACATCAAAAGTACACAAATCCTCAAATCTTTGAAAAGGACGGATAAAAATCATTAGAGAAACAAATTCCACCACTGTAACTCGTGTATTACGATATTTCTCCACTCTCAACAGTTAAATTTTAATAATTTAATGTTGGATGTAACGCGTCCTCTGATTGGCTGACGTTATTTTGTTATCAGCCCATAGACATAATTTTGTCATGTGACCGTGACGTCATCAACTTTTTTTTATGGGTTTATACGGTTTAAAATGTAATTTAGAATTAAATTATAAGAAATGACTGTAATATTTTTTCTGTGTATTCGAAATTACATAAAATATGTGGTGCACACTGTTAAATAACCCGCTACGCGCGTTATTCAGTGTGCACCTAATTTTTTATGTTATTTCGTCATAGACAGAAAAAATATTACAGTCATTATTTAAATAATTTAAAAAGCTCGAAAAGCCTTGCGCTTTAAATATTAAAATGTTTACTGTCTGGAGTGGAGAAATATCTTAATACACTTGTTGCAGTTATGGAATCTATATAACACACTTGTTGCAGCGATCGTGGAATCTATCTGTGAATGTGACAGAGTATTTTTTGTATTGTATTGTATTGTATTGTTTTGTCAAAAATATTGTTTGTATAAATAATTCGTTTTCTATTTTACCAATCACATTAAATCAGGACATTCTTTTCTTGTGCGCTTACGTTTCAATGCAAATTTTTAAAACATTTTTTGACAAACTATCCAGAATAATTGTTTTCATTCTTTTGTCTGGAAATACAATTTTTCTTCCAAAATTTTCTTACAAAAATTGAGGCTCATAATAAAATATACTAGTAATACCCCTCCCCCTTAAGAATGTGTCTGTTCTTGTCTTTGGTTTTTGCTTATGTGCTTAAATTGTCTGAGTGCCATTACATGTTTGTTTCTAGCATGTGACGTGGCTCTGTACTTATACATCCCGTTCTTGTGTTATTGTGTCATGGTAAATGTTTGTAAATATATTTGTTTTTAAAGTTCTTAAGATAATTACACACAACATTGACTGTTGTACCCCTATTTGTGACATTTGTACAGCGGACCACCGTGAGGGCATTCCGGTGTATTGTTGCCACAATCATTTCTACCCACATAACTTGCGTTTTTGACTGATATTTCGTATAATTAGGCGGATATTATCGAGGGCATAATGCCATTCCTTATCACTGTTATATAATAATTTTTAAGAACTTCGATAAAATATATGAAAATGTTTTGTCGTGAGAAATATATATATCAATAACAACATTTGTGTAAACGCATGCGGAAGAATATCTCAAGAACGTTTTGCAACAAACACGAGAAAATATAAATGCCTGCTCAAATCCAATCTATTAGAACAACGAATTATGACAGAACAGAGTCCACAATGCACTTGCACTGCACAATCATTAGAATAGTAGAATTTAATGATATATACAAATGGACGAAAAATATATATAACTGTTATACAAATATGAATACAATATATAACAACAAACCAGAGTATACCAAAGACATATACATACTTATAATGTCTCTGAGTATACTAATAACAAAGGATTATATCACTACAATATAATAGTTATTACGGGGAGATTAAATTCCCTGTCATTTATTCATCATCCACAAACGACCATCCACCAGAAGTTGCGGTCATCCGATGTTCAGTACTTCAGTACTTTGATTACCTATTATGTCTGTTTGTTTTGTTCACACGTCGTTGTCCATATAATGGAATAATATACGACTGTCATTCAAGTTTTAGGTACGCAGCTATAAAACCAGGTTCAATCCACCATTTTCTACGTAAGAAAATGCCTGTACCAAGTCCGGAATATGACAGTTGTTGTCCATTTGTTTGAAATGTCTGGCCTTTTCATTTTTCCATTTGCAAAGAGACTGTCCATTTTGTATTTTCCTTGGAGTTCAGTATTTTTGTGATTTTACATAATCCCCATAGAAATGAGTAATAAGAGTAAAAGTTATATATAATTGTAAAACATCAATAACTAGCACGAAGAGAGCATTACATTTTCATGTACATGTAACACAAAAGTACAATATCATTTCCAATACAGAGTGTGAATCAATAAGATTGTATAGTCACGCATCTTAATCATATGTATGTTACTACTCAAAACTTGATACAAGAAAACATTTATTTTTTGTTCCAAAGTTTAGAGTCATACAAGTTTCATTTCTTGGGGAAAAAAAATGACACTGATATGCTTTAAACTTTATAATCAAAGTTTGTGCCACAAACTGATCGTTAAATCGGGAAACAAGTCACTGACAATGACTTACCAGAATTATATATCGTTACTGTGACAAGGTTGATATTATATATGCTGAAATTCCTTTTAGTATTAATTCAGTTCTGTATAATTTCTGTGCTTAATAATATTGTACATTTGTATTTTTGATGCTGTAGGCCAAGCTGGTGGTAACAATTACAGTAATAAAGGCGGTGGTGTTAATAATCTTTGTCTTCCAAATGATCCAGAAAATGGAGAACACCAGGCGTACGACAATTCTCAGATTTCTGGTGCTGAATACGATATTCATGCAAGTCGGAAACCACATGGAATGTCGGGCAATTTTAGATATGCAGAGGTACCATGTGCTGTCTGCCACAGGAAGCAGAGGTCTTCTATACTAATTGTCCCTGGTAAATATGCATGTCATTATAGTATTACGAGAAAAAAAATCAAATCGAAGGCTTACTGATGAATAACAACAGCAGTGATAACTGTCGTAATGATAAAAAAAAAAAAAGTACGAAATATAGAATAAAAAGATCTTTTCCCCATCATATTCAGCATTATACGTCTAAGGTGAAAAAATGGATCTTTCCTCTGATGCTCTAAAAACTTCCAATAGCTACTGGCCTTTCACAAGTACGATTACATAAGTATGAAATCTTTTTGAACTTGTTTTAATGTCCCATCTACGATAGTAGAGGGGCATTATGATTTCAAGTCTGTGCGTCCGTTCGGTCGTTTGTTCTTTTGTTCGTTTGTTCGTCCGTTCGTCCGCCTGTCCCGCCTCAGGTTAAAGTTTTTGGTCAAGGTAGTTTTTGTTGACGTTCAAATCCAAACAACTTGAAACTTAGTACATATAATCTTTCTTAATTTAATACCAAAAAAAAGAAGAGGTTTTATCCGAATTTCACGGTCCACTGAACACATTCTTGTATTTTGTAGTTTTTGCTTTTTTATGCGACAGTATTCAGCAGACAGATGTGGTTTACTAAGATATCTTCTGTAAAAGCCATTAAATTTCGACCATGCTTTCGTATTCATGTGCCGTCTTTTATTTTCTAGTTCAAGTTATCTTTTATCCTGTCGGTAGCTGTGCTGTGCAGGTTTTTATTATATGTTGAAAATTTACTTGGTCTAGAAAAACAAATAAGATGGTTGTATATATTCATCCTCAGCCCGGCTGTCTGAACCATATGTTGTTCGTTGAAGTTTGTTCTTCATTGAACGTCTTTTTTCTCAGAGGAGTTGAATGTTAATAGTTGGTGTGATCTATTGTACTGGTTTAACAATAATGCTGGTAATTCCTGCTCTCCTTTTAAACTATTACACAGAAAACATTACTATCACCATGGTCTGCCTCGTTATCAAATGTAAAAAAAAAATGTGCTTGTATAATCCCAATTTTTTAAAGAAAAAGACATATTGCTATTATAATTTTTAACAAAGATCAATTCACTTAGGTGAAGTTTTTACGCAATAATACTGACGCATTTCTATAGTTTATAACAATTCGGGGATATGATTAAACTTTGAATTTCACACGTCCCGTTCTGATTGGCCTAAAGTGTTTCGTCTATCAGCTCATACACATAATTTTGTCATTTGACCATGACGTCATCGATTTTTTTTCCGTGATGTAATCCTTTAAAATTCTAAATAAGTAAACCATATTCTTGAAGCTAATATACATGTATCTGCATACACAGGACACATATTCGATATTCCTTAAACAAAACCATAGATAAAACTAGGTTATCTTTTATTTATAGTACTTTATATGACCTTTTTAACCTTTATAATTCAATCGTCAACGATGAGTATTTTGTAGAAAATACGCGCGTCTGGCGTACAAAATTGTAATTCTAGTATTTATGAGGAGATTTTTTATCGACATTGAAAACATTACAGTTAAGTATGGGCACTGTCCAACATGACCGGTGTCTTTCTGAACTGCTTTTGAAGGTGCTGTAAAAAATGTTCAATGATGTACAACAAACACAAAAGTGCAGGACGACATGACTGAAAGACATTTGAAAATCAGCTATTATTAGGCCAGGATAATCATTTTCAAAATCCATACTGTCCCAGAAAATCAAAAGGTCCTGCACTCAACTACTTTGAGTTTGTTTAATTTAATTGCAAGCGTTTTACACGATTAGATATCGTTGCTAATATTGAACCTTCATTCTTTTTTTGTTACAACATAAAATACGTTATTTGATTCATTTCGTTTGCAAATCAAGTTAATTAAGCAACATAATCGTATACCTTTCGCAAGTCTTGTGTAATTTTAGCAGTCGTTGTTTTTTTTCTCCGCTTCTTGCTGCGTTAGAAGGGTGATTTTGTGAATGTTTTTATTTTACTTTTGGTTATTTGAAGAATTTATATATTGATACAGCTAAAATAATGTATTTCTAGGGTATATAATCCTTAGTATTCAAATGTTTCAAATCCAGATACAATCAAATAGACAATTTTGTCAGGAACACTATTATTAATGGTACCTACTTTACTGCAACTGTATGTGCATTTCGGCAAATAATGTGTCTTCTGTGATACTTGGGGCCAAAATAAGTGAGTCAAAAATTTAACACAACTATGCAGAGATGATAAAAACCATAAAGGACCAACAATAAGAAAAAGGCCAACTACTCGAACTAGGTACCATAGCTATCATCCATTCACAAATTACAGTTTTAATCTAACACTATTTTTTTCTATTTTCGTTTCCATATTTACATACTTTTATAATGAACGATTTGATCATAAATAATCTTCCGGGGCAGTATTTGAACAAGTCAACATAAATTAATTTCAAGGACCTTCACAATATAAAAATGATTTTCTAAGGATATATATCTTTAGCCTTCTACATTCATTTTCTTATACTTACAGGCAGAAAAACCTGTTATAAAGACTGGAATGTTGAATATAAAGGATACTTAATGGCCAATCATAAAAGCCATAGAAGGACTGATTATGCATGTGTTGATGTAAATGCCGAACCATTCGACAATAAATCATCCTTCGAAGGTGGCAGTGTCTTCTTCTATCCAATAAGAACCAGCTGTGGTAGTTTGAGATGTCCCCCATACAAGCCAGAGGCTGACGTTTATTGCGTGGTATGCACCAAATAAAAGTACGATTATTAGACTGGTGTTACAAGATTATTTCGAATAGACAATGTATGTATGCAATTTAGTCATGTGACCGTGACGTCATCAACGTTTTTTCATGGTTTTCTACGGTTTAAAATGGAATTTAAATTATTAGAAATGTAATATTTTTTTCTGTCTCTTCGAAATAACATAAACAAGAATGTGTTCATAGTACACGGATACCCCACTCGCACTATCATTTTCTATGTTCAGTGGACCGTGAAATTTGGGTCAAAACTTTAATTTGGAATTAAAATCAGAAAGATCATATCATAGGGACCATGTGTACTAAGTTTCAAGTTGATGTAACTTTAACTTCATCAAAAACTACCTTGACCAAAAACTTTAACCTTAAGCGAACGGACGCACAGTTAAGGGCTGTTAAAATATCAGAACTGTTGAAAGAAGGGAAATCAATTCTGCTGGAAAAAAAACATGCAATATGTGGATGAATATAAAAGGCATCATCGGAGTTTATTAGTACAAAATAATTTACATAGTTAACAATTAATTCAACAGTACAAGAATTATATGTATGTCTGCTCAAAATGCCCATGAAATACTTGCAACTGGACAATAATCAATTTCAGTCAAAAGCCAATTCATATGTTACAGATTAAATTTGCAATATTTTTTATGCTTATCATACACAACTGGCATTGAACAAACTACAAATGACCACTTCATCAACAGTGTCCCCCATCATAAAATTACCGTAAACGTTATTGATTAGGGACGATCATGCATGTAATAGCGCTAAAAGATGCGAGACGTTCTGGCGTGTAATAGTGGACACGTTTTGGCGAATAACAATTTGCGGACATGTTTGGGGAATATTAAATATTACGGACACGTTTGGGGGGAGGGACACGTTTGAGAGTGTTACATATTGATTAGTTGTTATTTAAACAAGTGTTCAGCAGTTTTGGAGCTCTCTATGGTTCTTTTGTATTTTGTTAGTAAATTGGGTTGTTACATTGTGCATAGTACCGAGCCGATGAGCCAATCTTTTTCAATCAATTTTCAAAATTTGTTGTAGTGTTGTTTTAACTGTTTTTGTCAGTTTCTAGCAAGGAGCCTATAATAGTTTGGTTGTTTTAAAAATGACTTATTGATTATCTGAAATCAAACCATTCTTTCTATTTTTTGTCTAGATCCATTAAAGCTGGTATACTTTGTAAAATAATAGCCAATAACAATTATAACATGAGGCTGAAATATCATAACTAATCTACTGATTTGAAATTCATACACAGTTGTTAACGTTGTTTTTTTCCAGTTCTAAAGTTTTCAGACATCTCGCGAACCACGTTTCCAGAAAGAAAACAAAAGGAATTTAAGAATATTTTAATGTGAACCAGCACAATAGGGATAATGCCAATTTGTCCTAAGGTAGAAAGTTCCACGTGCGTAGAGTGACAAGTTATAACCCATCTCTTGGCAGCCCTTTCCACAATGAGCGCAGTGCCCATTTTTATAATCATCCCCACTATTGCATGGATGGGAAGTAAAATGGCAGTCTGAATTCACTGATTCAATGAAGTAGTAAACCGCTCTCATGTGACCACAACTGTAAAAAGGTGCTATTGCTACAAAGAAAAGGATATTTTGATGAGTTTTCTGTTATATAAAAATAAGAAGATGTGGTATGATTGCTAAAAAATAATTTCTGTATACAATTTTTACTTTTACATTTGACTGTATAAGTATATCTATAATACTAAAATTACGAGGTCCAATTTGTCAGCCGTCATAACGTAAAAACGACGAATCAAAAAATTCAACTTTATATATAACTAATATAGTACAAAGGTGTAGATTAAAAATTGTTTTCCACGTAATTAATATTGCCAATAATTAAGAAGTTCCGGGTCGAGTCCGATACCGATACCAATAGTATATTCACCTGTTACCGATTACCTTATCTGTACGTTCCGCATCTGAAAGGCGCACCACCAAACGGTGTATTCAGGATTAATATGCTCTATAGTATTACACGGGTCATAATCACAGGGTTGACACTACTTAATTGTCAAATTGTTACCTATTGTAGTATTTTAATTAGTTAGACTTTCTACGATAACAATACGGATACTAAAAATCTGGACTAAAATAAGGCGTATAGGTACAGATTTCAATTTGTTAGCGGGCATGACGTAAAACAGCGAATCAAAGAATTCAACTTTACTATAACTAATATAGGACAATGCTGTTGATTAAAAAGTACTCAATTCCAGGACCTTTTGTTTTCCAAATAATTAATATTATCAATAATTGATAAGTTCCAGTTCGACGGGCTCAAACAGAAAGATTTGAAAGCAGAGAAAACTGTGTATCTTATAATCGGCATGACTTTATCAGATGACAATACTAATATTAAAATAAGGCTTCCGCACAGTTATGTACTTTAATTCAGTCACGGACCTGCGATATCACGGGTGTGTTCTAGTATTATTAAATATTCTTTTATATGTTATCTCATCCGAAATTTTATGCATTTTTAATGCATTTTTATTTTTATGTATATTATTTTTAACTTTTCTGTAACCTTTGTACTTGCATGGTTTTAATGAGAATAAAATATCTATCTATTCAAACAATTACAGCTTAAGCACTCAAATTAACATTAATTCAGACGTACTTATAAAGTTTAGAGATCGGGTTGGCATGAGAGAAACAACATTAATACAAAAAAAATCCAAATCAAATAAATCAGAACCATTTAAAAAAAAGAACATTTTACTGGTGATTTACTACGATTGTACTGAATATATGTTTTTTTTAAGACAATACTAAATTTACATATTGGCAAAAAGATATGAAACACTCATTGAATGTTAATTATACAAGATATACTATACGATCAAAAGCACATCCAGGCTGGTTTTTCCCTCCATTTGGATAAAAATCTGCATGTCCCATACGATGTTGGAATCCAAAAACTGCAAGCGAGAAAATGAAAAATTGCAAAAATATACATGCTTAGCATTTTGCTAGTAAGATAAAATAAAATGTAAAATTAAGGTTTAAATGAAAGGATGTCGTTGCATTAAAGATTTCCTATGTTATTTACATACATATCAAAATACGTGTACATGTTCACATTTTATGAAAAAAATAATTAAAATTAAAGAAATATTTCATACTTTTAATGTTGAATTACATATTTGAATACCGTTTTACAAGTATTAATGACTGTCAAAATGTACCTTGAATGCTACTTCATACATGTACTAACATTGATAATCTACCAAATTTGATATCATTAACAGTACAATTTAATTGCACTAGATCATAGATGCACTATTTTACTATCGTATCAAAATCGTACCCCAATGGAAAATTGCGTCATGTCATCTTTTATTGAATTTACAGACGTGTACATTTTGTAACGATTAGGTGCCGTCTTTGAAAATATTACCCAAAATGCATTAAGATAGCGAATGGATCCATCAGTGAACTACTGCTTATTATAACAATGCTGTAGCGACACATAAGGGCATTGTTAATCTATCACTTAGACAGATCATTTACAATGGGTGTGACTTTTAAATGCGTTATGCCTGACATTTAGTTTAACACGTGCTGATAAATAACGATTAAAAAACGATGGAGGTTTTATGTTCGAAAGCCACACGTAGCAAGTGCAGTGCATTCAATCTAAATTCGTTTGGATTGTCATTTTCTTTTCGAATATTGGTGGTTCTCTACCGGTACACTGACTGCCTCCGACATAAACAAAAATTACAACCACGTTATTACATGTTGAAAGTGGCGTTAACCACTAATGATATTAAAATCAATAAATAAAAAGAATCGAACATGATTTTTACATTAATTTCGTTTGCTGGTTTAAATCTTTAAAACAGTCTTCATTTATCCATGCAATTTTACAATATTTTGACAAAACACTGCGGCGTCCTTGCAATTATCTGTCGTGTTATTTGGAATAATATTAGCAATTTTAAAAACCTAAATAGGTACGCAGTTGGTCATAAGATTCAAAATCTAAATAGAAATAAAACTTTGATTCAAACACAGGAGGGCCTAGCCATGACCATTTATTTCTTCTGAGATCAATCTAACAAACGCGCATCGCGTTAACATATTTCGATCATGTTTGTACTTAAAGGAGAGTGAGCAGATCCTGCTCCACAAATAATATCGTCGTGTTAGTCATTTTGTACAGATTTGTTAAGTACAGTCAGTATCATCAATTGTAAAAGAGGGACGAAAGATACCAGACGGTCAGTCAAACTCATAAATCGAAAATAAACTGACAACGCCATGGCGAAAAATGAAAAAGACAAACAGACAAACAATAGTACACATGACACAAGATAGAAAACAAAAGAATAAGCAACACGAACCTCACCAAAAAACTAGGGGTGATCTCGGGTGCCCCTGAAGGGTAACTGTTATGTTGAAGATAATATTTACTTGCGTCTGAATGTATTACATCGACAAATGTGGCATCCGAAGAGTCCAACCTCACATCTTGATTCGCTCGATTAAATTCCGGACCAGCAGGGTCTAAACCTGAAAATATGAATGGTATGGAATGTGTATGAACGCTTTTATTGTCTATTATTTCTCGTACACTGTATATTTCACTCGCACGCTCGTACATATTATTCAACAGTATTACACACGATATTGTTGCAGTAACACTTTAATAACACCATATACAAAAAGTTCAAAAAGAAGATATGAAATGTACAAATAAAAAAATTTCTAAGAAAAGTCACGCACACTATTTGAATTCGAATAAACTGGAGGTGTGGAATAATTGTCAAAGACAACTGTTCATCAAATAATCAATAAAACTCGTTTGAAAATTATGATAACAATGCAGGTCAATAGTGAACCAAGTGTGATAGAGGAAATTATAAATTATTTTTCCCCTTCAATTTATAACTATGTATAAACCTTCATATTAAAAAGACCTGTAGCGGCATCTTGATGTTAAAAATTCTAACTTCAGAGTTTTACAGCTCTAAGTTGACGTTAAATTTGAAATAAAAGACGACGAAAGTAAAATGTTAATGCGGGGTTCACACATTGCCGATTATTGTTCCCGTTTGAGATCAGACAGCGATACGACACGAAAAGTGAAAAAGTCGGATTAGTATCCTCAATTATCTGGAATGTCCTATTATTGTCTGAACGCAGTCGTTTTAGTTTGTAACAGATTCCTACTGGTCGGGAAGGGTCCGAATAGTTCGGCAAAGCACCCCGACAGCTAAGTGCGTCCCGTAACATTCGGGGAAACTCAGCCGATTTTGTCTAGTCGGATTACAATCGTGCCTATGTCGTGACAGATTCTGCTGTATCGGATCGAATTCCTAACAATGTTCTGTGTATTCGGGACGGTGTCCTGTGGAACGGGAATGATCTGGAGAAATTTTTCATTGCTGTTTTTCTGCCGATTGAGTCCAGATTGCATCCAGATCTTGTCAATTGCGAACCGTTTTTGTCGAAACCGTTCCGAAACAGTCCCGTTATTAATTCTAAATTTGTCAATGATACCCAAGTCAGAGTCCCGACAATTACAGAATACAATACGACTGAGACCAGACAAAGCCGTTTGCAATGCGATAGAGCGGACCGTGATAGGATTACGTTCCGACAGTACCTGATCATCCCGAGTATGCCGACAGTTTTCGAACGGCTAACTTTCGTAAGCGTCGGTTCACTGTCTTGTCACTATCTGATCTCTGTCGGATTACATTCGTTAGAATCGGGACGCAGTCGTGACAGACTCGGTCGAATTTTACCTGGCGAAAGATACAAATCGGATGAGAAGCGGATTTAGAACGGGATTATCGGGATAAATTCGCTTGGAAACGGTTGAATATCGACGCTTCCTGAACAATATCTGATTGTTGTTTGTTTTTTTTACAAATTTTAATTGAAGTTTGAATTTCCATCCACGATTCATAGGATTTGGATCAAACTTTTAATAAATTTTAATCGGGAATGGTCCTGTCAAGGATGGCAGTAGAAATCGTGAATGTGTGACCCCAGCTTAAACAATGCAAAAAAGGACAACTTACAATCTTATCTTCATCAAACAAAATACATATATGAAAGCAAAACAACTACACTTGCGGGGATACAGACAGACACTATGCATTGGATTTGGATATAAGTGCGTTGAACTTAAATTGTTTGTGGATCTTCAACAGCTCGATTTAACAGCGTAATGTAGCCGGAATAACGTAACATATAAGGTTGATTGCACTCGTCAGCTTGATTTAACTAAACGCACCTACTTTATTAAGGGTTCAAAATGTATAGCCAGAAATGCCCGAAGGTATGTCTTATATTCTGACATTACATAAATATAAATATTCACTCTTATCAAATATCTAATAGACCTGTTTTTCGAACTTTTATACTAGTTTTATACATTTGACATTTGACACTAGCATTTCAATAACGCAAATAATATTTTAGCCATCCCAATAATATCAATTACTTACTATAATTGTTATTACGACAAAAGAGATGATTTCAGCTTTCAAATTGTGAACATTCACATCAAAACTGTATCAACGAAGACGGAAGAAGTTATATGTATATAAAAAAACTAAGTACCTGTTATTCTACCTATTCCTGGGATGTTCTCACCAACATAACCAGCAATATGAACACATAAACTGTGGCTTGACAAAACACACATAAACCCAACATTCCTTGCAGAAATACAGTTATTTAATGTGGGTTGTCAATAAAAAGGCAAACGCAATCATTCATTCATTTACCGTATTCCGATCGCTTGCAAAAAGATGATTTCAGTTCATTATTAACCTTTTTGCTTTGCGCAAAACTGTATCAACGAAGACGGAAGAAGTTATATGTATATAAAAAAAAACTAAGTACCTGTAATTCTACCTATTCCTGGAATGTTCTCACCAACATAACCAGCAATATGAGCACCTAAACTGTGGCCAACTAAATGTACATGGTTCAATGTCAGACCACCGGAAGTGTGTAGCAATTTGACCATGTTAGCAGTAATGGCACCCACAACACGAGTGTTTGCCACAGCTTGGTTATACTTATCATAAGCTCCTTTTGTCCAAACCACAACGATCACATTCACATTAAACTGCCGAAATAAACACATAATTAAATGATTTTGATAAACTTATGAATAGCGGAAAACATATTCATCATAGTGTAAGCATTTACATCGATAAACCGACTCTACAGTAGGCATGTTCTGTGTAGGCCAACAAGACATTGAAAAAGCAGCTCGTTTTGTCACTTATGAATGCAGAAATAAATCAGATGGTATCAACCCGCATACGCAATTACCATCTTGATTTGCAGGTCTTATTCAGAAGAATATTCATAAGATTAAAATCAAAAAGGAACATACATAATCAAATGACATATGAGTAAACCTATACACCAAACAATATTTACATACAGTAACATCTTTCAAATGTCATAATACAAGTAAACCGCCTGACTGGATCATTAAATCTGGCCGTGTAAACTTTTTAGATCAAAGTGAAATATGTAAATCTTATCATGTGTTGATATTTCATCGCCATCATATTTGTTAACATATCGGACGTCAGTTTACTCAATTATTCGCCATGTATCTTTCACGAGTTTCGACACTAGGATCTTCTTTGTCTTGTCTTCTGAATGCATCCTATGATAATCCCTCAATTTAGGAAAGCTTGATTTTCAATGTAGATAAAATTTTATAGAAAAGATTTCAAAAATAACATATTCATCAACTTACATTTTTTACGAGAGCACTTGTCATAAGTTTAATCCAATTATTGTCTTCTTCTCCATGGAAACCATGTATGATAAACACTGTTTTGTGCGCACCATTGAAGTGTGTAGATTTTACAGAAGCCCCAGTTCCATTTGGATCCAGAAGTTGGCCATTGGTTGGGTTGGCTCGAGTATACAGATGGAATGTGGTTGCAATGTGTTCTGGAGAGAGTGGAAGCGTACCGAAAGTGTTCCAGAATGGCGCAGAATTACTGAAGCATCCAATATGAGTATAACATACTTGGTTAGCTATAAAACATGTTTAAATTAGTATATTCAACACTTCTCTGTACATCACATGTATCATTTCTGACATTTGCTTCTTTTTTTTTAAATGATTTCAATCAATAATACGAAAATAATATCCCAGAACGCACCCTTCCAAACCTCTTTATAATATAGATCTCGAATTAAAAATGTATTCTTCGGACATATCAGTCTCGTTGAAATCTCGCCTCTGGAATTATTTCCACAAATTGAGATATAAGTGCATCATATTAATGAATTAAAAAAATATATCATAAGCACACTTAACTAAATGTGAAAAAAGTGTATATAAAATAAATCGTTGTTTTTTAACCAATCAAGTCAGTCTCATTAGCCTGTATGTTGAGAAAATGGAAATGACTTTACCAGAAACATAAAAAATCCCAAATCATTTTTTCTTTTCAAATTTCTTAGAAATGTATTTATTCAATCATTTATAACAAAGAAGTTGAAGTATGTTTTTTGTTCTAAAACAAAAGAGAGAAAAAACCAAATTTACAAAATTGACAGCATGGTAAATTTGAGAAGAATAAGCACCAAGTTTTATAAAACTACCTATAGTTTTTTTAGTTTCATTTATTCAGATTGGTTCATCCATCTTTATTGAAAGAATGAGAAAAAGTTATATTGTGGAACTGTTTTGTTTTTCTTCATGATAATAGCCAAAAAAAATTTAAATGGGTAAAAATTGATGAAAAATGGGAAAATCATCAGAACTGGGTTTTTTCAAATAGCCATAGCAAAATATGAAGTGCATCACCGTAGGATTTTTTCTTCACTAATTATAATTTTTATAGTCATATCAACCGAATAATCATGTAATTCTAGAAATATTTGGCTTCAGAGGTGTGCATCTTTAATAAATGTCATGCATGACAAGTACGTATGTTATTTGTTATATTATTTGAATAATAAAACAATGCGTCAAATGTTTGATAATGTTTGTTATACCAGAAAAAAAATATTTATTATTCAATTCGATGCTTCATAATATAAAAGACTATTGACAATTGTATTGTTCGTACCCAAATATGTAAATAACGTCACGTTATTGGTTGAAATGCCATTGTTTATGACGTTATCACAACGTTTTGGTATCTGGTTTAGAAAAAAATATTACCAGTTAAGAATCCAACATTTTCTGAAACGGCGAATTTCTACAAAATATCGTGAGAAATGAATACTTCCTTTCTCATTTCCGTTTTGAGACTTATCATACTAAGAGATGAAAGGCAAAACCTGCAAATTTAGAAATTCATTTAATGTAAATATCATAGTAATGTCATGTTTTATGAGAAAACACATTGAAGAAAAATCACTTCTTATTTTTTTGGTTGACTTACCATTTGCTACGAGCAATAGGTATGCAGCAAATAGAATAACACACCACATCATAAAATGTTGCGTTGTGCAGAAATGGAAATGTTAATATAAACACCAATTCACGGTTTAAATAGTACCTGATAAGAATATGTGTCAAGTACTGGTCAGAGCGTACAGAAAAACTTATGAGTGACATTCCTGCCATCTATATTTAACCTAAAAATTGTCGAAATATAACTTCTTCTTTGACGAAGTATATAAAACAAGATTATCCTGCATCTTTGCATCATTCATATGTTTGAAGGATTGAAAAGGACAGTTTTATTCTCAACATATGAAAAGATAAAACAAAACAGAATCAGACTATTAGATATTATTGTTTCATATCGATTTTTTAATTTAGTTTACATCTGACAACTAGTGCAAAAACAAAAGAGAAATTTCGAACAAGATGATTTTACAACATTTTGCAAACATCATTGATAGATGTTTTGTTGGGATTCTTTGTTTCATATTTGTTTGCTTTTGTTCTAATTGAGATGTGACACAGTGATGACTGCTATACCCATATTTTGACAATTTTACCTATTATGGCTGATTTGATCACGCATCGTTGTAATTATAATGGAATTGAATGAGACTGTCATACAAGTGAGAGGTTTAGCGCTATAAATATAAAAATAGAAGATGTGGTATGTTTGTCAATGAGACAACTCTCTAAACCAGGTTCAATTTACCATTTTCAACATTTGTACCAAGTCAGGATTATGACAGTTGTTGTCCATTCGTTTGATGTATTTTATCTTTAATTTTGCCATTTGATGGAGACTTTCCGTTTTGAATTTTCCTCAGAGTTCAGTATTTTTGTGATTTTATTGTTTGGTTAACCGATATTGGACATCTGTTGAACTGAATATGTTACTAACTGATTAACTTTGGGTCTTTCAAAATGCTAGTTGATTATGTCTTGCATACTTTAAGTAATATATTTTAACAGTATCGAACACGTCCATACAGGTTAAGAAAAAATGAGTACCTATACTTTTGGAGATGATCCCCACATCAAACTGTTTTCATCTTTCATCCAACACGAGAGCACCAACTCGACTTTTGTAAAACGTCAAAATTTGCTGCACGAGTTGCAAATTTGGAAGCTTTATGGGGTTTTTTTCAGATATGCTCGAGATCAAAATATTTGAAAACCAAAAATCTCATAGAAACGAGGTGTAACTGATATAATGGCAAACACACACAAGAAATCAAAGCGTTACACAAGGGAGACACATTCATGAAAAGCAAATTTCAATAACACAACGGTTCCGACAAACTTAAGTTGACTGTTCTTTATTTTTGGTTGATAAGATGGTATTCATTTAATTGTACAAGAATAGAATCAAGGTTGCAAGGTTCGTTCTGCAAAATTGACAATCGATATTGTTCACCTAGTTCGTAAGGCTCATTTTATAAAAAAAATAAACAGCTGCGCCATGAGCGCATGCTACGCCCTACGTCTTGTGTGGAAGTTTTATGCAATAATCATAAATAGTTTCTGAGAAAGTTTTAAGCAATAACCATATATTGTTTTTGAAACACGGCGGGACATGTGAAACCCCCCACCCTGTTTTTTTTTTTTACAAAAAACTAAATATCACTAAAATGAAATTTTGAATCAAAACCAAAAAGTATACAGATCTTTAGATTGATATAACAAAAAAGTGTGTAAAGTTTTAAGCAATAATCATAAATTATGTTGGAGATACGGCGCGACATGTTAAAAAAAAACTCCCCTGTTTCTCCAAAATAAAATTTTGAATCATCACCAAAAAGTATACAGATCTTAAGATTAATATAACAAAGAAGTGTGTAAAGTTTTAAGCAATAATCATAAATTGTTTTTGAGATACGGCACAACATGTAAAAAACCCCTCCCCCTTTTTACAAAATACTCAATAACTCAAAAATGAAATTTGAATCATCACCAAAAAGTATACAGATCTTTAGATAAATATAACAAAGACATGTGTAAAGTTTTAAGCAATAATCATAAATCGTTTTTGAGATATGGCGCGACATGTAAAAAAAACCTCCCCCTTTTTTACAAAATACTCAATTACTCAAAAATGAAATTTTGAATCATCACCAAAAAGTATACAGATATTAAGATTAATATAACTAAGAAGTGATTAAAGTTTTAAGCCATAATCACGAATCGTTTTTGAGATACGGTGCGACATGTGAAAAAAACACACCCCTGTTTTAGTTACAAAGTGCCGTAACTCAAAAAGTTTTAATCTTATTTTCACCAAAAAGTATACAGATCATTTGACCATCATAAGAAACAACTATATTAAGTTTCATGAAATTTGGATAAGTCGTTCTCAAGTTACGGTGCGACATGTTTACGCCGGACAGACAGACGGACGGACGGACAGACAGACAAACAGACAGACGGACGGACACCGGACATTTGTATACCATAATACGTCCCGTCAAAATTTTGACGGGCGTATAAAAAGATAATGGCTTGAAAAAAACCTTTCTTTCTGCAGTGCAATCAATGCGGTCTATTTGAAAACAAGTGTCATACGCACTTACAGCAGCAATATTCCCCAACTTCAGCTGCATATGGAATATCTATTTCTCTAATCATTCGGTATTCACGAAGCCGCTACTCAGACTTTATAAAACGTCACCATGGTCCAAGAAGAAAGTGAAGAATCAGGGTTATATATAAAAAAAATCTCGTCACGTTTCTAAAAAAAGTGCATCGGAATACCTTTTCGATAAATCTATCAACTTGATTTATGATACATGATTGGTTGGAAATATGGATTCTAGGTACTAATGTTGTTTAACATCTTAATAACGTGTTACAGTGTGTGTGTTTTAAATTTCTTTTTAACCCTTAATTTTAGTCCATTATCAGTTATATCATTTTGGCTTTGCTTTGTATTGCACAATCCCACTTTGTGTTCTTGTGGTATGGTCAGTTTGTGTATTCTTGTCTTTAGAGTATTATATGCCATTTTGTTTTTCTTTATTGTCATAGTTGTTTGATTTGTTCACACAATATTGTCATGATATTGTAATTTTGCCACTGTCAGGCCAGTGAGAGGTTTAGCTAGCGCTAAAACCCCGCCTTATCCAACATTTTCTACATAAGGAAATACCTGTACCTAGTCAGGGATATTCCATTCTTTTTGGTGTTTACGAACTTTTGATTTTGCCATTTATTTCGATAGTTTCCATTTTGTGTTTTCTTTGGCCGTAATTTCAGTCAAGTATCGCTGCATACGTATACAATCACTTTATTGTTCTTTTCGACATAAATATTTGTCAAGAAGTTAACCGATCAATACGTTTTCCTTTGATTTTGCATTTGTCGAATGATTGTTTTACCGAAAAACAATGCATAGAGTGTCGCAAATATGTCTACTCCAACTCTGCACTAGTATCTATTGTTCTGGAGTTTGTATACCAATTATTTGACATCTGTTTAATGGAATATTGTTGACGCATCGTTTTTGTTTTGGTTTGTAGTGCTCTTATTCCAACAGTTCCCAATTATGAAACATGAACATGATTGGTAATCTGCAACTGTTATTCATTTCATACGCCTATTTTTCTGTGATTCATTAAAGAACATTTTATATTTGTGAACCAAGATCACTAGGATCTTGTGTGTGTATTTTGAAGGACATAATAGAAGTATACTTTATTTTTCTCAAGAAAGAATAATTACACAACAAATAACCAATGTAACATTGACTGCATGTATGTCAAATGTTGCATTTTCAAATCTCAAAAATCAAAAGGAATAATCACTGTATCAAGCCAAAGCAAAAGCATAAATAAAACAAAACGTTGACACTGGGGAAAAGAAACTATGAATATTATTCAATTTTATTTAGAGAAATTTTGTTAGACAATTTTATGAAATAAAGACCTTGTTTTGGTTAGTTCCAAAATACCATTTAGTATTATTTGTCAATTAAAAAAACTGCCGAATTTTTTCCCGCAGATAAGAATATATTCAGTGCATGCAAATTATTCCGTATCGTTATGCATGCAGATTTTAAAGGAGGTTTAACTGTGATGATATCACTTGCCCAGATGTCAGATCCATAGCGCTTATCTGAAGTTCTGTATGTCCGAATATGAAGCTTACTTGAACCATTCTTTCTGTTCTTGATGGATTTGGGAAAACCATCTTAACTTTTCCTAACTCAGTACAACCTTCCTCGTCTGTGTACATTGGATTTGCTTCAGAAGTACAATAAATAGGCAATGATAATTCTGTCTGAAATTCCCTCGTCGTACGAAGAGTAAACAAATGTTTATCCCCTATTTGTACCGTTTCGTCCAGCTTAACAATTGCCTCGAATATTTTTGTACATTTCATTTGACCTTTGTCTCGAATCATATACTTCATATCATGGAAATTCTTGTTGAAATTTGAAATAGTTTGCATTCCATATGTGTACCGCATTTTTCGAGAAACAATATAATTTGGTTTATGGCCAAATAATACCGCTCCTTTTAAAACAGACATGCCTGCTTCCTTAGGAACAATTACTTTAATTTTATTTGGCTCCCCAAAAGACCGTATGACCGCATTTTGAACTAATTTGCACTCGGAGAATCCTCCTACAAGTAGTATCTGAGTCACCCCTGACACAGAAGTCAATATTGTGTCCATAACTGTAATAATACCACCAATAGTTGTAGTAAACAGAGACTTAACAAAAGATGCATCAATACGAACTTTATCATTCCAAACTTTTATTTTGTCAGCATATGGGGAGACATCAAGTGCCCTTTTGAAATCTTTCTTTTTCGTGTATTTCTTACAAATTTTGTTTAAACCTACTATAGGAATGGTGATATTAACCGTGTCAGTTTTCGACGGACTAATAGTTCTTTTCAGTACTTCAAAATCACGACGCAGATCCAAATATACTGAAGGATCCTTTTTCTGTAACTTTTCAAATGCTTTTGGTCCCATTATTTCTTCAAATATTTGGAGGTACGATCTGTCGACAGAAGTTCCACCGCAATCATTCCCACTAGCACGATGGAGTTCTTTCAAGTGACCATTGTCAAGTTTCTCTTGAACTATAATATCAGCAGTTCCTCCTGTAATAAATAATACCTAGTTATTTAATATTTCCTTGTGTTTATATTTTTAAATTAGGAATCGTATTGAGTGGTACACTTGGAAAAGTCGAGAATTTAGGGTTGTCGTCTCGTTCACATTTGAATATTTTTTCTATATCAGATTTGATACTATGGGTTAAACATGCGTAGCAGGACCTGCATTTTCCTGGTGAGGACTGAAGATCACCTCAGCTATTTTATTTGTGTTTTTGTTGTCGTTCGGTTCATATGTAGTGTATTGTAACATTTTGAAAGGCTGTTCGTCGTTATGTTTTTTTGCCATGGCGTTGTCAGTTTCTCTTTTTTTCTAAGTTGGAAATGTTCATTTGTTATCCTGCGCCTCCTGTTCTGTGTGTCAGAAATCATATCTTCTTTAGTCGTAATAACCTTCCATCATTACCGAACTGAACAAAGAAGTAACACGACGGGTGCCGTATACGGTGCAGGAAATGCTTACCCTTCCGGAGCACCTGATTTCACTCCCGGTTTTAGTGGAGTTCGTGTTGTTTCTTATTTCTTATTTATAACTGTTGATGTAAATGTCCTTTGATTTTTTTAGTCTTTGTTTACTCTTTGGTTTTGATTGTTATTGTCTTTATGTTATTCCAAATCCAGTTCCAGTTTGGAGTGTTAAAAAAGGAAGAATTGACTTACAATAAAATAGAAGATATCTGGTATAAAAATTGGGGGTACTGAAATCAAAATTTCACAGTTGGCTGATGATACCACTTGTTTTTTGAAAGATGTTTTCTCAGCGCAAATTTTATTAGATTCCTTTAACGATTTTGAGAAGTGTTCAGGATTAAAAGTAAATTTTTCTAAAACCGAAGCAACATGGATTGGAAGAAATAAGTTTAACAAAGAAGGTTCCCTTCCTATTAAATGGACAGATGGTTTTAAAACCTTAGGTTTAAAATTTAATGCTTGTGAAGAAATGGTTTGTTCTAATTTAGATACATGCATAGAAAAAATGGAATCAATAATTAAACTATGGAGGATCAGAAACCTTTCCTTGATCGGAAAGATTGTAATTCTTAAATCACTTGCAATATCGAAACTTATTTATGTCATTTCATCTACACATGTACCAAGATCTTATGTAATTAAAATACAACGTGATATTAATAGTTTTTTATGGAATGGTAGTACTCCGAAAGTTAAATCGGAAGTTATTCAAAAGTCTCCTAGCGAGGGGGGACTGAAAGCTCCAAATTTTGAAGTACAGCTGTTATCCTTTCGTATTATGTGGGTAAAAAGATTTCTATCAGAACATGACTCCAAATGGAAACATGTTTCCAAAGCATTTTTCACCCTTTTTGATTTAGAGGACTTGTTTATGAGCAGATGTGAATTTGAGTTTTTGAATTTGAAAGCACCTCTTTTTTATATAGAAGTGCTATCTGCTTGGAAACGTTTCAAGGGTATTTTCATCCCGTTAAATGCATTTCATGTTAGAAAAGAATTTATTTGGTTCAATCCGTTTATCAAAATTGATCAAAAGAGTATTTTTTACAGATCTTGGTACATGAAAGGCATAAGGTTCATCAATGATATTGTAGATGATAAAGGCATTTTTTTTGTCTCATGACGCTATTAACAAAAAATATAACCTGAATGTCACTTTTGTAGACATTCTATCTATTAAGCTTGCTATACCACGTGACTGGAAAGATTTGTTATTACAACAAAACATGTCACCTAACAGCAACTCATTTGGATTCGTTTTTGAGCATGAGAATAAAAAAATGCCTATCAGTAAATTATTTGCTAAAGATGTATATTCAATTTTTATCGATCGGGGAAGTGTTTCTCCTATTTCACAACAAAGATGGGAAGAAAGTTTTAATATAGAAATTAGTGACGAACAATGGAAAAATATTTATTCATTAGCTTTCAAATGTACTATAGAAAGCAAACTACAAGCTTTTCAATATAAATTACTACACAGAATAGTCTCACATAATTATCTTCTTGAAAAATATAAACTTTCCTCAACTAATGAATGTGCCAGTTGTAAAGAAATAGAAACTATAGAGCATAAATTTTTTGAATGTACAGAAATAAAACAATTTTGGAGAGTTTTTTCAAATTGGTGGTATTCAGTTTTTGGAGAAAAACTATTCTTGAATAAAGACAGTGTCATTTTTGGTGTATTGAGTTCTGATAACTTAGTTCTAAATTATTGCATTCTACAGGCAAAATATTACATTTATTATGTAAAGTACACACAATTAGACAGACTGTTCATATCTGTGCAAGCTTTTCTTAAATTTTTGAAAAGACGTCTGGAGATATTAGAATATTTTTATATTTCTAAAGACAAACACGAGTCATTTGCCAACAGATGGGGGGAATTTATGAAAGCTATTTAATTAAATTTATTTTTTAATATTGTTATAGTATAATGTATTCCAAAGTATTCTTAAGACGTATCATATACTGAATAT
Source organism: Mytilus edulis (assembly GCF_963676685.1). Lineage (NCBI taxonomy): Eukaryota > Metazoa > Mollusca > Bivalvia > Mytilida > Mytilidae > Mytilus > Mytilus edulis. The sequence goes on from NC_092350.1 coordinate 41,882,003, forward strand.
TCACACCACTATCTTGTATTTTTGTAGTATGTCTTATTTGCATAATATCAATAGTATAACAATGCCATACATGTCATGTCATTCACTTATGTCTTGTAAAAATGTATGTATGCACTGTAGTTTGAACACCAAAAAGATCAATAAAAAAAAAAAAAAAAAAATAGAAGATATCTTTCTGTCAATATATTTTCTTCATCTAAAGTCAGATTTTTATGCAATTAGTCAGGCAATTTAGAATATGATAATTAGGATAAAAAACAACATTTGGCAAAAAACAAACGCATGCATGATATACAGCACATGCAAACAAATACCGACAAGTATGACAAGAGTGCACACGCTGAAATGTCTTGCCTCCTTTACTGTTCATAGATTTTATGTTTAAAGGTAACGGTGTTACTAAAAGTATCACATACAATTTCCATTTGTAAAAGATCCATGAAAATGCGTTCAAGGTCAAATAAATCTTGTCAGACAAACATGTGCGAGTTGTCTCATTGGCATTTATACCACATCTTCTTATATCTACACCTGACAATTATTGCGTCAATAAAATATATTTGACCTTTTGCTTGTGGAACTGAAAAAATAGACCAAAACACAACAACCTAACATTGACAAATAAGGTAAAGGTCAGATGAGTCATGCTAGACTGACAAGAACCCCTTACAATTATTCCATACACCAATTCAGTTGATCTACTGCTAATAATATTTGAGAACCAAAATACTCATTTTCACATAACTTTACCGTGTCTGACTGACCAGTAAACGTTGTAAGACACACAAATACTAAATACTGTAATCTTAATACTCATAATACGTGATAAATTCACATTAAAAAGCAGTCAATGAACCATAAAAGTGAGAAAAGGACATTGGATAAACGACAGACGGAAACATTAGGTATATGCGATCAAGGTATGGATAATCTAGATCTTCTACATTCTGAAATATGAATCAGTATACAAGTAGTGTACATCCCCATTGCCTCCGTGGGATAGTTAGCCGTTTGGCTCGAATACTGCGAATTTCATCGCAAGAGACAAAATCCACACTGTGAATAAAAGTTGAGCAATACAAACTCCGATGCACTGCAATAATAAGCAATATGATCCAATACTGGTACTCATCGTGTTGCTAAAAAGGTAATATTTGTGGTCATTTCAAACAAACAAACAATAACAGTTATCCGAATCAAGTTGGCAACCAAAACTTTAAGCATTTTTCATGCTAAATATTTGGTTGTCACCCTACCACTTAGGCTCTACTAACATAGATGGTCGAGTAGTCTAGCGCGACGGGCCAGCCTAAATTGTTGAGTGGACTCTAGCGCGAAGGACCAGAGAAGGTGGTCGAATAGTCTAGCGCAACGGGCACGGTACAAGGCGATTTGATGCCACGATATCTTATTGGCATGAGTTCGAATCCTAGCCAGAGAAGAACCAAAAAAGTTAGACAAATTATATATAAATAAAGATTTAACAAAACAATCTGCTTTCAAAAACAAACACATGTTGTTTGAGTTGTTGGGCTGATAATATTTCTACTGGTAGTTGAGATTATTGGAAACAGGATGTAGTTGTCAGATCAGTTTAAAAACTAACACAATCACACGTTACAAATGACAACTAATAACTGACAAGCTGCAACCCAATTTTTAAGTAGTTATGATGAATAATAAAGATGATAGGTTTGGCTACGGGGCGCCGAATGGGACCATTGTGGTTTTGTACCCGAAATTCAATTTTGTACGGACAAAAGTGAGTTTTGTTCAACAAAAATGAGTTCAGTTTAACAAGATTTGTAGCATACTAACGTTACGCACGCTGTTCATACAAACTCTGGGATTTGAAACAGAATCTTCGAAATTCCATTGCAAAAATGGCGGCTAACACATACCAATATAAAAATAAATTCAGAACATGTTTTTAATTATATTATTTTAGCTCTTGGTCATATACTTAGTTATATCTAGAATATTTGAGGATTTAAACAACAAAGTTATGTAAAAAAACGGATGTCGAACGTTACATTTCAAACAACTGTTTTAACTCTTATGTATAGTGATGCTATTTCTTATTCTCTGATCTTCCCGAAACTTGGCGGGAACAGCGACGTGTGTCGGTTCTTTGTGACGTTAAAGCCGTTTTTTTGTCAAATTTTGTTTGACTCGGTGACAGCAGATTTAGCTGAAACAAGAAATATTTCGTTGACTTAACGACTAAAAGTGAATTTAATGAGTATATATAGAAAAAAATGTCTTAAAAAGGTAAGATAATAATAACATCTATCAATTGTACAAATATTTGCCTCCTTGTTCGTGAGTTCAAAAATTGTAGATTCTATAAAATCTTCTCTACGCAGTCATTTTTCAACCGGTAGCCGTTTTGTCCAAGTTGATATTACATTTGTCAAAGCTCTAAATGTGTTTGTTTTACCTGATATTTCAATAAGTTGTTTATAATTTATTAAAACAAAAGTTAGATACACGAAGAGTACAAAATTACAAGAATCTTTTTTTATTTACTACATCTTTGAGTCTTAAAGGAACAAAATGAAACGAACATTTACAAAACGGTAGCCATTTTGACCAAACGTCGGAAAACGTCGAAAAATCCGAAAAAGCTTGTTTCCGACGTAACTAGTATGTGCTAAATTTGTTTCAATTACATGTTCCAGATAATTAAAACAAATTATAAAAAAAATTATATCGTTACATGACCTATATATTTTTTCAGTTTTTACATCTGGACCAGAAAAGGTTGCGTACTACATGAATATAAAGCGACAAAAGGAAAAAGAAAGACAAGTAAAAAAATATGATAAGAATAAAGTCCTGTATAACGAGAAAAAACAACTGAAACGACGCGAGAGGCGGACAGAAAAACCTTCAAGAGCAGCGTTAAAGAAACAGATTTACAGACGACAGAAGAAGAACGAGTTTATTAAGAAAAAAGAAAAAAGAGTCGAAATGAACAGAAAGAAAAAAGATTACCGCAATAATATGAAATTGAAACAGAATGAAATTAAAGGTGTATATTTTGAAAACAATTTAACTGCATTTCAATCAAGAACACAAAAACACAGAGCACTGCAGAAGTTAAAAAACAGTTTACCGAAAACGCCAGAAAAGCGGGCAACTTTAATTTCGTCCTACTTAAGTGATACAAAGAGTCCAACACCAGAAGATCTCAAGAGCATTAAAATGGCGGAAGATGTCTTATCTGACATGAAGGACATTGTGAATGATACCAAACACAAAAGAACAAATGATGCAAGAGCAACGGTAAACATAATGAGTGCTGCAGTGAATGATGAAAATGTTCAAAAATCTAAACGCAGAATACAGTTGTCCAAAAAACTCGGATTTAACGTCAGAAGAATGTCACAAGGTATGCTATGAATATAATTTTCTTCATTTGTAAACGAATATCAACCAAATTACCATACTGTTCAATAAATGCATATAGATTAATAAATAAATAAGAAGATTTGGTATGAGTGCCAATGAGACTTCAAACAAGGTTTTTTTTTTTAATTCAAATCAATTTAAAAAAAAAAGTAAACATGTTTGATTGACAAAAAATTAGTACCTATTAATACTTACAAGTAATTGTGAGTAATTTGATAGTAATTTGAAAATGCAAATACTTTTTCAATGTATCTTAAGTAATTCTTTTAGTAAATATCAAGCAATTTTTATCATATATACCAAGTAATTCTTTTAATGAGATATTTCTATTTATTATAGCAAGTTATTCTTTCGTTTACGATTGTAATATAACAATAGTTTTAAATGGCTACCCGTAACACAGATCTTGTGTATGTCGTTGTGATAGCCGGCAATAGCGTGTGATATTGTAAAGACGAATATGTCTGTTTTATTTATTACTTGGTTTTAATAAAAGTCTTTTTGTAGGGAAAAGAATAAGGGAAAAGTTTTGACAACAGAAGTCTCAGCGTGGACATTCACATCAAGAAAAACAAGAAGTGACGCTTTATCTGGTGACATTAAACGGAAAATCTATGAATACTTGATATCTCCCGACAATTCGCGACCTACTGCAAACAAGAAGGATATAAAACGATTAGGTCCTAAAGTATACACCAGTCACATGAAGCACGTGCTTTTAAAAAACTCAGACAGAAGTCTATATTAGTTTCAAAGAAAATTACCCTGATTTGAATATTTCACAGAGGTTATTTGAACGGTTAAAGCCATATTTTGTTGTATCTGTACGGACATGTGACCGAGAAACATGTTGTTGCAGGTATCATGAAGGGGCTAGATATTTATTTAAACGTTGCATGGATTTTCGAAAAAAACACACACCAACATCTGAACATTTTCCAATTTTCACCCATCTCACTGACCTGACAAATCATACTTTGTGTCCAAAAACTGACGGTCAAGACTACCACCAATTAAAGTGTGTGGAGCGGAGGTGCGATGACTGTGGCGTGAACAAATGGCATTTATCGGAAGAAGAACTCTCCCTAACTACAGAATCACCAAATGTTGAATGGATGCGCTATGAGTATGTTTTCGTTCCAACAAAAAGCGGAGAAAAGAAAAAGCTGTGCCTTGTTAAGGTGAATACAAAACCGGGTGAAATGTTCAAGTACTTTCTTGAATTGATATCAAAGTTTTCAGCACACGTTTTTCGTGCAAAATGGCAACAGAACAACTGAAATCCATTAAGAGCAACTTAAAAAAATTGAAGCTATTTGCATTCATAATTTTTCTGAAAACTATTCGTGTAAAGATAAAATTGAAATCCAATCATGCTATTTTCAGAAAACGGAAGTTTCGATACGTGTATCCGTGATTTATAGGCATCCAATTAAAAATCTAGACGGTCCGTCCGATCCTGAAGTTAATGGTGGATTATTTGAGGAACGGTTTTATTGTTATAAGTCCTGATCAAGTTCATGATCATAATTTTTCACATGAGGCGCAACGGCAAATAGCGGATTACCTAAAGAGTATTAACTATGATATGAAAACCATGCACGAATTTACTGACGGGTGCGCAACGCAGTATAAATCAAGGCACTGTTACGGAGATTTGAGCTATGCAAAACAAGATTTTGGTATCAAAATAGTTCGAAACTATTTCGAAACATCCCATGCCAAAGGAGTACAAGATGCCGCAGGGGGGTTAATAAAAAATCAAGCTGATTTTGCAGTTGCAAGAGGAAAATTGTTGTAAAACTTTTGTAAAGACAATTTAGAGACTCCAAGGCAGTCCTCTATATGCAAACGTCGAATTGTTAGATATGTTGCGGAAGTTCCCCGAAATAGAACAAGATCTTTTAAAGTCGTCGCGTCAGTAAGGTGTATTCACCAAATCAAAAGTACGAGTCCTCGAAATGTTTTAGTTCGAGACTTGTCGTGCTACGCATGCTACAACTGTCCTGATGAATCCAATGCTTGTACTAGCCAAGCCGGAATTTTTTGCAGATATAAACTTGTTCACGAAACTGAGTTAACAGAAAGACTTATCGCAAATAGCGATGAAAATACTTTCATTGAATTGATACAACCCGGGATTATTTTAGCCTTTTTACGGACGATCCAGGAGAGGACTATTATATTTTAAAATGTTTATCAGACGTTAAAAAACTTAATCAATCAACTTTAGATGACTGGGGAAACACTTTTCAAGCTGGGGTTCAATTAGTTGAAGGGTTGTATTTTGATAAATTATGTGTTAATGAAAACAATATTCAGTTCAAATTGATCAAGGGAAAAAAATCTTTAATTTACCTGAACAGTGTCAGATATATTTGTATTGGGGTCGAATCAAGGTATGGAAAATTTATAATGACAGATGATATGCACCATGAAATTTTAGCAGCATGTGATTAAAATTTTTTGTACATCTATACTTTTGTTTTGATTTATTTATGGAAAAACTTTCCGTCTTATTTTCCCTTCCTACATGACCTACAATACAGCATTTTGCAGGTGTTAAATCGATATCCACAACTTGAGGCAATTCGTGGTAAAAAGACTTAAAAAATAATAACAGAGACAAAAACAACCAACAACATTAAAAAAAACCCGAATGAAACTTACAAATTCGACGTTAAAATTTCGAAAATCCTCTTTGACGTCGCATTTTTGGTGTAACGTTGAGTTGTAGGAAAATCGTGACCAACGTAACTGCAAATTTAAATTTTGTCATACAAAATTATCTTTCAGTGGACAAAAGTTAGTTTTGTCATAACAAAATTCATTTTTGTAACACAGACTTTACTTTTGTTACCTAATTTGAAAATTGGGCGACAAAAGTAAATACTGTATGCAAATTAGTTTAGTTTGGATTCTGTGAACTAATTTGTTTTGTGTGTAGACAAAATTGAGTTTTGTTAAACAGAAGTGAAAATTTAACACAAAAGTCAATTTTGTGCCACAAAAAACAATTTTGTGCCACAAAAGTCAATTTTGTGCCACAAAAGTCAATTTTGTGCCACAAAAGTCAATGTTGTGCCACAATAGTCAATTTTGTGTCACAAAAGTCATTTTTGTCACAAAAGTCATTTTTGTCACAATAGTCAATTTTGTCTACACAAAAATAAACACAAAACTCATTTTTGTCATGACAACATTCAATTTAAGTCTTCGGTAAAATGATTTAGGTTTCCGACGGACCAAAGTGAGCTTAGACAATACAACTATCATAATAGTCAAGCTGTTAAGTAGCACTGAAGAAAACTGTAAGCATATAAGGAATCGACGAAACGACGATGATCGGGCGAACGAAACACACTCCTACGGTAGTTGTCGGTGGTTGCTGTCTGTCATATTTGATTTTCATTGCTTACGTCTACGTCATTTGTGCTCTGGTGAATACTGGTCTCATCTCCTATAGTTACATAATAAACATTTATATATTAAACAATCAAATCAGTATTTATATAATTATTAAGCTCTGTCATATTCTAATATGCATACCTCCAAGGTCGGCTACCATAAATTTTGTGCCTGGTTTAGCAATAAGTTCTCCATCTCCTCCTTCCTGTATTTCGTTTACTGTAAAATACTGACCATAGACAGAGGCTGATTCAGGTTCAAGTGCCAGATAGAATTGGTTTAATGGAATACCCGCCTTAAATTGAAGATGTAGTTATTCAGTATAAAGGGATGCATTTTGTAGAGATGTTCCTAACTGTTTACAAAAGTATAACACGAAAAACCGCCTAAAAATATATCAGTTGGTTTTTTAAAAAGACGTACAAATTATACAAGCCATCTGCAAAACAAAAGGGAACAAAATAAATGATTGCAGAATAAAATTTTGTAGGGAGATGTTCAGATAAATATGTGATGATCTGTGATGTTCTGGCGCCGTGAAATTCACATTGAGGATTTTAATATATTTTTTAATTAAACACTGATGGACGCCATCATACTAGCCAGGGTTTATGAAAAGCATGCCAATTTTCTTTTTCTTTTACCGACCTCCCATTTCTCAATGATAATACACACACTGCTCCATTGTTTGGCGTTTAACATAATTTCACTGATAACATATGCACATTCATTTTGACTTTTGATAAACTTTACATACAGAGATATAACATTCTTCTTATTTCCGAATGTTTCCTTTTACCTATTCTGACTCGTTTAATGAGTCTCACTCACACATGTTGAGGGTTAATAAGGTTAACTACAAGTATATCGTATGGTTTTTTTTCACTAGTGAAGGGCGTACAATGACCCATAGGAATGCAAATCAATAGGTGTCTAGTTTATTTGGTCTCATCGGAAATCATATTACGTCTCCTTACTTTAATATTAAGTTCAACATTCGAATACATTTACCGAATTTCCAAGGCAAATAGATGAATGGTGCAAAGAAAAACACTATTCATTAATTTTGTAAAATGCAAACTCAATTTTATGCTTACAAAAAACATTTTTTTCTCTCTCAGGAAAACCTATTGTAAGGTTGGTATTGTGCAGTCCCGTTAGAATAATAAATGAGAACTATTGCCTTAAACAAAATTTGGTCATTAACTAATTGATTTACACATAAAATCAATATTTATTTTCGATTCCTGCTATACGAAATTTTAAACACTAGATGCAACTATCATGTAGTCGGAATGGGCCTGACTTTTATATACGGTAGATGACGCATTATATTATAATCACAAATGCTGGCGTAATCTGCCAAAGGTGAAGATTATAGGACTGAATCAAAACCCTTGATTAGCTAAGACAAAAGGAAGGATATCCGGTTTATACTCATTTGATTTTATATTCCTGAAATCAGACATAAAAATATCAAATGCATAAGTAACCTTCATAGCACTTTCTTTCATAAATTCTTTTGCAGAATCTGACCATATTGCTGGTACGGTAAGAACCCAAGTAATATCATTCATCGTTAGCTCCAAACCACGTGTTTCTGCAAGTTCAAACAAACAGTCTTTCAAAGCTTTAATCGATAGACTAAACACGTCGATTGCAGGTACAGATTTCCCCGTAACATCTTCAATTGTCATATCCTTTTTTATGTTCTGAAAGAGAAAAATGTATTAAGATAAAGTTTGATTCTAGAATTGATGTCAAAGTCATTCAAATCTGTTTGAGAATGGTCAATATCTAATAAATGCCATTTTAAATCCAACTATTCAATGAAATTGAAATTGAAAGCTTTACATTTGAAATGCATTCAACCAATACCTTAAACAAGAATCCAAGGGATCTATTCACTATAGTGCAAACAAAATACAGATTTTACCAACTCAATTCTACACGTGGTGATTAAAAATAAATATCTTTCTATATTTTAAATGATTTGAAGATTTAGAAAGGGCATGTTCCTTGATTAAAAACAATGCCATGTTGTACATTATGGTATAGTAGGAATAGAGTCTCCCTCCACGTACCACTTCCTTACTGAAATGCTTATAAACAAACAGGAATGAAATATGAAAACAAACATGTCATCACTTATATAAATGTAGTATGTAATTTGCATTGTATATCAATGCTCTTTGTCACCAATGAGTCTTTTGTAACGAAACACGCGTCTGGCGAAAATATATAATTTCAATCATGGTATCTTATGAGTTTATTTGCAACCACTTGGTCGATGCCACTGCTGGTGGAGTATTCATTTCCCGATGGTATCACCAGCTTTGTAGTCATCACTTCTGTGTTGACATGAATTATTATTGATATATTCATAATAATAAATTAAATGATTACAAAACTTTGAATATTTGTAATACTGAGGCTTTTCTACCTCAGGAATAGATTAACTTAGCTGCATTTGGCAAAACATTTCGGAATGTTTGGTTATCAATGCTCTTCAACTTCGTACTTTTTTTGCCCTTTTTAACATTTTTTTATTCGAGCGTCACTGATAAGTCTTTTGTAGACGAAACGCGCGTCTGAAGCAAATATAAAATTTCAATTCTGGTACCTATGATGAGTTTATTTGCAAATATGTGTGGATGATTTAGAGAATGAATTTACATCAGCTGATAGAAATTGTAGGCTAACTTTCAGTATTTGCAATGCTTTATTTTGTTCATTTAGTTTATTCTTATTTTTTTTAATTTTTTTTTAAGTTGTTACTATTGAACAATTATATGTTTTTATATTACATCATGACACTTAATATGTTTCCTTGTTTTAGTTTTTTTTCTATTTCTGTTTTGAAAGTTACTTATCTTATTTTGATTTTCTTTCATCGCTTTTCATGATATTTTTTTATTTCGTAATTAAAAGTTGGCACTGAATTTAGAGAGAAGGAAAAGTTTGTTAAAGGAAAGAATTGCCAAATCATTTGAGAGAGAATATCATTAAACTTGTCAAGATTGCAAACCTTTTTATTAAAAAGTTCCATCTTAAACCGGTAAAAGTAATAATAATTAGTTTGTTCCTTATCAATAACTATATCGATATATTTGTTTTCTGCGTCATAGCCAAAGGCAACCATATTCTTTTTGGCGTCTAAAAGTAAACAGGTTGGTGTTTTTAAAGACAACAGTTGCCTTCCGCCTGCATTCCACGATTCTTTAGCATATATGTTTAACGGATTTTTACAGAAATCCGCTCTCGTCGAAAAGGCAAATCCCGAATATGTTGTTCCAAAATCCAACGCGGCAACAAGAATATTATCATTGTTACTGGAACCTAAAAAATAACGATACAAAATTATTAATGATGATTCTAAATCTGTATCAGTACTAAAAGTGTACATTGTTAAATGAACGACAATCATCATTAAAATGGAAAACTGTTACAAATCTATAATATCGATATACGAACATACGAAAGCGTTTAATTATACAATAAAAAATACTGTTTCCGAAATCCTAAAGGCAATGCCAAAGTTCGTATATTTAACAATGCCATAAAGATCGAGGTTTGGCTAGCCTAAAAACCAAGTTCATCCCACCATCTTTTCTGAAAAATTCCTGTACCAAGTCATGTTACCAAACCTTCACCCTTATCTGAAAGAATAGTATAATATCACAACATAGAAAGAAGAAACACTATAAAATATCAATTGAAGTGGCTTAACTCAATCCAAAGACATATTAACACAGGTAAACATACACTGAACGAATATATATTATATATGTTACAATGTGAATACAAAATCAATGAAATAAGGGATGATTAAATAAGGAAACAGTATTGTACCGCTGTGAAATGTTAAACAATTTCAGAAAACAGCTATAAACTTCAACAAAAACCGCCATTTGCAATAATGCTATGCAATGGTAAATGAAAATAATTTTGTTGTTAGGTATACAGTTTACTTGCAGAAAGGAAATATTTTTACAAAATAAATTATTTTCATGTCCAAAGTACAAAGACGTGAAAATTTATAGTAGTACCAAACAATTTATCAAAGCTAGTATATAGACAAGATATAACCCTGACTACGTAAAATCAAATAACATAAGCATAACCAATAGTATTTTAGTATGTTCTCTCAATCGATTTATGACATTTTAATAGCCGTCAACTACTGTTGCCTTTATCTATTTGTTCTTATACAGAAATGTGTGAGCTAGACTCTTTGATACTGGTCGCTGTTTAAAGAAGTAGAATGTATGCATATTTCTCAATACATTATCACAATGATGAGTCGTGTACCCTAATTTTTTTACAAAATTTCTTTTTTATTATATGTGGGTTTCTATTTATTTTGTTCACAAATTGTTGTTTTCAATATAATTGAAGTTTATGCGACTGTCATACATGTGAGAGGTTAAGCTAGCTATAAAACGATTTGTTTTATACGATTCTGACCGTTTAAAATATGAAAGAAACAGGAATATTGTCCTAAACGTTAAGTAGGACGTCAATGTTAATACAATTAGTCCAATTGAAAAGGGAATGTATGCAGTCACGACCAAGTAAATTCAAAATCGGAATAAAATTGAAGTTGTCTAAAAGCTAAAGCATTTCCTATTATACAAATATAAATTGTGCTGTCATTCAAATTTCTTATTCATGAATGTGTTGTAACTATTGTGTGAATGCTATTATCAAATCTACTTATATCGTACCTATTTTTGGAGGGTTCATAATTTCGCTCTTTCTACTGAAGTGCTGTTGTTGGGGTTCTGTATCTGAAGTGTGTTGTTGGAGTTCTATATCTGAATTTAAGTAAATTTAAATGAAAAACTTTCTTCTGACAATGTAACATGTCTGCACAGTTGATAATTTTATTCATGGTTCTTTTACAATAAAACATTGCAAGTGTAGTGCATGGTGACCAATGGATAGTTTTGTAACATTTCTATTGTCGTAAATCAGTTTCCAACTGTATCTTTTTTTTTTGGAAATTATTAACTTAGAATGAGTTATTCTAAAAACAAAAATTGAAATTACCTGATAAATATTAATTATCTAAAATTTATCAGGCAGAACTATATTCAAGTATATATGGGAGATATTAATTTTTTGCAATTATTTCACGTTTTGTGCAAAGAATGAAGAGTATTTGTTTTACTTTGGTGCGTCCGAAACCCTTTTCAGGATTTATTCCATCATGAAGCCCAGACCTCCAAAATGGAAGCAAGCACTATATCGTTGCTACGGTTAATACAAACCTTCGTAATAGTCTTCTGATGATTCAGAATCTGTTCTTTGAAAAGTTTTATCTGAGTTTACGGTCTCATTTGATAACAATAAATCAGACTCTGAAAAATTATGAAAATGATATGCTTGATCATTTAATAGATGATTGTATTGTCATTGATATAACACATTTCAGATCAATTGTTTAATATATGAGACTCCTCATTAATTCTTGGAATGCCGAATGTTTGCTGAAAAAATGCGTCTTCTAAACGTAACATATATGATGTCAATGAAGAAAGTATGCATTTAAATAGTGTCAGTTGCAAATAATTTTTCATTTAGATCCGGGCTTATGTCTTATGACTTATGTCTCCCTAAGACAATATCGAACTACTGACCAAATATAGTCAATGTTCTCCATAGAAGCCACGAGAAAGGGTGCGAAAATGTTTATTGTACTATGAGTGCGTTTAGATTTTAAACTATTTCTTATGGATATGCTTAAACCAATATTCTTAAGCTGAGGACCAAATACTAAATCATTTCTTCAATTAAAACGAAGAAAAGTTTGACAAAATGTTTCTACTCAAGGCCTGACTGATTTTGCCGTTATCGACGCAGGTTATATATATGTAATAATAAAAAATCGGTCAACAAAAAAATTCGTAATAAGTGTTTGCAAAAATTACAATTCTAAGATCAACGTAGACATGACAGATGATATAATCGTACTTTCATGTTCATACTTAGCGAGTTTTCAATTATGTGCGATTTTACTGCTTTTTAATCTTCTTCATATCAAAGGATACAATATTCAAACGTTCTCCTATTGATATTTGAAACATGCTTTTAAATTTCTTCTAAACGTAACATATATGGTCCTATTTACGTTTTGTTTGCACCTGTCCTATAAAATGAACATGATATTCAGTAGTAGTCGTTTGTTGATGTGGTTCGTTTTTTATATAGATTAGACCGTTGGTTTTCCCGTTTCAATGGCATTACACTAATCAATTTTGGGCCACTTTGCTGTTTGGTGTTAGCTAATTCTCCTTGTTGAACACCGTACTTTGAACTATAACTGTTTTTCTTTTACAAATTGTGACTTATTGTGTATTCCATGTTATTCCATGTTATTTCATGTAAACCGTGAATCCCTCATCATCTTCATTTTGGAAAAAAAATCAAGATCTCTTTTCATTTTTTGTATTTTGTTCTTCTTCGACAATACAAATGCGAAAGTGTTTTTTGTTTAACAAAAATGAATGCTAAAAATAAGAAAAACCTTCGTAATAGTCTTCCGATGATTCTGAATCTGTTCTTTGAATAGTTTTATTTTGAACCGCAATAACAGGCTCTGAAACAATATAAACATAATATGTTATTTCTCCCCCTTTCTTACGTGCCAATTCTATAACCATTTCCAGCAAACATAGTCTCAGTCAATCAAAAAAAAGGAAATCAGTCAAAACTCATTGTTGTTTAATATTGATTTCGAAATGGCGAAATTCGACTAACAATTATAGCTAAGAGCGCTAAAACATTTTGCAGAATTATCTATTTTTAATTTCAGATGAATTTATTATGTCCGTTCACTCAATAGACTACAATGCAGTCAGTACTTGTAATTGTTTCCAAGTGAACTTTAAATTTAGGAAATGATCGAGAAAAAAATGTCTGCTTCATATCTTGATCTGTTTTCGATATTGTCACAGGTAGACTTATTCAAACAAGAATCATCGACTTAATCATATATAGTATATATTTCTTGAAGTATATTTTAGATCTTGTGCTTTCTATCATGATTTGTTTCATAGAGGGTTGGTGTCACAATGAAGTTTATATACCAAAGATAGAAGTTAAAAGTCATGTCTTCATACATGGACGCCATTACAAGTAATTGGTTCGTTATGGTATATCTGTTCAACAGATGACGACGGATTGATTTCATATCTGAGGTAATTTCTGAAATATGTATGTCTTTAAATTGTTGTTCAATGCTACAACATTTAATCTTTGAAAGATTGCATGAACGTACATATGGATGAAAGGAAACACACCTTGATTGTAAAGTATTAAAACCAACACTTAGATTTGGTATTTTTTCGAAACCTTAATGTCCAATAGTGTCCATAAAAATTGGACTTGAAAGTGATGCTTTAAAATTTACAATCTTTATGTTTACCAATCAATTTGAAAAAAAAATTTAAACAATTGTTAGCACTAAACGATAAAATACTTACGGGAATTCAATCTAAAGAGTAAACATAATGGCTGATACAAGATTGTTGTAATATATAGTTTATTGCATATGTTGCACTGCGAGTCCTGTTGACATAACAAACCCTTATAATAAAATGTCGGTTCGAAAAACTTAGTTAAAGAACTGTTATCATCCCTAAATTGAAACAAAGGCGGATTATAGGTTTAAAGCTTTAACGTAAACGTATCTAAATAAACTCACTGTTTTCAATTTTTATTTTTTGTTTGTTAATTCGTATAGACTTAGACCTTTCTCTTTCAATGCACTTTTTCAGGATTTCTTTCTCGTCTTCCTTATTCTGTCTTTTAATTTCCTCTAACTCTAGTTGTAATTGTTTCATTTCTTCATCGCTTTCATCCTCTGTGTCTGTACTGCACAGTTCTTTGGAACATGCATTTTGTTTTCTGTTTTTAGGTATTCTCGTTGAAATGTAATTCCGTTGTTGACGTGCATGTTTAAAATTAGTTGCCATCTGTTGTTCATTGGTTGCACCTTTATGAGATATATCTTTTGCAAATTGTGCATTAGACATGTTACCTGTAGAGTATTGTTAGTCTCATTTATACTATTTATCTCATTAGTTTAAAGTTTGTATATAAATTCAACTTGCAACACTAAAACAAGCAGACAGCCAAGACACAGTGCGTTATTGTTGTTCTTTATCTTAAGTCACAACGAAGCCTTCAACATTACGAAAAAACTAATAATTAAAAATATTAGGGATGTGACATTAAGCTGATTACTTTTTTTCTAAGAAACGTTTTGGTCTGCTTGTCAATATGTAGTTCTGCAAAACGATATACACTCAATAACAGATTTTAAAAATTGGGTCGTTAAGTAGATAGACATAACCTACATTCCCTTTTTGAGTATATGTTGGGCAAGACGTGTGCTATATATATTTTTTTGCATGTGCAATTCTTATTTTGGAAATGATTGTTCATATTCTTAATTTTATTATATATCTGTCGTTTCATTGCTAAATAACAAATGAATTGCAAACACTTAGGAATAAAACCAAACTGTTTTATTAAAAAAAAAAGTCAAATAAAATCATGGATTCAATATTAAATTCTGATAATTAGAAAGAGTTTTAAAAAAGAACACATTTCCCCCCTTCTTAACCTCGTCAAGACTGCATTGGCGGAAGACATTTCAACGAATTGAGATGACATTAAAATAAATCAAATAAAAAATGAAGCTCCAAAACTTAAGCCCATTATAGCGAAAAGTTAATGTATCATTGCCAATTTTAGTTACAAAAATGAACTTTGAACGTTCATTTTACAAAAATGAATGTAAGGCTTATCAAAATAGATTGACAAATATGACCATTAAATTAACTCTAAGTACAGCGAAACTGATGCATTAATGTACTGTTTGGCATGATTTGATCTATATTGATATAATATCATTTATCTTTTTTTCCCCAGAGTTTTATTAGGTACGGTCAACTCAGTTACCCATTGTTTGGTGACAACTATTGCCGCTTCAAATCAATATAGTTTATAACATCTATCATACAATGGGAGCTTCTCAAACCTCTTTCATATTTTAATTTATTTTAGCATCTTCTGCAGGTGTACAAGAAAACATTAAGTTGCAAAATTTAATTATTTTTTATAATTCTGAAACTCAAAATGCATTTATATTTTATTATCTAGATCAAGCGATGCCCTTAAATCTTTCCAGGTTCACAGGTGTGTCTGTCCTCAGATTGAAATATGTTGTGTTAATATGGCCAGATTTGCTAAGAGCTTAATGTCATGTCATTTAAAATGTACTTTGAAGTAATGAAGGCAATACATGTAGTAGTAGTATGACGATGTTCAAAAGTCATAAATCGATCGATGGAAAACAAATCCGAGTTACAAATTAAAACCGAAAGAAACACATCAACTATAAAAGGAAAACAATAGGAACAACAGGAAAACAGAAGTGCAACAAAAACAAACACCAACAAGCATTGAAAAGAACTAGTTATATAATAACTGACATATTCCTGACTTGGTACATTACAATTTAAGAAAAAAATGGTGGTTGAACCTGCTTTTATTGCTAGAAAAACCTCCCACTTATATGACAATGTTGAAAAATATTGCTAAGATGACAGCACTACGTAACAGATATACAACACAAACACACCCATCACAAAGAAACGCACAAACGAATAATATAATAGTCGACACAACATGCAAACTGCAGAACAACAACACACATCTTTCATTAACGACAGACATCACAAAAAACATCCCACTTATGTAACGAATAAATATTCTTGAACAATGTACAATTATTTTCACAATACGTGTCCAAACAGGTATCATGACGGTACTGAAATGCTATTTTATAATCAGTAGGACTACAAACGATACGACGAAATACAAAATACCAAATAAAAGCAATCATCTCATATTTGAAAACAGTTTGTTGAACTCAACTTTTACAAGCAATAGAAAAAAAGATAACTTTAAGTTTATTTTATAAATTTTGCCGGTTATGCATCGTGATTTCAGATGAGCCAAGCTGTTACATCATGGTTGCCTTGGGGATTGTAGAGTGCCGGCAAATATGTTGATTTGCAAAATGTGACTGTACCAAGGCAGGAGCGTGTAATTCCATGGCTGTAGTTGGTTGCTTTCTATCATATTTTTCCTTAAATTAACAGAAATCATGTCGTCACTTGTTGTTTTTAAAGAATTTTTCCTTTTGTCAAATAGAGCCATTTCATATCTAACTATATATAGTATAAAATATGGGTTTGACCCATTATTTAAGGTCGTACTTTGACTGACCTCTAGTTGCTTACATCGGTATTATTTGGTCTTTAGTGGATAGTTGTCTCATCAGCAATTATTATACCAGATATATATTTTTTCATTTTCATTAAATGATCACGAACCTTGATGGATAAGGCGAAGTGAAACTTCTGCTCTAGAACTTTTGATTAATTTGACGATTTCTTTGTGTTTCAAGGATTTAACGTCTTCTCCGTTAACTGCAATTATCTGGTCCCCAATTTGTAATCTTCCACATCGTTCAGCTGTACTGTCTTTATATATTTGACCTAGGTAACAACAGAAGTTGGGTTGTCATGGGAATATTTTTAATGTAAATATATAAATGAAAAGTATCTGAGATTTTGTCCGAGTTTCAAGCTTTTTTCATTCAATTCAAAAAGTGAACAAAGACAACCTCCTTAAAAGAACTTTCTATAAACATTCAATAAAATAACTTATTTTGTTATTAGGATGATACTGATATAAAATAATTTTAAACAGTCTAAATGTTCATTTATTTGTAAACATTGCCTATCATGGGATGTTTATGAAGGCACATTAGTATTAAAAAAGACACAAAGAGACCGGTATTTACTATTACTAGTGCATTCATACATTTAGTTTAATTGAGTTTGAAAGTGTCAGAATCAAGAATTTTCATTATTTTTTATAACAGACACTAAATTGGAGCTGCACTCTGTCACTGAATTTTGCATAATTAATCATACAATGACCATTTTTTAATTCGATTGGAAATCTAAATATTTGTTACGTAATTACCTCAATGTTAATACGGTTTTCTGCAGGTAACTTCACATAAGCAGTACCTGCAACTAGCCTGAATAAATTTGGGTTCAACGTTTCGGTGGAAGTTTTAAAACAGCTCTTTTAAAACTAATCAAAAAGAAAACTAGTTTACAAATATTGGGATTTGTTGTAATACAACTAGTCTCGTAATATTCAATTCAAATTTTAATTGTTGATCAAATGAACGATGAAAGTTATAAAACTTGTAAAATGATCTGATCAAATAAATATCAGTGGCTATTTAAACATAAAACAATGTCTGTATTACTTTGATTTTAATTTCTTAACATAAAAGGGGGAGGAAAGATACCAGAGGGACAATCAAACTCATAGATCGGAAATAAACTGACAACACCATGGCTAAAAATGAAAAAGATAAACAAACAACTAATAGTACACAAGAAACAACATAGAAAACTAAGCAACACGAACCCATTAAAAACTGGGGTGATCTTAGATGCTACGAAAGGATAAGCAGATCCTTCTCCACATGTGGCATCCGTCGTGTTGCTCATGTTATTACAAACCCGGTAAATAGTATTATTCGGTAGGTATGTCACATTTTGAAAAGGGAAGGGGATTGTAGTTAGGACATACCTGTCAATCAACTCGTGATGGCGTCCGTAAAATATACGAAGGGATGATTTCAACTTCACCATTTGGAACTCTTGGTTTAATAGCTTCCTAGTGAGCAGAAACCCTCTATCAAGGAAATCTTGATAGGAAATACAAGCCCGGGAATATCGTATCAATTGGGAGATATAAATAAAGGCAACAGTAGTATACCGCTGTTCAAAACTCATAAATCCATGGACAAAAAACAAAATCGGGGTAACAAACTAAAACCGAGGGAAACGCATTAAATATAAGAGGAGAACAACGACATAACACCGAAACGTAACACACACAGAAACGGACCAAGCATTAGAAAAAACACCACGAGAATAACAAATATAACATGAAAACCAATTACATGAATTTGGGATAGACAAGTACTGTGCCACGTCTTATCTCAATTTCTCAAAAATAAGAGAAAACACAAACGACTCAACGTTAAAATGCAACACACACAGAAACGAACAATAATATAACAATGGCCATCTTCCTGACTTGGTACAGGACACTTTTAAAGGGGAATAAAAGTGGTGGGTTGAACCTGGTTTTGTGGCATACCAAACCTCGCACTTTAATGGCAAAGTTAAATATAACATTGAAATGACAACATAATATTACAGGACTACAATACAAATTAATAGGAGAACATATTAGACAAAGAAAAACATGATTAATAGATAACAAAAAGCATCAGGTTTAAAATTCAATACGCCAAAAACGCGCCTTGTCCTTACAAGACTTGGAAGTGACGCCCAGATATAAAAGATCGAAAGTGAAAAAAGTACAAAGTTGTACAACACTGAAGATCAAAAGTTGAAAAGGTTTCGCCTAATACGGCATTGTTTTTATGCCCGGGATAAGAACATTCTTATTATATAGAACAATTCATGCTATTGCAAACAGTAAATTTTATCAAATGAATATGAAAGAGATATACATAAAGAAACTGAAGTATTAACTAATTACAGAAAACTAACCCGAATACATAACGCCCAGATATAAAAGATCGAAAGTGAAAAAGGTACAAAGTTGTACAGCACTGAAGATAAAAAGTTGAAAAGGTTTTGCCAAATACGGCATTGTTTTTATGTCCGGGATAAGAACATCCTTATTATATAGAACAATTCATGCTATTGCAAACAGTAAATTTTAACAAATGAATATGAAAGAGATATACATAATGAAACTGAAGTATTAACTAATTACAGAAAACTAAACCCGAATACATAATGCTATTAAAGTTTAACACAGACTCCGTATGCAGGCGCTGCTGGAATGTTGCTAAATAGAAATGGAAAGTTCACAATTGGGAAGCTGAAATCATCTCTTTTGTCGTAAAGTTTTGTTTTCAACCAACCCTCATTGTCAATTTCTAGATGTAAGTCAATATATGAGGTAGACTTAACTGTATCTAGGATATCCTTTATCTGTAGTTCGATGGGATAGATGCGTATTACATAGTCACCAAATGTTGAATTATTTATTGAGAGAACATCATCTATATAGCGGAAAGTTAAGTTAAAGGATATTTCTAACTTCTTCTTATCTACGTTCCTAAGAAGTTCATAAATGATCTTGAATAGAACCTAATGAAGTAAAAAAAATATATTGGAAATTATATTACCAATAAAAAAACCGTCATCTAAAGTTTTCACAGTGAAACCGAAAGTCCCATTTTGTTGACGGGTTAAAACAATATCATCTCCTGAATTCATAACATCTTCATGTGTTGTCAATTTTCACTGCAAAAGAAAGACCGATAATTTCCTTGTATTTAAACTTGCACTTCGATGTGAGCACAGGCTCTGTATTGAAGGCCGTACTTTGGCCTATAACTTTTACACATTGGGACTTGGATTGAGGGTTGTCTCATTGGCAATCATACCATATTTTTTTATTTTCATTGACAATTGAAATATCAAGTTCTCCTAAGATGCAGATGAATATTAACAAATATAAGACACAAAAAAAGGTTACTAATATTTTCGATAATTGTCACAGTCTCTGATTGAATTTCTTATACATCAGTAAATTTGTGAACCTTTACTGAATGTTTTGAAACTAGGAAATTAGTTTTTTCAAGATCATGGAATGAGAACTGGAAAAAAAATGTTTTTTTTTCTCTAGATTTCATTGATGAATGAACTAAGGTTTTGGCTGTTAACATGACAAATTAAGACCGACATCACCGGCGAGACAAAAGGTTTACGAATGTTTTAATATCAAATTATATAACTTAAGACATCGGTGAAAATAAATGGTTTTTAGCTAATCAAAAGTAAATGGTTATTTGTTATTAATTAAAAAGTTTGCATTAAAGCACCATTCAAGAAATACAATAGTGCAACATGTTTTGAAAGAAGAAGAATAGGAATATTAGAATAAGTTTGCACAATTATTCTTTATTTGTTAATAGATAGATATATTTTTTTCTTGCCTATCTTTTTCTGCCACTCGGTTATACTCGGTTATACGCTACCCCTGCAGTATATATACAATATCTAGATGACAATATACAGACAAGGAAAAATAACAAAATTGATGTGTTTGAGCTTTTGATTTGTCATTTGATTGGGGGACTTTCCGTTTTAAATTTTCCTCGAAGTTCAATAATTTGGAGATTTTACTTTTTGATAACTTAATCAATTCAAATCAATCTTATCAAAATCGTCTGTTAGTTATAGCTACGACAGTTTCCACCCTATAGGATCCGTACTGTGTCACAACATCGAATTAATCAGATCGAAATAAAATCAATGGCACAATACATTTGTAAATATGTTTCACTCTTTTAATATCATCAGATGTCTAGTAAACTTTCATTTAGTTTACCGACATGTTATATTCATTTACGAAATATCTATTTTAACGAATTCTATAGTAAATATATACATTAAAAAAAATATAGAACACTTTTTTAATGTGAAATGGATGCAAACTTTTACCATGAATGAATAAATCTCGTCCGTAATAATATATTTACCTTCGTTGATCTCTACTGCCACTACCAGATATGGACAACCTTGTGATCCACGTCCTATATACAAAGTTTACTTTTATCTAATATATCAACTTTAATGTCATCTTCCTCATTGATTGTGACTTTTTATCATTTCCCTCATCGTTAAATTATTGATAACTTTTAACTGTTTGAAAAAAATTTCATTGAAAAGTAAAGAAAATACTACTAACTCAGTTGTCTGAAATGTAACGATGTCAACATCTAGCAAAGTTTTTCGCGAGTGATTGCCATGGGTCATCATGCATTTGCAAGAAAGTGTTAAATTTTGGTCTCTTATCAAGTCTCAACGTCAATTTGAGATAAAGAAATGGAGTGAAAGTTTAATACTTACTACGGGCTAGTGTGTATTGATCTTTGCCCTTATAGCAGATTAACGTGTCATGTGGACGTTAACGTCACAAGAAACAAAAATTATAGAGGTCGTTTCTTCATTTTTATATAGATATTTCACACAAACAACATACTTTTGATAATCCAACAGTACTATAGAAAATGTATTTTAAATCAATATGAACATAAATATGGAGAGATGCAACGGATAGCATAACTATAAATGCTAGAACATGTTGGTATGTGGCTTTGACCTTTGCCTGTTGTTAAAATATGCATTTATTCAAACTTAGATGTGTTATATGTAATAATTATGCATTCAATGATGATAACAAGTACATGATAGTTTCGTTACGGGAATACAGGTTTGAAAGTTAAATATCAGCAACAAGTTATATGGGTTACAAAAGAGAAAAGCAAAAACAGAAAAGGGGAAAGACCTAATTAAAATAACGAAAGATCCGGAAATTCAAAACGGAAAGGACCGAAATAAATTATAATGTGAAAAGCTAAAACACATGAAAACGAATGGAGAACAACTTTTATATACCTGATCCATGAAGAAAAGGGTAGATTAAACCTTGTTATATAGCTAGCTAAACCTCTCACATGCATGCCAGTCGCGGAAAATACCATTATATTGACAGCAGTGTGTAATAAAAATAAACCGAATCATGATAACAGGTATGAATGTAAAAATTTGGGTACAACAGTTACCATTGTGTAATTATCGTAATCACTTTAAAACTAAATCAACAAGGAAAAAAATAAAACGACATGTAGACACTCTATAGACAAACAGACTACAAAGATATGCCAAAATAAAAACAGTTATTTATGATGTGAACTGGCATAACTCTAAATTCCCAAAGGTGTTGACAGTTGAGATGTAAAACAACTGCGTGGAAATACAGTCCCAATAAACAGTCCTGACCGATCTAAGCTGGTATAATATTTAAAATATGACAACGGTAGAGATATTGCAACAGAGACTGCGTATTTAAACATCCCAAAAATATAGTAATTTGATGATAAGAAAAATGAGTAATTAATTTTTACTAAGGTTAAGTGATAGAACGTGGCTGCGTATTTACACATCCCTGCCAACTGTAATTAAAACTGAATATATGATATACATCGGTATAACGGACACACGGGGAATGTACCTTTATATATACAATAAAAGACAATCGTATAGTATGAGTTGGTAGCCGCGAGGTTTCATGGTTCAGGAATGGATCACGTCCGCATTTTGTCTGTGTATATGTTTGAATACACTGATTTATTTGTCGTTAGCTCTATATTTGGTTTTAGGAAAGACTAATAGTTCTTATTTTAGTGTTTTATATAACGGGTTATGATGTTTAAAACATAGTTTAGTACATTAGTGGGACATTTAGATAGATGCATTAATTTGAAATCGTGTATAGAGAAGATGGACAGTAATTTAGATCTTGTTTTTGATTGTATATCTGTGATGTTTTTGTATATAGTGTTAATAAAATTTATCAAGAGAAAAATGTATTCTTTTTGTTGTCCCTTTTTCTAGTTTTCCTGTTTTTGGTTCTTGTTTTGGTAAGTTATTGTGGATATTTTATTTAATAAAAGCGAGTTTGATCGTTTATCATCGGATCATTGTTAGTTATTCCACATGTTTGAAACGAAAATGTTTCCATTCTAGGTGTCCATTTTGGTTTTATAAATTAATATTGTATTATTTCATATGTTTATTCGCAAATTCCTTTGCTAGAAAATCGTGACGTGCCTAGAATAAGGCTTCTTGTTAGAAATTTCGGACACATGCTTTATATATATAATTTATATATGTTCTTTGTCAAGTTGTTGTCCCCGGCTTTGACTCATTCCCCAATTTCATTCTCAATTTTATTAGAAATAAGTACGAATGTGTCTCATTTTGTCAAAACAGATATATAATCATAACAGATAATATTCAGATGACTGATAAATGAAGATCTTTAAGGGCTGACATGTTGTGTCATATTTGTATTGTTTTCACCATTTAATTGTGATATATGATTTATTGTAATGCATCGTTTGTCACGATAACATGGTTATTAAAACTCACTTACACAATACCTTCTAATTAAGAATAGGTTTTAATTTTGAAAAGATATTAACACAATAGTTTAAGTTATAGATACAATGGATAAGCGTTGATTCATAAAAAACAAGACATTCGCCCTCCGGTTTCTTTTTTAAGAATCAACGCTTATCCATTGTATCTATATCACTTAAATCGTCTCGTTTGGCTATTTGTTTTAGATGTTTTTGTCAAACAGCTCTTCAACTACTTTGGTACTTATTCATTGGATTTCAAATGTTTGTCTTTGAGCGATATCTGTATTTATTACATTGGTTGCAATATATTACATTGATTTCCCAGTTAAAAAAAACCGATAATTTCACATGTGAAATAATTATAGATTATTACATGGCATTTTCCATATTGGCCATGGTATCAGCCCTAGACTCCCATATCAAGCCAGAGGGCTTTATCTGAGGGCTTGATATGGGTCGAGGGCTGATACCAGGGCCAATATGGAAAATGACATGTCATAATCTATTTATCACATATTTTCATGCTGGAGAAAAATGAAGGAATATATCAAATATTTTTTTTATTTTCAACAAAAATAACATTTGAATAAAGAAAAAATTTAAAAAAATGTATCACAGTGCATTAACAATTTGTATCACAGGGAAAAAGTAAAGTGATGAGAATAATTCAACAAATATATAACAATAATCTTATTTTTCAGAGTTGTAAATGTTTATTGGAACATTGCCAATAGAAGCTTGTGGAAGAATGGAAAATGTAGAACATTTTCCACTGTTTATTTTTACATTTTTTTCTACAGATTCAAAATTTTCTATTGTTTGGCAAACTTCATTTAATTCAACACTGTCAAACATATCATCCTCCGGAAAATCTGCAGATTTGGCCTCAAAGCTAGTGTTTGGAGTTGGTTCTTGTGGTATTAATCCCCGGCTTCCTGAACCAATATCAGATAAGATATTTGACATAGTTTGCTGTTGCTGTAATGATGCTGAACTATACTCATTGACGGAGGCAACATTCTTATGGCCTGTCAACTGCATGACGGTAGTAGCCTCCACATTGGAGTGAAGAAGTGAGGACACTGTAGTTTTGCGAACACTATGGTTAACCTTTCTTCCTGTAAGACCACCTTTCATAGACATTTTTTAGCTAAATCTCCTAGAGTATTTTACCCAATGGCTGCATGGTAAACCATGTTTGTTAAGCATTTTCACTGGCATCAGGTTGTACCATCCTTTTAATACTTAAATTAAAGCGACTGTCTGGAGTCAGAGCATCTTCAGGGCGGCGACGAATATATTGCTTGAATGCATTCACTGGACAGCGTGGATTATCTATTTTAAGAAAATGAAAATAATCAAGGACATGCATCATATTAAATTGAAACAATATCTACATTTTAAAAAAATTATTTTAAGGTGAATAAGCTTTAGTGCTATATATCTATTCTTTTCATTTGTTCATGTTTCCATTTTGAGTTCTTTGATGCGCATAGCTAGATATTTCTGGATATTTTGTGGGTTTTTTTATATTCGTTTTAAAAGTATATGTAAGTTATATACATGATATATGTATGAATTAATTGTGTAGGCATACTTGTGTGGTGGTTTCTGTATTTATCATTTACTGTCAATTTTATATTAATTTTTAATAAATCGAAAGAAAGTTACCTGGTGTTGCAAACATTTTAGGTGCAAATGCTCCACGGTCACTGTGTCCTGTCCTGGTTTTAGTCAGCCTTTCGTTGTATTCCAAATATTGCTATCCACTTGCTGTTGTCATCATTTTTATGTCTCCAAATAACATGTCAGTATGCTCCTTCCTTCCCCTCATACCAAAGTGCAAAGTATTATTTAACCATGTGGTATTAAGTAGTGCCTCAGGGTTGTCTAAAAGTAAGAATTGACAGTTCAGATTATAGGATAATATTAAAACGTTACGTACACTATGTATAGCTAGAAGTTGTTTACATTCATTATCAATAATGACACTTTACATGCATATAGAAGACTGAAGCATATTTTCAACAAAAAAATATACGCGTTCACTGTCTTGAAACATGTATGACAAACTACATTCTATGTTGATGTTGCCTAACATGTCTTATTCTGTTAAAACTTAAAGATATATTTTTGAAGCTGATATCATTATCATTTTATGTACATGCACAGTCACATGATAATATTGCATAAACCTACCTGTTCCTAGGAGATTCTGTTCAAATAGCATATCTATTTCAGAGGATGAGAATGGATCAGCTTTCATCTTTTTGTTTCCCAGTCCCTGTGACTTCAAGTGCTTTCTTTTCGCGGATAACACCTCTCTACTGTGGTGAAATTCCTTATCTTTAAGAATATTTATTCCACTCTTTTCCATCAAGTGCCTATTAATCGATGACTGTATTGACTTCAGGCTGTCTGGCTCATACTCCTCATTTTTACCGCGACCGGACAGACAAATAAAATCTGGCTAAGTACTGATTGAGTTCAGGTACAGATATATCCTCTATTGCCCGTAATTCGTTGTTCTCCTTTAACCATTCAGTTAATAATTTTATGTCACTTTTAGTTTTTCTCTTTGTGTTATCATTTTTTATTTCTTCAATGAAATTACTGGTATCATCATTCGTTACAGTCATGAACCTTTCGTCGTCTGCTTCTGTTGCCATCTTGTTTACAAATAGTATTTGATTGACAGGTTACCGGAAGTCAAACTCGGGGGCACGATACGGCTTTTTGAGGGCTGATATCGATATCAGCCCCGGGGGCTGATAACCAACTTTGACATCCGGCTATTATTGGCCATGCAAAAACGTACATATCAGTACTAAATATGTGATAAACGTGGTTATTTCACTCTCTGACGTCATACAACAATAGGCGTTGTCAAGACGTCGATAACGTCGGATCAAAACAAATTGTCAATGCGTAGGAAAAAGATATAGTTCCTTACATTTTCTACATTAATTTCATAAAAAAAGCCATTTGCCAATGTAATAAAAAGAATAACTATAATCGCCGTATTTGAATATCAAAAATAAGACAACGCGTGACCGAACGCCACTATGGATTAAACTCGTGCTGCGCACTCGTTTAATCCATGCGTCGTTCGGTCACGCGTTGTCTTATTTTTGATATTCAAATACGGCGATTAGTTATACTATAAAGAATCAGAAAGTTTTGATTGTTATTAGACAAAATAAATTCAACTTATCTAAATGTGAAATAAAATTGAGTGTATATAACTCCGACTCATGACTAATAAGAATTGTCAAATTTGGTCAGCACTTCATTGTTGACATAAAGTATCATCTAATGATCATAATTATCAGTTAATTGTGTACAAAACTTTGAATTTTTCGAGAAATAATGATTTTCTGAATAGATTACCTTTATATTTAGCAGAACGTTTCGTAATTTTTGGTCATTAATGCTCTTCAACTTCGTACTCTATTTGGTCTTTTTATCATTTGTGATTCGAGCGTCGTTAATGACTCTTTTATAGGCAAAACGCCTATACGGCGTACACATTTTTTCCCTGGGATGAATATGAGGAGTTTATTTGGAAAACTGGTAACTCTAATCTGAACCAATTCATATCAGCTGTTCCGTAAACGTGAATAAGAATATAATTCTTCTCATAACACTGCTGCGTTTTACGCAGTTGTTTCATTTTGCAGTATCAGCAATGTTGTATGATCATCAATAAGACGAATAACCAAAGTACAGGACAAGGGGATAGACAGAGACTAACCATGACACGTATTTTAACACTGATCAAAACAAGTATATAGTTTTTATAACAAAATCGGGATAATAATTTGCTATATAACTATGTCAGCATGGGAAATGGTTTAACTTAATAAGGTGTTAAGTACTGAAAGTGAAGACTGGCCGATATCTCAATTTCATTTATAAAATGCTAAGGAGATCGTGTGCCATATTAAAGTTATATCAAAAGGAATTATTCCAATGTTCCTAACTCGAATTTTCAATTTCCTTGTCAGAGGGTCAATACTTACCAAGAAGCTACTATATCAAGAATTTTAAATGTTTAATTCTTCTCATCGAAATATTTATGGACGCCATCATAACTTGGTTGACCGTTATGGAATATATATGTGCAGTACCTGGGTGCACTCCTGGTTTTCGATTGGGTTCATGTTGATCAATGGTAAAATTGTGCCAGAATTAAACTCACGTTGCTATTTAGATAGCCCCTCTTGCAAACTTGACATTTTATACTTTTAATGTACTAGTAATGCTTATTTGGTTAATAACTTTTGACTTCTAGAGTGCAACCAATGAAGTTTATCTAAATAAAAAAGTGGCATATGGACTGAGATGAGGGACATCAATACTAGTGCTGTTCCTTTGCTTATTGTGTTTCTTTTCGAGTCGATACGATGTCGTTCGAAATGATTTTCACAAATTTGGCAGTGATTTATCATTGGTATGATCAGTAACTAACAATACTCTATTATGACTCTTATTTACTTGAATTAGAAAGAATATGAAACATCAAGAGCATTGCTAGCAATTTTCGGACTCCGTTGCTTTTAATATAACATTCAAGAATTCGTTCAGAAAATGGAAGAACATTATTTTGATTGCTTCACGATGATTATGATTTGTTTTAAAATATATTCTCAAGAACTTTGTATCGGTAATTTTATGTTTTCTCTAACATTATGATGCTTTCTGTAAACAAGATATATGAAACAATATTAACATGTCAATCACAGTTGTATTTCTAAGTTTCGAAGCAAAAAATGATAATTGCCGTAAAAGTTATGAAGGTAAGGGGATAAAATTCAAGCAAAAACAAAAACTGACAACGGCAAAAAGATATTATATATATATATATAATTTGCTATTATCTACAGAAATTTCGTTAGAACATTTTGTAAATGTAACAGATGTTGATTTGGTATGTCCCAAAAATTTTATTTAATATAGCTTGTCATTTAAATATTTAACTGCAGATGTATCACCGCTAATTTATTTTTTGGCATGCAAAAACTGATCCTTTTCTTCAGTATAGTTATGTATCCAGCTTTTAAATGAGGCTTAACCGCGATGATATCGCTTTCCCGGATGTCTGATCTACAGCGCTAATTTCCAATTCTGTATGTCCAAATATAAAGCTTACTTGGACCGATCGTATATCTTTTGATGGATTTGGAAAGTCTATAGTTATTTTTCCTAACTCATAACAACCTTCCTCATCTGTGTATTTTGGATTTGATTTAGTGGAACAATAAACAGGCAAGCATAAGTCGGGTTGAAATTCCCTGTTCGTTTTAAGAGTAAATATAAATTCTTGTCTTATTTTTACGGTATCGTCAAGCTTGATGATTGGGGAGAATAGTTTTGTACATTTCACACGACCGTGAACACGAATCATATAGTTTTTGTCATGGATTTTCTGATTAAAATCCTCCATTGTAAACACGCCGTATGTGTACCGCATTTTTCGAGAAACGATATAATTGGGTCTGTGGCCAAATAATACGGCTCCTTTTAACACAGACATTCCTGCATCCTTAGGAACAATGACTTTTATGTTATGCGACTCTTCAAATGACCGACGGACTGCATCTTGTACTAGTATGCACTCTGAAAATCCCCCTACTAGTAATATCTGAGTTACTCCTGACACAGACAATAATATTTCTTTGATAACCATAATAATACCATTAATCGTTGGAGTAAACAGTTCCTTTATAAAACATGCATCAATACGAACTTTGTCTTTCCACACTTTTATTTTGTCAGCATATGGAGAGATAGCGAGTGCGTTTTTGAAATCTTTCTTTAGGTATTTTTCACATATCTCATTTAGACCTACAATTGGAATAGTGATGTTAACCCTGTCCTCCTTTGACGGATTAATAGTTCTCTTTAATACTTCAAACTCTCGACAAAGATCCAAAAATGTTAAAGGATCTTCTTTCTGTAATTTTGTAACTGTTTTTGCCCCCATTATTTCTTCAAATATTTGGAGGTACGATCTATCGACTGAAGTTCCACCGCAATCATTGCCACTTGCATGATGGAGTTCTTTCAAATGACCATTCTCGAGTTTCTCTTGGACTATGATATCAGCTGTTCCGCCTGAATTGAATTAAATTCGTGTTTATTCACTTTTTAATATATATTTCGATTGGGCTTTATACTATTGTATGTTTATTTTGCTATGCCATTTAAGACTTAATTGAATGAAGAAAGTGTTATGTAATAAGTCAAATGCAAATCTTGCTATTTTACCACGAGTTATGAATGTAAGCAGATATTTGATATTCTAAGAAAACTGTTCTACTTTAAAAAAAAAAAAAATAGTTTGTACAAATTAGTTTTGGATACTGGTATGAATTTTTAATACATTTAGGGTGTAACCGTCATTTTATTTTACATGTTGGATGACTATTTTGAACGCATCTAACTTGAAATAAGGAGACTACAACAGAAACGGTTAAGCCTGCATAATACCATGAATGAGATTGACAATGAGGGTCGGCTAACAATAAACCTCTTCGCCAAAACTGATAAATCTAGCGTCTAGTTGTGAACTATCTTTACATAATTATTTTATACCAGTACCTGCATATGGAGAATACATAATTGCCAGATAGTACGATATTCAAGCTATAGATTACATTACATAATATGATTACCTTGATAAAGGGTTGTTGCTATCAAGGAAGCTATTAAACCACGAGCTTCAAGTGTTAGAATTTAAATCATAACGTCAAAAATGACATAGAGGCCATCACGAGTTGGTTGATGTTACGGAGTATCTAGATCTGTATCTAGATCTGTATCACATATCACGACCTATATATTCAATCTTCGTTACTAAAGTTCTGCCTTTCTTTTCCCCGACTGTAACCTTTCGAATTAGAGTCTGTTCTTACATGAGCAACACAAAGGATGCCACATGTGGATCAAGATATGATCATCCTTCCCATAGTACCTGAGATCACTTACGGCTTTTTTGGTAGGGTTCGTGTTGCACAGTCTTTTGTTTTTTATGTTGTGTTTTGTATACTGGTTTGTCGTAAAGAATAATAAAATAACCTGTAAATTGAAAAAATTATTGCGATGTTTTTATCATTGCAACATATGCGACAGGATTATAATCACAATATTTTAAGGTGGCATTTTTAAATTATTTTATATGAATTAAACAGACTTTTTTTCAATAAAGCAAAAAAAAAACATCGCTTTTTGGTAAAAAATGATAAAATCACAATAATGAATACACGCAATAATTTCTAAATTTACAGTGTATTAAAATGACCTACCTCCTAGGTCAGCAACCATAAACTTTGTGCCTGTTTTGGCAATAAATTTTCCAACTGCACTTTTCTCGACTTCATTTGATGTAAAATACTGACCAAAGATAGATGCTGCCTCAGGTTCGAGTGCTAAATACAGTTGATGGGTTGGAATACCTGCCTTAAATAATAAAATATGATTTTCGTCAGTTCAGCGTTTGGCAACCATGGGCTATATTTTACATATTTGACTTTTCGGATTTTAATCGGTTAAATTTTAAATTGGACGAAAATGTTCATGATATATCAAATATGCAACAAATAGAAACCTATAAAAAGCAAATAAATGTCTCCAGTTACAAGAAAAATGAAACTTAAGGTATTTTTACTTAGCAGACGTATGAAAATTAAGGTGATCCTTAGTATTTTAGAATCTATCGATCGCAGTGCAATCAAATGAAAGACAAAAATTCCGTTTCAAATTAATTGTGTCAATCATCTGTAACAAGATTCTCGAAATGGCTCATTTTAAGCAGTTTTCATTGACACTTTGAAATGTTCTATTTAGAAAAGGCTTTTCTTTCTTTTATTTTGTGCTAACATTAACTTTTTAGTTTCATTTACCTAAACAAAACAGCTTACTACACTAAAGAAAAGACTGAATAAAGAAAGGAAAAAAAGGAAACATATCATAAAGATTCTTTCACACTAATTCACAATTTTAGGGAGACATGTCCATTCTTTAGTTACCTTAGTAGCACTTTCTTTCATAAATTCCTTTGCCGCATCAGACCAAATTGCTGGTACGGTAAGGACCCACTTAATATCATGCATCTTGAACTCAAAACCACGCGTTACTCCCAGTTCAAACACATTATCTGCCAAGGCCTTTATGGATTTACTAAAAACTTCAATGGCCGGAATAGATTTTCCGGTAACATCTTGAATTTCCATATCGGCTTTTACATTCTGAAAATGAAGACAATGATGTGTTATTGAAAACAACTTTCAGGTCATGTAATTTTGCTACACTCTGAAAATGGCATGTATATAAGAAACGATCATTATTAGAGTTGTGATGCTATAAAAATATAATAAAAAAAAAGAAGATGTGGTATGATTGCTAATGAGACAACTATCCACAAAAGACCAAAATGACACAGACATTAACAACTATAGGTTACCGTACGGCCTTCAACAATGAGCAAAGCCCACACCGCATAGTGAGCTATAAAAGGCCCCGATAAGACAATGTAAAACAATTCAAACGAGAAAACTAACGGCCTTATTTATGTAAAAAAAATGAACGAAAAACAAATATATAACACACAAACAAACGACAACAACTGAATTACAGGCTCCGGACAGGCACATACATAAATAATGTGGCGGGGTTAAACATGTTAGTGGTTTGTTGTGATTATAGAGAACAGGTGGTTTGTTTACTTTAGTTTTCAATAAATTGGGTTTGCCTGTATTATTTTCTTCTGATTTATTTCATGAATCTTTTTTAAGTTCATGCTCTTCAACTTTTTAGAAACAAGTATCTTGTCTTAGGCAGGGATAAATTCTACTTTGTAAAGGACCACTCTGATTCAAACAAAAAATTCTCTGAAACTGATATTATCAAGATGCTTGATTTCTTGATTGACAACATATTTGTTACGTTCGGAGGACGTGTTTTTTCAACAGACTGTCGGCATTACAATGGGTACAAACTGTGCCCCTCTACTTGCCGACTTGTTTCCTTATTCTTATGAGGCTGACTTCATGCAGGAACTTCTTCAGAAAGATAAGAAGTTAGCAATATTCGTTAACTCTACTTTCCGCTATATAGATGATGTTCTTTCACTAAATAATTCAAAATGTGGTGACTATGTGGAACTCATCTATCCAATCGAGCTAAAGATAAAGGATACTACAGATACAGTTAAGTCGGTCTCATATCTTGACTTACATCTAGAAATTGACAATGAGGGTCGGTTGAAAACAATACTTTACGACAAAAGAGATGATTTCAGCTTTCCTATTGTGAACTTTCTATTTCTAAGTAGCAATATCCCAGCAGCACCTGCATACGGGGTATATATCGCCCAATTGATACGATATTCCCGTGCTTGCATTTCCTATCATGATTTTTTTGATAGAGGGTTGCTGCTCACAAGGAAGCTATTAAACCAAGAGTTCCAAATGGTGAAGTTGAAATCATCCCTTCGTAAATTTTACGGACGCCATCATATCAGAAGTTGGTTGACCGTTGTAGAATAACCGTTTCACAAATGATAAGGGATATGTTCCTTACGTCGTAACTACAATCCCCTCCCCTTTCATGAATGTGACCTACCGAATTAGACTATTTACCGGATTTGTTTTAATATAAGCAACATGACGGGTGCCACATGTGGAGCAGGATCTGCTTACCCTTCCGAACACCTGAGATCACCCCTAGTTTTTTGGTGGGGTTCGTGTTGTTTACTCTTTAGTTTTCTTTGTTGTGTCATGTGTGTTGTTGTTTGTTTGTCTTTTTCATTTTCAGCCATGGTGTTGTCAGTCTATTTTAGATTTATGAGTTTGACTGTCCCTTTGGTATCTTTCGTCCCTCTTTTATACTTGTTTGGCTATCTAGCTATTTTATATGAGCGTCACTGATGAGTCGTATGTAGACGAAACCTGAGTCTGGCGTATCAAATTATAAGCCTGATACCTTTGATATCTATTACACTTTTTTCTTTTTATTTGATTTTTATACTACTTCTCTATAATTTGAAGCCTATTTATCTTTTATAGACTTTTCGTATTGCTTAGATTAAAAATATTCAAAAATAAGAGAGTCTTTGAACATATTCTATAAATTGATATGGGTTACATGTATGGGAAATAATTAAAACAAATCTTACAAACCTTTCTATTATAAAGTTCCATCTTAAACCGATAAAAATAATAATAATCAGCTTGCTGTTTATCCAACACAATATCCGTATATTTATTTTCTGCTTCATAGCCAAATCCAGAAACATTCCTTTCGGCGTCTAAAAGTAAACACGTTGGTGTCTTCAAAGACAACAGTTGCCTTCCGCCAGCATTCCATGATTCATTAACATAAATATCTAAGGGATTGTCATTCATATTCGCTATCAGGGAGAATGCAAATCCGGAATAAGTTGTACCAAAATCCAGTGCCGCAACAATAAGGTAATTGTTATTTCTGTATTCTAAAAGTAAAGACATGATTTAAAAAAGCAAATCGTAATATCGTAATATCAAACAACAATAACATATTCATCCTAATCAGATTCTACATAGTAATTACTTATATTATTTATGAATAAATAAAGATTATGCAAACATATTATAAATATTCAATTAGGTTAGGCAGCAGTAATATGTGTAGTGTGGATTCATTTATTTTCGTTGGTACCAATTTTCGTGGATAAAGGAAAACTTGTATGTTCGTGGATATTTAATTTCGTGGTTTTGTCGAGGTCTGCATAAAAGGCTATGGAAAATTTGTCATTCGTTCAATATTTAATTTAGTGGTTTACCTGTATCCACGAAATCCACAAAATTGGTATCCAATGAATATTAATGAATCCACAGTATATTAAATGAATAGATCTCATTTATGCCACATAATAATGTTAACATTAACTCCACATTGTTTGATGATTGTCGGCCTTGTGGGTCTATAGTTATCGTCACATTTGATTGCGAATTTGAAAGATCTATCACAACCAAAAGGTCTATATAATAGCGAAAGACATAATAAGATGAAGTCTAGGACATATGATAAGTTCCCAAATAAGGGTATACAAATGAACATACATAATTATGTGTAAAATATATCCTTTAGATCTCAGCCCTCCGCTTTATGTGTGTTCTATTTTCTCAAGGGGGTGTGTGATATGAAAAACTGATTTAAATCAGATAAATTAGATTTATTGTAACTTATCTGTCCCGGAGAAACAATATATTTCAAACTATAAAATATGGGAACACAAAATGGTTTGCCATATATGATAGAGAATTGCCGCTGTATAACAGTATTATAGTACAATTAACAAATGTAAAATATTACTGTAGTAATAGTATCAAAAGTAAAGTATAAGAAAGAGGTAAAGATTCACAAAGTTCAATAAACAATAATTTGTTTTAGAAATACGACGAAAAGACACACAGTACGCATGGAAAATATTATTTACATAACAAACCTTCATAATAATCATCTGCTGCTTCAGTATTTTTGATTATGATACTTTGAGCTGATTTAAGAGTCGTACTTGGTACCCCAGTAACAAACTCTGAAATAAAGTCACAAATATTTAACATTTTAAATCATAACAGATGGAAATAGGTAAACCGACTGTGTTTAAATTTTTCGGTAAAAAGTTTGTAAATAAAAGAAAAATGTGGAATATGAACAACAATTAAACAAGAAAACACACAAATACCCGTGAACATACGGGGGTAATCATAAAATTCAACTGAATTATAATCAGAACATTGTCTGTTTAATTTACCATATATTTGAAATATATATATATAGTATATGGTAAATGGTATATATTTTGGTATTTGAACAAAAATCAGTAATGTGTCAAAGTCGGTAAAAGGGAAATCGGTAAAAACAAAACCTGAGGCACTACTGAAATAACATTACGTTAATTTGTTATACACGCACACATTACGAACTGGTTTACATCAAAGCTTTTTTGACGAATGAGATACTTGTATAAATATTCTCTTATTCTGTAGTTGAACATTCTGATTCGTGAATAGGGAATTAAGGACAATTAGCATTGCTTCAAAACACTCAAACTTTTATTTTAAATCAACTCACTTTGTATATTTTGGTGTTTTTCTGTATCTCCTTCGCCAGACTTTTGACTGTCCTTTTTGTTAAGTGTTTCTTGTCCTCCTTTTTCTTTTGATTTGTTTCTCTTAAGGATTTTCGCCAAAGTCAGTTTTAATCCATTCGTCTTTTCATCACCGTCGTTTTCATGGTGGTGTACTTTTAGACTTCCTGTTTGTTTTTTATTGATCTCTTCAGTTCTGTTTCCTTTGTCTTGTACATCCAATGTATCTTCAGGTTTCAATATGACAGGTTTTAACGTTGCACATTTGACGTTCGATATGTAACCTGTGTAGAATTGTGAGTCTTATTAATGCATTTAATTAAGTGTGGATCTATATTGAGACACAACTAGGTGGGGAAAAAACACACTAAAAAGAGAAAAGATGGCGGTTCGGAAGACGAAATTTATATAAGGTTTCTTGTCTACATATTGATCAAGCCTCTCAATTTTATATTTTCAATTTGATTTTGTTTCATGAATTGCTTTAATATAGATATATAGATTAAAATAACAAAACATTTAAGGTTTGATGACTGATTATATTGAAAGCATCTATTCCATCGAACGTGAAATAAAGGGTACAACAGAAACAGTTAAGTCTGCCTTATTTGTTTGGCTTACATCGAGAAATTGACAATTTAGAGTCGATTGAAAACAATACTTTACGACAAACGAGACGATTTCATCTTCTCGCTTGTGAATTTCCTATTTAGAGTGTCTCTATATGTAGTACATATATATATATTATATATCCCAGATAGTGCGATATGTTAAAGTCTGCATTTTCTACCATGATTACCTTGAAAAATGATTGATGCATATTATGAAGCTCTTAAAACAAGAGTTCCAAGTGGTGAATTTGAAATCATCCCTTTGAAAATTTTCTGGTCGCAATCACGAGTTGGTTGACAGATAAGCGATGTATGACGACGTATATGTTGTAGTTGTCTTAACCACAATCCCGTCATCTTTCCAATAAATGTAACCTTCCAAATTGGAATTATTACCGGGCTTATACTTTCATAATCAACACGACGGGCAACATATGTGGAGCACGATCGTTTTTTTTCTTTCTTTCTGGGGAACCTAAGATTAATCCCGCTTTAAGTGGGGTTCTTGTTACTCAGTATTTGGTTTTCTATTTTGAGTTTTGATACTGATGTTTGTCTTTTCTTCATTTTTCGGATTTTACTATGGTATTTTAAGTTTGTTTACGACAAATGAGATTGAATGTCCCTTTGGTATCTTTCTTATCTCCCTTTTATATGCTATAGTCATTTTGTTTTTGTAACAAAATATAAAACACGTGTATTAAAAAAATATCATTGAAACCCTCTTTTTTATTAACAAAATAGTTCTTATGTATGTTGTACGTGTTTAATTACAGCTTTTGGTTTTCCTTTTTGAACAAAATGTGCCTTTCTACTCGACTCGTTCCTTCATGTGTACCTCCGTTTTTAATATTCCTTGGAATTCAGTATTTTAGTGATTTTACTTTTTATTGGTTAACACGAAAACGGATGGACATTCTCATTAATTTACACTTCAACTCTACGATCAGGTGTATAGATGTATAATGTAACCTGTCACCAAAAACAATCAAGATTAGTTGACTATTAATCGCATCGACCGCATACAACAGTTATAATTAGACTACAGTTAGCCTGATATATTCCCTTAAATCTAGAAAATTGTCAGATTTTAAAATTGATCTCGTTGAAAGTTTTACAGAATGCCTTGTGAATTGCTTTAGATGATAAAATTGACAATGGATATGGGGGAATGTGTCAAATAAACAACAATCCGACTAAAAAGCAGAATGACCTTGGATATGTTCAAATTGACATTTTCACTATTTCATCGTCTTTCGAATGAGCAACACGACAACTGCAACTACTTGCAATTGGGCAGGAAACAAAATTTACTCTAAGAATCATGGATTATTAGTGATTTAGTATCTTAACTAGAATGTTTCATTCTGACTCTGTTACAGTTAATACACTTTGTCAAACTGACATAATTGCCAGTGAACTCATCATAGATAATAGGATTAACAAATTTTACGTCAGACTCGCGTTAAATCTTTACAAGACTTCTCGTGTGTTTCAGTTTATATCTGGCTTTTTGAGGTATAATCTGAACATATAAGTAACCTGTATTATATCATTGACTCTATTCGTGTACGTTAACAAATTTTAAAGCGATAATGTTTTTCTGCAATGATTTGTGCCCGATGGAAAAAACTTTATTAATAGTATAGTGTCAAAGTTTATTCTGACGTCAGGTTGTTACTGAAAAAAAACCAATAAGCATAAAAGAGGAGGTTTTACTAACTTTTATACCAGGATAAACCCAACATTGTCTTCGAAAAATACCTGTACATAGAGATATCGTTTAAAAATGACAGCTTTAAGGTCAACTAAGACCCGGTTAACCAAGACTCAATCATTAAAGACTTACAAAACTTATGTGAACACAAACCTCGTTGCATCAGGCCGACTGAAACCGTTTCTGTAGAATCTCTGATTAAGGTGACAATTTCATTGTGCTGCAAAGATGTAATGTCTATTCCGTTGACTGACAAGATTTGATCTCCTATGTGTAATCCGTCACAACGATCCGCTGGGCCGCCTTTCGTAATACGACCTTTATAACAATAATGGTGAAATGATTGTATAAGGCAATGTCAAAATATTTATCCATTATGAACTCTGCACCAGATCAATATATGTATAGACGCTGAATATATATATATATATACTATCAAAACTGCAGTCTAACAATTGATTTTTTCAGTGGGATTTCCAATACGACAGCTTTCCAACAAGGACCTAATTGCATGTATGTAAATAACTAGTATATACCAGTTAAAAAACGAAAAAAAACCAACATTGCTAGGTATCTTTTATTTGACATGACCTACAACAAAAAGTGATTTCATTGTAGCAAGTGGTCTTATAATGTGTCTGTATGTGTTCTTTTTTTTTTTGTCTAAGTTGGTGGTGTCTTATATTATTGACGTAAAACGTCTGCATGATATATATAATTTTAACGTTTCGTATAATTATGGTCGTTGTCTAATTTTATAATTTTTACTGGAAACAATTTGACACCCAACAACTTAAATGCGGTAAAACAAATGACTTTTCTTACCTAACGTAACCTCAATCATCTCCACGAATGTTTAAGACAAATTAACATAATTGAGTAAACATTTTCAAAACTATGCAATTTCATGGGCAACATTTCGATTGGAATAATAGTTTACGCAATTTTCTGACAAAATTAATGTTTAGTTACTTTTAATGTTTAATAAAGTTTATTCTCCCGAATACACTCATCATAGATGCAATTTTCTGACAACATTAATGTTTAGTTACTTTTAATGTTTAATAAAGTTTATTCTCCCGAATACACTCATCATAGATACCAGGATCCGAAGCGCATTCATGAACTTACCTTCATTAGGTGGATATTATATGCTATATCACCAGATGGGAATAACATATGCTTTGTCCTTGTTCTAAGGTTTGATGTGAGAAATTAAAACGTGTGTAACAATCTCAGAATTATATTACCTATACAACAACCGCCGTCTTCAGAGGTGATTACAGTGAACCCAAACGTCTCATTTTGTTCGCGGGTAATATTGATGTCATACACCGAATCCATACCAACTGCCTTTGTTGTTTGAGACTCAAATCTTGACTTTGAAATATACATGAAGAGGCATGAACAATTTATTTATAAACTTTATAGAACAAAAATATGTCGAACTCCCAATGACATCGGGGAAAATATATAAACGGGTTCGTTATTTGTTTA
Organism: Mytilus edulis; assembly: GCF_963676685.1. Lineage (NCBI taxonomy): Eukaryota > Metazoa > Mollusca > Bivalvia > Mytilida > Mytilidae > Mytilus > Mytilus edulis. Next base: position 41,921,923 of record NC_092350.1, read on the forward strand.
AAAAAATATGCCTAGATTTTGTAAACCCCCACTCCCGAAGATACAAATCTTTCTGTCACATCTATTAGCATAAACCTTTAACTGAACTGTAAAATTGTGTGGTCATTAAGAAATTGCATAACATTTAGACTTGGGGCAATTGAGTATATGATATACTAGAAAGGGTCTATTGTTAAAGACTATGTTGTTTCGTTGTGTTTTTGTCTCGTTGAATAGTTACGCATACTTTACATTTTTATTTATCATGTGTATTCAATTCATATGAAATCTATAGGTTATATTCATTTTTCTCTACATCCCATTTTTAGATGATAACGAGAAGCAACTTAATTGACTCAGCAGGAATAAACATTAAAAAATAGGTTTCCTTTTTCCAAATTCACACAAATATCAATTTCAATTAGTTTTAATTTGTTCATATTGCCATCAGAATACATGTATTTCTTACCTTGGTAGATAAACATTACAACAAAAACATATCAACAACCTTGTGATACCCTATATACAAAGTTTACATTTATCAATTATATCAACTTCAAAGTCATCTTCCTCGTTGATTATGAGTATTATCATTTTCTTCATCGTTTATTCAGTGATATCTTTTTTATTTAGTTGTCCCTCTCAATTAATGGTCTTGACATCACGGAAAGACTTACCTGAGCTCTTATATACTTTGTGTCGTCATGAACTTGCAGGGATTGATAATTTTAACTCCAATTTTGAAGTATCAATATGGCTCTGAACGCGCTGCTTCTGCAAAGTGCGTGTATAATTTTTGTTTCATGAAGCGGTAATACAAGATAACAATAGCTTGTTTTGTTAATGTTACTAATGCTTTACATATAATATGCTTACGCCGAATAATGTTTTTTTTTAATCTTAGCTCTGACATATATATGACAATCAGATTGAATATCGTGTGATAAGATTATAATTATTTCTTATTCTTTTTCAGACATAAATCGAATTCAACTGTATAGAAATAACTTACAAAACTGATCCAATAATGTTATATCATGCATATAGACAAAGGAAAATATATGTAGTTGATTTTTTTCAGTTTCACCAGGATGTGATTGTGTCCTCAGTAAAAAAGAAAATTTCTTTATTACGACTTAAATACCGGTATTTGCTGTTAAATATTATAAGAAAGTTATGTACCAAGTCCGGAATATCATATGACAGTTGTTTTCCATTCGTATAGTGTGTTTGAGCTTTTGATTTTGCCATTTGATTGATGACTTCCCGTTTTGAATTTTCCTCGGCGTTCGGTATTTTTATGATTTTACTTTTTATTGCCTAGATCTGTTGTTGAAGACTACAATCATGTCTACTTAACTGTTTTTAATGTCAACAATTTAACAGTTAAAGTAAACTAACTAGTATATGTTATACCGTTATCATGTTTCTGTATAATAAACATTATTTTATGGTAATAAACGTCAACCACTGGACTTCGAGCTCCTGGCTATTGTAGATTTTTTTTCTCTAGCACTAATCATAATTCAGTAAATGATTATTTAACTATTACTTACTTTTTCATTTGCAGGTAAGTTGTACTGGACATGCAGCTAACATGTGGAGATCCTCTTGAACATTCATTATTGCTATAGAAACTTAGTCTAGTGTTTTAGAACTTTTTTTGCTTTTAGATTCGTTAATTAACACACAATTCGTAAGGAATTTCTTAAGAACAGCCTTTACAGCATCAGTTTGTAAAATGGTTTCAACGAAAAACAGCGAACCGTGTGCCTCCCCTTATTTTTATATACTAGAAAGTCGTAGATCTTTTAGACACTTTTCAAAAAACAAGAATTTCAAAACAGTCAGTTCATTTAGTTTTGTATTCAAATATATTGATGTTCTTTCCATAAACAATCCAATATTTTCTGATTTGGTTTCATTGATATAAATTCCAAACTGTAATTTAATGAAACAACAGACACGGCTTCCTAGGTCTCATATCTTTTAACTTGTACGTCGAATTTAATATAAGCGTCAGTACCAGAATCTACGACAAATGAGCCAATTTTAAGTTCGATTATCATCCCCCCCCCCTCGCCTTAGTAGAAATATAAGAACTTGACCTTAAATTTTCCCAACTCAATCGTATTCAAGACCTTGCTGCTGTATGTCACTCAGATTTTATAAAAAGTCATCAGCGTTAAGGAAAATAATTAATGAACCAAGGTTATGTTAAAGAACGTCACGCCCTTTTAAAAAAATAACATCGGAAGATACCAAGACCTTTTTGATTTATATTTCGTATCAACTTCGCAAAAGGTGGTCTTGAAGTACGATTACATGTAGTGTGTATTGATGTTGTTTATCCTCTTAATAACGTGTTAATATGTTTTGTATTTGATTTTGTAAATTATTTAAATTACTGTTTAGCATTTTTTGGCAATCTCCTTTTGGTGTAGCTAAGTACTGTACATCCCATCATTGACTTATTGTGTTGTGGTAATTTTTTGTATTCTTGTTTTTAATTTTTTTCTTATGTGCTTTGTTTATATGATATTTTGACATATTTTTTTGTTTCAAAGTGATTTATATATAACACGATGTTGATTGCTGAACTTTAAGTTTTAGATTTTTACAAATTGTATCTATTTATTTGATGAAATATACATGTTATTGTCAATATAATGTACAATTATGCAACTGTTCTGGAAGTGAGGAGTTTACCTAGCTATACAAACAGGTTTAATCCACTATTTTATACTTAAGTAAATGATTGTACCCAGTTAGGATATGACAGTTGTTCTCATTCGTTTGATGTGTTTGAGCTTTTGATTTTGCTATTTGATAAAGGACTTTCTTCTTTAAATGTTTTCTTGGAGCTCTGTATTTTTGTTATTTTACTTTTCACATGTAATAGAATACTAACCAAAATATCACATTTGTGAAAGGACTAACAAACATCATCCATATGAAATAATGTGTCAGCATGTGAAATTTTTTCCAAGAATAACAGCTTACACATATTAGGATTCTACCCAAAATGGCACATTTGTGTGAGAACCAACAACTTATCTCTTTGCATATATAGCTTTTTTTTATCAGTTTAAAAATTGCAAGCGAAGAAAATCAGCAGTCAAAGCAAACAAAATTGATTGATTTATTACTGTTTTCTTTATGTCCAGTAGCAAATAGACAAACAAGAAGTTGCATGTGTTGCCATTCTAAGCATACACCCACACTAGCAACTAAAAGAGGGACGAAAGATACCAAAGGGACAGTCAAACTCATAAATCTAAAACAAACTGACAACGCCATGGCTAAAAATGAAAAAGACAAACAAACAACAGCACACACGACACAACATAGAAAACTAAAGAATAAACAACACGAACCTGAAATTAGGAAGTAAGTGTTTGACAGAATGAAAAGGGGTTACAAATAATAGGTGGTGATAATGGATGGCTGCTTAATGTACAGGGGAAAATTAATATGCAAATTCAGGTAGAGAACATATTAATGTAATATGAATAATAACCCTGCTTTGTACTAGACTGGCATGCTGTGTCAGATTTTTAAAATGCTTGTTCACAAGGTATTTACAGTCCCCAGGACGATATGTAACCAAACTTATTCACATTATTCTGACTCTGTGCCGACCAGTCTTTGCTGTTACTCCTTAAATGCTGTGTGCTTATCAGAGAAGCAGCAAATACCAGTTCTAAAGTCTTTGTTTTGACCCTGTCAGATGTTCAAACCAATGACCTACCACGAGACCGCCGAGACGGTAACAAACAGGTCACCATTTATAAGATGCAAAGCAGATAAGAAGTCATTCTGTTCTGTAATATCAGAAAAATGTGTGTCATAACTACTAATTTCATTCAACATAATACAATTTCAATGTATCTGCAGACTAGAGCCTGTGTCGCTCATCTTGGTGCATATTAAACAATGGACACAGATAAATTCATGACAAAATTGTGTTTTGGTGATCATGATGTGTTTGTTGATCTTACTTAACTGAACATTCTTGTTGCTACAATTATCTCTATCTATAATGAACTTGGCCCAGTAATTACAGTGGAAAACATTTTCTAAATATTTACAAAAATTACAAAAAATTATGAAAATTGTTAAAAAATTACTATAGAGGGCAATAACTCCTTAAGGGGTCAACTGACAATTTTAGTCATGTGCCTTATTTGTAGATCTTACTTTGCTGAACATTATTGCTGTTTACAGTTAATCCCTATCTATAATAATATTCAAGATAATAACCCAAAACTGCAAAATTTACTTAAAATTACTAATTTGGGGGCAACAACCCAACAACAGGTTGTCCAATTTGTCTGAAAATTTCAGGGCAGATAGATCTTGACCTAATAGACAATTTTACCACTGTCAGATTTGCTCTAAATGCTTTGGTTTCAGAGTTATAAGCCAAAATCTACATTTCACCTATGTTCTATAATTAGCCATGGTGGCCATCTTGGTTGGTGGCAGGGTCACGCCACACATTTTTTAAACTAGATACCCCGATGATGATTGTGGCCAAGTTTGGTTAAATTTGGCCTGGTAGTTTCAGAGAAGAAGATTTTTCGCCAAGTGATGAAAAAAGCTCACTTGACCTTTTAGGTCAGGTGAGCTAAAGGGAGGTCTGTGTGTGATTTGGAAAGAAGCATTCACATGTTATCACTGTCAAAATGCTAACCGAATATAAAGTTATTCTGCTAAGATGTACAAGGGAAAAATCTCAAGGAAATATTTGTTATGCCTCACCTTGGGGCATTATGTTTTTTCCTTCTGTCTGTACAGCTTCAGGATAAAGCCTTTGGTCAAGGTAGTTTTTGATGAAGTTCCAAGTCCAACCAACTAGAAACCTCGAACACATGATCCCTATGATATGATCTTTCTAATGGTACTATCGAATTAAGAGTTTTAACCTAAATTTCACTGTCCACTGAACATAGAAAATAATAGTGCTGGTGGGGATCCGATTACTGTGGACTCCTTCTTGTTGAATGGACTGTTGAACATACAGACTAAGTGATTGTAATATAATGTTATTACTTAAGAACGTTAAGACTATTATTGATCAATCTTCCGATATATCCATTTCCATATAAATATTAAGAATTACATAAGAAAAATATAAAAAATAATGTACAAATACACAACTTAAATGGCAATGACTATAAAAGTTGATAATTTGAAACCTTCTTTTTTTTTTTTTTTTTAAATATGATAGTAAAAGCAATGCAAGTCATGAATAATTTCATTTTCTTTAATACAATAATTAGTATCACAATGATCCCTTTGATTCAAATTCCTGTAGCATTTCAATTAAAGTTTCTTTTCTTGACTCCTCATGTAATTGGTTTATTAATTCATCCAGAACATCCTCTCCACTTAAGATGCCCTGTATATTAGAAGTATGATGAATCCTATGATCAGTCACTCTATTCTGAGGAAAGTTATATGTCCTTATTTTCTCTGATCGCCCCTTGGTTCCTACTTGTACCTTGCGTTGAGATTTCATCGTGCTCATCTGTGCATTAAATTCATTCTCATATAACCTGAAAATCAATAACAAATTTTACAAAATTTGAAACTAAAAAATCTTTGAGATTTGTTTACTCATATACAAAGGTATGTATTATTTGTATGATTTAATATGTACAAAATAATGATTTTCAACAAAAACCATGCTAAATTTCGCATAATTTTATTATTTACAAATAGTGACTTGAACATTTATTTTGATTATATTTAGATAATAAATCAGTAAATATATAATTACAAATAAAGTAATTCATAACAGTAGATATCATACCTATTTATGAATATAAAAGGAGATGTAGAATATAAAGCTGAAATCAATTTTTATTTTGAAATCACAAGCAACTGATGTATGACAAAAGTTGATTTGGACAAAATGAAAATGTTGACAGTTGAAAGGGATTTTGTGAAATTTCAACTTTGAAAAGGGATAACTTAATCTCCATATTTCAAAATCCTTTCAAACACTTGTCAAAACCATGGCAAATTAGCACTTTTATTTCTATTCTTAATCTCAAAATATCAATTCCTTTTTAAACTATCTTGTGTTAATCTTTATCTTCATTATCTTGATATGGTCAATTGGGGATTATTTTTAAAAAATGTAAGTTTTTTTTTATATTTTACCATCACTTTTACCATGTATTCATAGAATAAGTACATTGGAATTCATATACTTGTATCATACATCTGACCAAACTCTTATCTTATAACCAACTTGCAAAAGGTCTGAAATCAACAAGGATGATCGATGAAATCAATTTAATGCAAGTTGTTAGAATGCCCCTTTAGAGACCAAGAATACTTAAAATAAGCAATGTTTTACATGTATACACAATTAAAAATGGACTTTTTCAGCCTTTTCTTTTATATCCGTCATACAAATAGGTATGGTAAGTGATATTAACTTAAAGGTAAATCAAAGGTTTTAACTCTATATTCACTATATATTTTGTAACATATAGTCAGAAACCCAACATCTCCTTTTATCCATATATCAAAAAGAAATAGACTATAAATTAGACAAAGAGAACCAAACACATGTACTAATTTCTATTTTTCAAGAATAATAAAAAGAACAAACAATCAACCATTCTGAATCAGGTGAAACATACTTTTCTCTTAATCTGTTCATTGCATTCTTTTTATTCTGTATTTGTGATCTACTTTCCTGACTAGAAGTAACAACACCTGAAATAATAAATGAATAAATAGTAACTTTGTCAGCTTTATCAAATATTGAAAAAAAATACAAATAGAGTTCTGGACCATTGTCATTACTGGACTGGATAGTGATTGTCCTTACCTGATAAAAAGTAAAATCACAAAAATACTGAACTCAGAGGAAAATCAATTCGGAAAGTCCATAATCACATGGCAAAATCAAATAACAAAACGCATCAAAAACGAATGGACAAGAACTGTCATATTCCTGACTTGGTACAGGCATTTTCAAATGTAGAAAATGGTGGATTGAACCTGGTTTTATAGCTAGCTAAACCTCTCACTTGTATGACAGTCGCATCAAATTCCATTATATAGTCACCGATGCGTGAACAAAACAAACAGACATAATAGGTAAAAATGTCAAAAATAGGGGTACAGCAGTCAACATTGTGTTATCATCTTAATCACTATAAAAACAACAAATGTAACGAAGAAGCACAAAAAGGCATACATCAAATTAACATCCTCATTTAAATGATTATCCTAATATTTTTTAGTGCCACAGGTGGCGCAGGCTTTGCTTACTGGGATCAACCCGAGTTTTTTGTAGGGTTCCATGTTGCTTAGCCTTTAGTTTACTATGTTCTCTTTTGTGTACTATTGTTTGTCTGTTTGTCTTTTTCTTTTTTAGCCATGGCATTGTAAGTTTATTTTCAAAATATAAGTTAAAATGTCCCTCTGGTATCTTTCGCCACTCTTTTACCTATCTGGAGCAGTTAGGTGGACGTCATTTAAAAGTCAGGAACTACTCTTACACTATTCAATAGCTGTCTACAGTGTTCTCCCTAGTGCCTTTCAGCACCATGTTAATAACATCTGATGGTGATTTTGAAAAACAAGGAAAAACACTGTAGCACTTAAGTTTACGCATAGTTTTGGTGAAGCTGTTAAATCTTCAATTTCCTAAAGATATTGTTTTGTAGTCTTTTGGTGTTTTTTTTGGATGTACTTTTGTTTATTATTCTTTGCCTAATGAATTTGTTTGTGGGTTGTTATCTATAGTACATGTGCTTATTCTTTTTTTATTTCATATGTTCTAAAATTCTATAAAGTAAACTAATAACTTGAGTTCTGTCATTTTGATTTCAAGACTTTCATCCTTACAGTACAAGTAGTTATATATGGATTTATGATTCTATATGAAACATCATGTAAAAACAGCAACTAATTTAACTTCACTACGTATTGCATGAATATTGGGGAATATTGTTCCGAGTAGAATTTTATATTGCACGAGCTTGCGATTGCAATATATGTTCTACAAGGGACAATATTCCCCAATATTCATGCAATAACCCTTTTATTGTATAGCAATATAATATTTGAAAGTAAAAATTGGTTTAAACTAAGATTTTGTCATTGCTGATGTCATGAATTTTGAAGATTTATTGCACTAGTGCAATATTGGAATTTATTGCACGCTAACTTTTGGTTACTTTCTGTGGGAAATATTATATTGCTATGCAATAATATATATCATTCAGGATCTTAACAGCTGATATAGGCTCGTATAACCAGCAAGTGTTTCATGTTTTATAAGTCTCAATAACAATTATCTTATATTGGAGTGTCCTGATTTCAACATAAATGACCATTCTGTTTTTCGTTTTTGTTCACATGATTTATAGGTTCATATTCGCTGTTAAGGTAACCAATCACTGGAATATTTCACTAAGGTATAATATATTATTGTATTTTACCTGAAGGTGTATGTGTAAGTCTGACCGCAGTGTCATTTTTCTGGACACTCTGACCACCAGGTCCACTAGATTTAAAGGTGTCTATATGTAGATCATTAGGATTTATTACAATATCAATCTGAAACAGTAATAGCATGAATAGACATGGTTGATAAAACCATAACATTTAATATTTGTTTATTCATTAATAATACAAATAACTATTGCAACCACTAATAAAACAAAATAGATATATATATTCTGAAATGTTTTCTTTCATTTAAACCATCATCAGGGCCTTTTATAGCTGACTATGCGTTATGGGCTTTGCTCATTGTTGAAGGCTGTACGGTGACCTATAGTTTTTAATTTCTGTGTCATTTTGGTCTCTCGTGGAGAGTTGTCTCATTGGATATCATACCGCATCTTCTTTTTTTTTTTATATATAACCTTTTTTTCAAGAGGCATATTACTTGTTGTTCAAAACTGCAAACAAATCAAAAGTAGATTTTTTCTGGATACATTTGTTGTGACAAGAAATTGTGTGTGGCTTTCATTTACCAATATTCATATAATTCACATAATGCCGTTTGATTTTAATTAACATGATTAAGGAGCTAACAATTTTGTTTGAAAATATCTAAATCTATTTAAAAGTTTTGTTAATTTTTTCCGACAGCTTTCAAATATATAATTTAATGTTTAACCTCTAAAATTCAAAGTCGAAAGTAAATATCTCAAAAAGTAAGTCATTAAGATACAGTACACCTTTTTTGAATATTTTAGGAGTGAATTTCAAGGAAAATCAATGTTTCACTCCCTTAAAAGATAATACTAAATGTTAGAAAAAAGTCGTGACATTTCAAATGTTTAAGTTTTAAGATAAATAAGATTAAAGGCAAAAATAACACTTGTCTATTCCTATAAATTGCTGTATTCAAAACAAACCTTAATGTGATATGCAATGTTTCCTTTCCTTTTTATTTGTTAATCCTGGAACCAAAAAGCAATTTTAGTTTCTTTATAATTCATGCTTGAAAAATTTTAAAGCATGAAATCTAAATTAATCTGGTGTTAATACTGGAGGTTTGCTAAATTAGCATATTATTAATTTATTTGTAGATCTTCCTCTATTGTAGAGAAAAAAAAACATTCACCAATCAAACTAATGCATACAAACCTCTGTTGGTTGTGGTAAAATAGAAACAGCTGATGTACTTGTATGGATACGCCCACCACGTTCTGTCTCAGGAACTCGCTGAACACGGTGAATACCAGATTCATACTTTAATGTTTTAAAAACATCATAACCAGATATTAATAATCTAGCATATGCCAAACCACCTAAAATAATGAAAATGGCATATTTGTTAACGAAGTTTTTGCAAAACTGTTCTTTTTATAAAATGTGCTTCTGCTGAAACATATACATCATGTACATGTACAAATGATGTAGTTATTTTTTAAAAAGTTCAAAACATTTAATTTATGGGCAAGCCCTTGTAGACCTGATGCCTTTATCTTAACTAAAATATATAATCATGAACCCTAATATACATATGTTAGAACTGGTCTTCAATGGTCTTTGTCTGAAAGTAATACATATATTCAAATTTTGTTCCATTACAAATTTTCTTGTTGCATTGCTTTTTGCATTGTAAAAAGACAACATGAAGATCAATGCTTTCAAAATGGTATTCACTTAATTTAAACACACAAATTGCACAACAACTTTGCCTTTAGGATAACAAATTGTATAAAAAAATCTTTTGAAATACTAAAATATATATATACATTTAATCCTAATGGATGTATGATAAATTTCATATACTATAGCTCAGGTGCTGTTCTCTAGTGAAATTTATATGGTATTTCATATTATTCATATCTCAATAAGAGCTGACTGGATTATTTTTCATGGGATTTGGGGCATCTGGAAATTTTACTACATAGAAAGAAAAATTCTTGTGATGACTCTCATCCTGACAACTGTCAATTGATATTACTGAAATTCATATATAAAAAGATATTTCCATAAGAGTACCAATAAATCTTAAGTGTGTTCACATTGAGCGAAATTTGGTGTGGTGTTTCTGTTCTCAACACTTAAACTAAACTCTACTACATTCCCATCGATACCACTCAAGATGTATTCTTCTAGTACTCTTCATTCTTAAGTTTGTGTATGTATTTCAGTGAAGTTTGCATGAATGTTTCATACTTTTCATAAGTTTATCTTGGTGTCAAATTTGAAAATCAGTGCTTTTGATGACTTCAACATACTGGTACAAATTTTGCAGTAAAACAGGGAAATCTAGCTATTATGTAGCAGTCTTCTTCTTATTTTAAGTGTGATAATATCATAATTGTACATGTAGTAATAAAAATATATCATTCTTACCACTCTCCTTCGAGAGTGAAGTTTCTGTCTCTACTGACCATCCTTTATAACTGATATATTTCTGGTACATGTTACACAAATCTAGGGTAAATAGTTTAGCCTCCTCACCACCTACTCCAGGATTTATCTCCAGTATAGCATCATTTTTATCATACTTCAAGTCTGGTACAAGTATATCTAAAATCTAATATATGTCAAATCTTGAATAACAAACATTTTTGTATGCAGATATTTAGTTTTCAGATCTAAGAATGTACTGCAAGCAATAAGACAGCATCCATCATGTTCTGATAATAATGATAATTGGGATATATCCATTGCAACAATATATGTTTTACAGTCCAATTTTAAATTATAGTATTCTGACTTTCAAAAACGACTTTACATTTTATTTATTTCAAAATGAGAGTAATTCAAAAGGACAAATTGTCTTGTATCAATAATTACATTACTCTCCAACAAATTATTAATGAATCAAACTGAATGTGTCATTTTAATTAATTTAAATTAAAATTCTTGCATCAGAAAACATCCTCCACATGCTTAAATTCATGTATCTCAAATTAGAGTATTTAGTTCAAAGTAACTTTCAGCTGTCTAAAAAACAAAAAAAAAAATTAAAATGTGTGTTCAATGTATATATGTATGTCATGTATGTGTATGTCATGTATGTGTGTTCAATGTATATGTATGTCATGTATGTGTATGTCATGTATGTGTGTTCAATGTATATGTATGTCATGTATGTGTATGTCATGTATGTGTGTTCAATGTATATGTATGTCATGTATGTGTATGTCATGTATGTGTATGTCATGTATGTGTATGTCATGTATGTGTATGTCATGTATGTGTATGTCATGTATGTCATGTATGTCATGTATGTCATGTATGTGTATGTCATGTATGTGTATGTCATGTCATGTGTAATGTGCTACTAAACAATAATGATCTTTGAAATTGGAGTTTTTTGGGGGGAGAATATAGGTTTAACTTTTCTAAGATGTGGATTAGACATGTCTGATATGTTTTATAAACATTCATCTTTGATGATTAGCCACTAACCTGTTGTTTCATGTCGTCTATCTGTTGGTTTATTGACTCAAGTTCAGCCTCTGCCATTGTCTTCATTTCTTCATCTTCTGAATAACAAAATTTCTGAAAGTTAATGGTTTAAAAGCATACATTTTATACATAAAAAATACATGGACATCTATGAAGGTCTATCATCTCATGGTAATATATTCACTGAAATTCAATTGTTGAATGGATGTCAATCAATAATATATATTTGACCAAATTTATGAAGATGCTTGTTTCTATTAATATTTTAGGACAGGGTTTAAAAAGAAATACTGTAAAAGCAGAAATTTTCGTGGAGGATTTAATTTCGTTTATTTCGTGGAAATAATATATCCACGAAATTAAAACCCCCACGAAAATTTAACTTCCATATAAAACCACTTTCAGTTTAAGGAAACCACGAAATTAAATCCCCATGAAATCTTACAGAGAGACAAAACCACGAAATTTTAACCCCACGAAAATTAATGTTTCTACAGTATTGTTATTTCTTCTTTTGATAATGAAAAGGTAATACATTTGTAAAACATGACAAATCTGTATAAGACATAAATAAGCTTACCTTCAATAAGAAGTTGTATTTCCTCTAATTCATTATATTTTTCTTTCATTCCACTATAAACGTCCACAATTGGTTCTAAAAATACTCTTCTAGAACCCATTTCCTTTGTTTTCTTTCCTGTTTGGTATAAATCGAAAATATCATTATATTCCTTATTCAAACTGTCCAAATATTTTATCAATAGGCCATCATCTACATTTTGTAAAGAGGCATATTCCCGTGTAAAAATAAAAAGTCCATTTCTCATACAACACTCCTGTAATGGTCTACAATGTCTCCCTAAATTTAAGATAGTTTCTACACCAACAAGTGTCTGAAGAGTTCGACATCTAACAGTTAATTGGGACAATAGTAATCCTTTCTTGGTCTGTAACATACCACATGGCTCTCTGACAGCACTGAGCATGTGTGAGTATTTACACCAAGTCATAACTGGATTCCATTTTTGTTTTATTCTGTACAAATTCTTTCCAAAACAATAGTTTATTCTCTGCATTACCATTGTATACAAAAAGGTTTCCTAAAATCTTCAATCAATTACTACTGTGTACTTTTTCCCTGAAATCTTCAATCAATAACCATGATAACTAATGTAGTTTGCCACTAAGATCTTCCATCAATTACTATTGTACTTTTTACTAAGAATATAAATCTGAAAAGAGAGGTGAAATATATATGAAGTATTATTTAACAATACTTGAGAAGGTATGCTTGTCAACAAAAAAATCTACTCTGTCAACATGTTCAATTTAATTTGAACACTTTGGAAGATAGATTCATGCTGTACAGACATTAACAATGATTGTGGTGTTCTTATCTGTTCAACATGTTCAACACATGCAAACTTGAGAAATATATTGTGATGTGACTTTTCAAATGTGCCTAAGCCAATGCAAATGTACAATTCTTTACAATACATGGAACAGTCAGGGGACTTACTTAAATAAGTGATTATCTAAATCACTGATTTAAGTAACATTATTTCCATAAAGGTTGGAAGTTAGAGTTGTCTTTCTTTAATAATCACCTATTTAAGTAGTACAAATTAATCACTAGAAGAAGTGATTTAATTTTATTGTAGCTTTAAATATAGAATACTAATGATCCAGGGACTAATTATGTTTACTTAACTTTAATTTAATTTAATTAACTTATCAGAACCAACATCTGTGTTGTCTAGGATGACCAGGTCATTTCAGGTGATGACCTTGTACTGAATCTAGGATAATGACATAAAAATCACTTGTTTAAGTATCAGACCTCAATTTCCTTCCCAAAAATCACTTCTTTAAGTATCATTCTTTTAATAATCCTTACTAATTTCAACACCCCTGAACAGTGAGATTTTTATCGCGAACAGTAGAATTTTATTACATAATCTGAAAGATGAAACCTTGAACTTCACAGGAAAAATACTCCCACTGCTGGGAAAAATCTTTTAAGAAAGTATCAGTTCATTATGTAAAGCCATTATTATAGCATTTTTTCAACTAAAATAGAATTTTCAGCTAAATGATAGCATCAAAGGCAGAAACCTTTCTACTTAAAAGAAGCAAAAAGTTTTGTTTTTTTTAATTTTACTAATTAAAAGATATTATTTAAACCTATGTGTTTAAAATTTGGAAAAAAATACAAAATTCCAATTTGTGACAAAAAAACGATTTTGCTACTCAAATAAGTGATTTAAAAATCACCTATTTCAGTAAGTCCCCTGACTGTGGAAGGTACCAGAAAAGAGTACTAGTACTGTGAAGTGCCTAATTACAGATCCTAACAGAGATGACCACTTTCATGTTTTGCAAATATTGACAGTCAAAATTCGCCAAAAAAGAAGGGTGCAGATGGCGCCCAAGAAGAGTCATATGTGTAAGTTTGCTCTGTTAGCAACTGATCTACTACTGCTCAGATAAGTGGGTGCTTTTTTCAATTAAATCACAGTTAGTGGCAAAAAGTAAAGAACTTTGGTCTTGTGGCAAGACAACCAGTTAAAATGATAATCAGCAAAATCATGGCCACAGAGTCCTTTCACCACCAAACACCACTGTATACCGCTGAACACCCCAAAAAAACAACACTGACCACAGTGATACTATACAATAAAACGATAAAATAAATTAAATAGCATATTATTAAATCAATTTTTAGATTTTTATGTGCATCATTGTTATGTCAAAGTCGATAATCAATAAATCAATATAGAGTTAATTGTCCCCAGATTCATCCCTTTATCCAGATTACATTGTGTGTGTATATGTATATATATATTAAACATTTCAAATAAAATTCAAACATATTCGTAATAAGTAATCAGTTCAAGTATCCTTGATTTCTCTTCATCAGTCATGTCAGTTAGATTTTGATATATATATATATATGATAAATGTCTCTTCTTAAAAGAGGGGCAAAAGATACCACAGGCCTCTACAATAACTTTTTTTTTCAACTACCAAAACTTACTTGTCCGAATGAAATTGTTACTTGTCCAATTTTTTTTTTTACTGTAAAATAATCTTTTTACATCTTCAGTTGATTAAAGGAACAAAACGAATTGAAACAATAGAACAGAATTTGATGGGTTTTTTTTAAAATAATTTTCAAAAATATGAGTCAAGTACAACTGAATCAATTCATGTCACAGGACTTAGGTTATAGTTCTCATCAATGCTAGTCTCATCAGACTCTGCACATGAGGCACCATCTGATAGGCCTGTACACTCATTTGACATTTGTATCCTATATTTTTCTAAGTAGAAAAAAGTGTATTCAAATACAATCAATAAAAAGAAGATAAGGTCTGACTGCCAATGAGAAAACTCTCAGCAAGAGACCAAATGACACAGAAATTTACAACTATAGGTCACTATATTGCAAGTATTGTTTTTTTTCTACTTATGATCAAATATGATTTTGTTAATTTTATGGTAAATAAAAAAAATATTTTTGTAAAAAAATGTTCATCAAAGTTGAATAATTAAAACTTTTTTTCTGCAAAATAATTGAACCTGTCCCGACGGACAAGCTTGATACAGCTTTTACTTGTCCGACCTTTTTTCCCTCTGGTATCGGACAAGCGTTATTGTCGAGGCCTGTACCAGAGGCACAATCAAACTCAGAAATCGAAAATAAACTGACACAATGACGGACAACTCCATGGCTAAAAAAGAAAAAGACAAACAGACAAATAATAGTACAAGATAGTATTAATATTCATGATATAGGTACAAATATTTTAAAGATGAAAAAAAACAAGAAAAAAAAACATATTTGAGGTGTCCAGTGACTGTGTTTGATGTAGATATTTGGTCTGTTAATCTTATTATTTGTTGAATTTATAACTTAAATATTATATTTAGGTCACATTTATAACGATAAAAGATAACTAAAAAAAATGGGGGTTTTCGCTGGTGTTCCACTGTGTGTGGTGGTGTTTGGTGGTGAAAAGACCTAGAAAGGGTGCCTACTAATTGCTGTTGTGTGCCCAACTTTTCGTCTTTTGAAAACATCCCATGGAACTCAGAGACTCAGCAGTTGATATGCTGGACTGAGGGATTTCTTGAGTTACGTAGAATTAAATTCTTTGGATGGGTTGTTCTCTCCCCAGATGTGGAGATGTTGTGAAAGCTAATATATGAACAACCAAACAAACATCAGTGTCCACCTGTCCACAGAAAAAGTATATTTCCTGAGAATGATCTTCATTTACTATTTTTGATTTTCACTTATTGTTTTTACATATCACAATGAAAATAATAAATAAATCAATCATGTCAATAGAAAAAGAAAACACAGTTAAAAGGAAATGAAGATCACGAAATATATGCTTCATAAATACAGAATAATTCTGTCTAGCAGTAATGAATCACTATATATAATAGCACTAAACCATCTGACTAGACTATTGAACTGTCAGACCATTGAATCATTTGACTATTTGACCGTCAGATTACCACTATGGCTAGTCAAAATAATTATGACGACTTGAAAGGCTTTTTAACCCTCTTGCTGCCAACCGTTTTTCAAGGTTGCATTTCATATGCAAGAGAATACGACAGCTACGTCTGTGACCTAACATGCCAAACAACGTCATTCGATATATGACGTCACGACATAATGACCGTTACATTTGGGACCAATTGGAGAAAATCATGACACTGTTTAATCTTCGGTTTTTTAATTCCAAGAGATACAGCATTGATTGAGAAACTTGCATAAATTTTACCATGGACATATGTGTCCCTCCGGCAGCAAGAGGGATTTGTGGCGCCTTCCTAACTATAAATTATTTAGACTACACAACAGCCCCTACAATGGATCTGTAGCCGAGTATGCTAAATTTTTTCTGCGGCTTTGATGGAGAAACATTTGTTTGCCACAATTTCTTTTCATTCAGTTTTTTAGTTTTACCAAGGTTACATGTATTTATGTTCGTGCCTCAGCTGTAACCAGGCCAGGATAATTGTTTTTCAAAATCCTCCGAATACCTCTTCCCAAGAAAATCAAATGGTAATCCCCTAAGAAGACTAGAGATATGAAAATTTATGAACAAGATAATAATTTGTATTTGACCCAAATACTTAATCCTAAGATATATAGATCCTTACTATTAATCCCCTAAGAAGACTAGAGATATAAAATGAACAAGATTGTATTTGACCCAAATACTTAATCCTAAGATATGATCAGATATATAGATCCTTACTATAATTTTCGGCATATTTTTTCATCATGGGCGCAGACATCTTGAATTTTACAAATGCAGATTTTTAAAAGAAACGAAACTATTTAAAAATGAGGTATTATTAAACAAAACAAATAAATTAAATAGATATTTCATATAAAAATATATGAATTTGCAATGAAATAAAGTTATTTTTGTGTTATTTTATGAAAATGTATGACATTTTACAGTATTTATGTAAGTTCTGTTTGTCATATTAAGAAGTAACAATCAGAAAAAAAATGGCTTCTAATGAAACAACAGAGGGCCAAGTTCCTATAGAAGAAAGTGATCAGTTGATAATAAAACCATTGTTAGCATATATTTTCACTCATAAATAATAACTATAGATTCTTAGCTTGTTCGTCCTTTCATATAAAGTATTATTAACTGTGCCTACACACACACAAACAAAAAACCAATCAAACATTGTGATTTTTTTTTTTTACAAATATCACTTTCTACCTACCATGAATACATGTATATGGTCAGATCATATGGTTTCGTACGTCAAACGAATTTGTACTATGCATGTTTTTTTAATGGAAATTGTGACGTCACAATGCATTCTTAATAGCATGAAAACCCATGAGACAAGACTATCGTTAATTAGATTTATATAATTTTGCGAAATAGGGCGCCCAAATTAAATAATTACAACATAACTGTGTCATTATATCAAAGGTACCGATGATGGCTTTAACTTGTGTGGAAAGAAAGCACCTACTGACATCGTTGAACTTGAAGAACTGTTGGTTCCAATAGACGTACCTTTATATCACAATCTGGATATCTACACAGCTTGACCAAGGAATCTTTGCTTTTAATTTATGCAAATAATAGGACTGCTTGAGTACCGCATGCCTAAAAAAGAACTCTAAATTTGATATCTGATACATACATGACATACATCTTTATGCAGATTTTTCTCGAAATCGCAAAAATTAGTCTCACATTTTTGTCCATTCTTCTAAAAATGCAATGATAAAACATGGATAATGCCCGCAAAAATTTCTGAATTTATAGTAGTCATGCTGGTTTAGAATTATCTCTATTTAAAATTTATTATATATCATATTTCTCTCATTGATTAATATTTATTTCAGAGGTTCTGGTCAAGAAGTAGGTAGATCATGTCACATACTGGAATTCAAAGGAAAGAAAATTATGGTAAATATTCAGTAACAGGTGTTAACTTTCCAGAACCTAGTTTTTTCTTGGGACATTTGAGTGATCAAATCTTTCACTATCATGACTATTTAGGGAAAAGAAATCACAATTTATACACCTTTCATAATAATCATGATAATGTGACCATAAAAAGTTGTATGTCATTTAAAAATGTAATAATTTCTTAAGCAAGTAAGATCAAATATCAAAATCACATTTGTGTGCTTAAGCAAATATTAGTTGGTTGCAATTGACATGGGTTAATCAATTTAACAAGAGTGTGACGAAATACAGAAAAATCTTCATCATGGTAATACACATAGATGACCTTATCATGCTTATCCGGTTGATCCAAGAAAGTAAACAACACCTTTGATTAATTCACTTTTTTGTAAATGTACATTTTAATTACATTAAAGGTGCATAAAATACCTCAGCTAGCTCAGAGAAAGAGATTAAATCAGTTTCAAGTAGGAGTCATGAAATATGTTCCAAAACAGGCAGATTTTTTGGTTTGCATATTTATCAAATATATATCACCTTGTGAATAAAATCTCAGTATATTTGGAGAATATTACGGTACCTAAAAGAAAACTCTTCAAAGGACTCAATTTCAAACACATCTGTTTTACTATTTAAATTATGACTAACCACAAACTAAATTTTTCAATTTACAGAAGTTAACTCTCCATGCAACCAACATGTACAATTGGCAATTAAAATGAAGTTTATGATTGTAAGAGTACATTTATATTGTTAAAACGCCATTTTTTCTGTATTGTAGTTGGACTGTGGCATTCACCCAGGACTTCATGGAGTTGCTTCCCTTCCATACCTAGATTGTGTAGATGTTGAAGACATAGATCTGTTGCTGATCAGTCAGTGAGTGTTAAATTGAAAGCAAAAAATTTAAATACATTTTAAAAAATTTCATTTATCTTGCAGTGATTATAGTTTGGCAGTGCCGTACAGGAATAAAATTGAGAATGGAAATGGGGAATGTGCCAAAGAGACAACAACCTGACCATAGCGCAGACAACAGCAGAAGGTCACCAACAGGTCTTCAATGCAACGAGAAATTCTCGCACCCGGAGCCATCCTTCAGCTGGCCCCTAAACAAATATATTCTGGTTCAGTGATAATGAACAAATTGTACACAAGAAACTAAAAGTTAAAATAATACAAGACTAACAAAGGCCAGAAGCTCCTGACTTGGGACAGGCACAAAAATGCGGCGGGGTTAAACATGTTTGTGAGATCTCAACCCTCCCCCTATACCTCTAGCCAATGCAGAAAAGTAAACGCATAACAATACGTACATTAAAATTCAGCTCAAGAGAAGTCCAAGTCTGATGTCAGAAGATGTAACCAAAGAAAATAAACAAAATGACAATAATACATACGGTAAATAACATCAGACTGCTAGCAGTTAACTGACATGCCAGCTGCGGACTTCAATTAAAATGATTGAAAAATTATGTCTTCATCATATGAATATCTGGCACAATCCTCCCCGTGAGGTGTTTAGTATCATACCATCACAATAATCGAATGAAACATGGTTGAACTAAAACAGATAAGATAGAGAATAGGGAATGTGTCAAAGAAACAACACCCTGACCAAAGAGCAAAAAACAGCTGAAGGCCACCAATGGGTCTTCAACACAACTAGAAAATACCACACCAAAAACCTGCTTCAGCTGGCCCCTAAACAAAGATGTGTACTAGTTCAGTGATATTGGAGGCCATACTAAACTCCAAAACATATAATTGAACTAAAATCAAGACTTAACAAAGGCCAGGGGCTCCTGACTTGGGACAAGTGCAAAAATGTTGCAGAGCCTGGGTTATACATGTTTTGTGAGATCTCAACTCTATACTTCTGGCAAATGTGGAATAAAACAGATCTGTTAAGTATATTAGTTTCTATAGCGAGATTTAGTTTTTGTTTAGTACTATATAGTTCTATGTTCTTTATATTTTACAGCTTTCATTTAGATCATTGTGGAGCATTGCCATATTTCTTAGAGAAAACAGCATTCAAAGGACGGTGTTTCATGACCCATGCAACAAAAGCTATTTATAGATGGCTTTTGTCAGATTACGTCAAAGTCAGGTACATTAATATAGCAGTCCAACTGATTTTAATGTCACCCTTATCAGTGACACTTACATTAAGAAAGTAAAGTAACAATAAATACTGCATGAAGTTATAACTGTATTAAATGATAAGGTTGCTTTACTTTCCAAAACTTATATTCATCATCAGTTTGAATTAATTTTATACTGATAAGGATTTCAATAGATGGACATCAGCAAGGTTTCTAGAGGAAAATGTTGTTGAAATCATAGTTGATTTCTGTTTGATGGACATAAAATAGTCATATGGTCACTGCCCTCATTTTTTGGTAAAAAATGTCAATAATCTACTTTTTACAGCTAATAAATTGATGAAGTTACACTTATTTCCTGTTTTGTGATATGATACTTCACATTGATATTCTGATATTATCATCAAACAGTGTGTCTTAACATGCTTATAGACTTATACATTGATATTTTCATTTGTTTTGTATTTTGCAGTAATATATCGTCAGAATATCAGCTGTATGCAGACAGTGATATAGAGAAAAGTATGGACAAAATTGAGACTTTAAATTTTCATCAGGTAAGACAAAAATAATGGTTATGTTTTTAACCCAACCATTAAGTCTATGTCATTACTCTAGATTTTAAAATATGAGAGAAATCTAAATTATTAAAACATTATATGAGTACATGACTAACAGAAAGTATAAAATACCATTTTAATTATCTACCACCAGCTTGTAATTCTTTCTGAGAAGAAGAAAAATGATACTGATGCCTACAACCTAAATGCAGGATAATAGACAAGGAATCCTGATTTCCTTGGAGATTGTTTAAAGAACGTCTGAACCCCTTTATTTAAGGGTAACAGATAAGTCTGAGTCAGTGTTCTCCCCAGGCCGTTTTAGCGACGCTATATTTTTTCACCGGGATGCTATGATAATTCCTGCGACACTATAATTATTTTGAAGATGCTATCTTTAATACTTGTCCTCAATTTTGAACTTTCATCTATTATCGATTATGATCATAAAAATTATATCACCTTTAATTGTAATCCCTTTAAGTCGGACACTTAAGGCAATTAAGAGATTAAATAGCTAGGTGTTAATTGCCCTCCGGGTGATAACTGTTTGAATGCGAATGTCCCAAGCTGACACTTGTGGCATGACTAATACCACGTGTCTGCAATCACCAATTTCGACATGGAAAAATGCAATCACAAAACAATTTGAAATCTATGTTTTGTATTACGAAATTTCAAAGATTGAAACGATTTTTATTTTTTTTAAAAGATCGTTTATTTGTGCAACTCTTCAAAATTACTTTTTTTTCTCTACCGGTAATACGAGAGCGAGAATTTTGGTTTGGAGCTAAAATGAGTTTAATACTTCTTTAAAAAGTTATCATAATTGGCTTATGTTTATGTTTAATCCATTTAATGCATTAAAAGCGTCTTATTCATTCACAATCTCTTGTCAAACATTGTTTATTCTCGGACTCATTTTCGTCAATTTTTCTACGGCCGCCATTGCACATTTTTGTGTAAACCACGGATGGGAACCGGACCAGATATGACAAAAATCCGCATTTTCACGATAATGACAACAGATGGACAGTAAGACAGAAAAAATATACCAAGAGAGAAAACTACGCATTAACAGACTATTTGTTAGATAAATTTGTTAAAAATACATATCATTTTGATGTAAAGATAAGAAACAACTGGGACTAATTCATTGAGTGCCATGAAACATTATGAATTTCATAAACATGATAAAAAAAGTTTTTAAATTGATTTTTTTTGCTACTTTTGCTACTTTATCTTTACTTAATATAATATAAAAAATAGTTAATTTTGTGTACTAGATATTGAGTTTTGTATATATACAGGTTGCACTATAATGAACCATTCATTCATTTGACTTATTGTTGGGTATATAACTGAAACCTCATATTTATTTTTGTTTGGCACAAAAGGAAAAAAATAATTCTGTAACTATAAATGAATAAAAGAAAACATAAACTGAAACAACTGTTTTTGTGGTTATAGTTTAATTGTATTCTCAGTTATGAATTGAACAATATAAACTAAAACATAAAAAGGAAATAGAGCATCAACGCGACGCGACAAATGACATTAAAAAAAAATCAGTTATTTTTTTTACGCAAAATGTGATGCTATCAAAAATTTCTGGGGAGAACACTGTGAGTTATCCAAAATAAATGAATTTAACATTTATAATATGAATATTATGATATTTGATATGATTTTCAATGAGACAACTATTCACTTAAGTTTTCATATTATATCTGTTGACTCTGCTTCATTTCAGTTAACATTTTCACTACATGTATAACAAGTTAATATTCCTTTCAGTACTTTGGGAAAGAAGACTTTTAACAACTGCTCTGAACAAAACATTTGAAAAGAAATTACTTTAATGTTGTACCTTTTAAGTGTATCAATGTTCATATTCAAGTCAGATTAGCACTGGTGATTCTTTGATTATTACTTTAAGACAAAAAGTGAAATGATGAAAAAAAAATCAAAAAAAATCATGAACTATGTAGATATTTGCAATTGAGAACACAGCAATTCACATCAGCTGGTACATGTATGTGTTTAAAAGTTGTGTTAGTGCTTGTATTGCTAAGAAAAAACATACCTCATAATTGTACTACAATTTGTAATTTGTAGCAAGTACATAAAAATGTGAAAAAAAGAAAACATCACAATTTTGTATTTTATAGTTTTAATTTTGTACATAATCAGGCTGTTAGTTTCTTGTTTGGATTATTATACATTTGCTCATTGTTTTTTTTTTTTTTTTTTTTTTTTTTTTTTAAATTATACATACTTTATTGAAAACTTTTACATTTGTTAGTTTGATACAGAAAGTACCGGTACCTTATCCTGTCCTCGTTAAACATTAAATTGTATATTTAGAAAAATTGTTAGTAATTGTTAGTACTCAAAATTATAAAATATATATACAGTATATTATTGTGTATCAATTATTTCAATATTGATCAATAAAGTGAGAATTTTATTTAAGAGAGAAAGTGAGAAGAGAAGAGAAAATAATAAATAATTAAAACACAAATGCAAAACAAAAACAAAAAAAATAAAAACTGGAGAAAAAAAAATAAAAAAAAAAAAAATAAAATAATAGAAAGTTCTTGAAATTTGGAATTTGGCAGCAGTATTTTTTTCTTAAGATACAACATTAAATAAATTTGGCAAAGTTGGTTTTCCATTGTAAATAATTCATACAAACACAAAACAGATATTAGAGAATGTATATGCATTTTTGGCACAAAACAAGAACAAAAGACAATAAACAATAAACAACATATAACAGTATATTATATAAAAACATATATGTTGGTGTGAGAAGGCTAAAATAAAAAGCACAATAACATTACATAGGGTAATGCTAATTAAGTTGCTTAAGTGTAAATTATTCTAATAATGGAAGCCAGGGGTCCCAGTAGAGGTTGGCAATGTGAAGAGGCTTTGTTTTAAAAAATATATTCTTTTCTAGTATTAGATTTTCTTTTAGATAGTTTTTCAGCCCTGCAAAATTTACTTGATTTTCACACAGTTTTGTTCTATAGATAAAAAATTTTGATAAAAGTATTATTAAGTTTTTTATTTTATTCTTTTCTGTTTTTCCTAAATTTCCGAATAAAATTATATCCATGTTAAATGGAATAATTATTTGTGTTTGGTTATAAATCCAGTCCATGAGTCTTATCCACAGATCTGCTATTTTATGGCATGTCCAAAATATGTGTTCAATATCTTCAGTAACTTCACTGCAGAAAGTACATTTATCGCTTTGTTTTATTTTTATCTTAAATAAAAATTTATTTGTGCCCAATATTCTGTGTATTATTCTATATTGGAACCAGTGGAGTTTTGAGCTTTTTGTGGAGTAAAAAGACATATTATGCACAGTTTTCCAATCAAAATTTTTGTTGAGTGTTAAGGACCATTTTTCTTCACATCTAAGTTTAGTACTGCCTTTTTCAAATAAAACATTATACATATCTTTCGAGCCTTTTCTTGATAAAAAAAATATTCTTATATTATTTGGCATAATTGGTCCTAGTGTTTTATAACAATTGTTTATGAATATATAGTTTTTTAAAGCCTTTTTATATGATTTTATTGATGAAATGACCCCATTATAAGTAAGAAAGTTTGACTTAATTTTATAAATGTTTTGGAATTGTTGAAAAGTCATTAGTTTTCCCTCATCGTTTAATAAATCATTTATCAAAAAGATCCCTTTATCTATCCAGTCTTTATAGAAAATGGATGTTGTTCCTATTTTTATGTTTTCATTATTCCAGAGCGAATCTGATAAAAACTCCTCTTCATTTTTTGGTATGAATTTATTTTGTAAATCTGTCCAAGCTTTAAAAACTTCTTCTCAAAAAGGGTTTTTACATCTTTTTGTTGGGCCTAAATAAACTAGGTTTTCAATACTAATTTTTTCAGTACTTTCTAATAGCTTATTTAGTTTTGCGTTGTTTTTCAACAACCGTCTTATCCAAGTTAGTTTCAATCCTTTTATATATTTGTCAATATCTATCATTTTCAGCCCTCCTAATTTGTGTTCAGAACATAATATTTCTCTTTTTATCTTGTCAGGTTTGTTTTCCCAAATAAATGAATAAATTTTGTCAGTTAGTTGTTTTAAAGTATTTTTGCATGGTGCTTGTAATGTTAAAAACAGATGGTTCAATTTTGAAATAATTAGTGTCTTAATGATAGTTATTTTTCCAACTGGTGTTAATGTTTGTTTAGACCAAATTTTTATTATATTTTCAATTTCTTTAATTCTTGGACCATAATTCAACAGTTCCATTTCATGCAAATTAACAGAAAAGTTTATTCCTAGTAATGTAAACCTACTGGAACCCCATTCCAATCCCCATTTTACACACATTGTGTCTTGACTATATTTTTTTTTGCCTACCCACACCACATTTGTTTTGTCCAAGTTCATATGGAGACCAGACATTTCAGCATATTTTTGGAGTAAGCGAAGAGATGCATCTAGAGATTCAGGTGTACCGTCAAGTATTATTGATGTGTCATCTGCGTATTGGGAGATAAGATATTCTGTGTCATCAATTTTAATTCCTTTAATTTCTTTGTTCTTTCTGATTAAAATTCCTAGAATTTCAGCACATAAAAGAAAAATATAAGGTTATAAAGGATCCCCTTGTCTACAGCCTCTTTGAGTCTGAAAGAAATCTGATAAAAAACAGTTTTGGGATACTGATGAGCTTATATTTGTGTAAAAAGTCTTTATCCAAAGTTTTATAGAGGGTCCAAAATTGAAAAAGTCTAATACTTCATTTATGAATTTCCATGATACCGAATCAAAAGCTTTTTCAAAATCTATGAGAAGGAGAAGACCTGGCAAATCATTTACCTCTGTATAGAATAAAATATCATATATGAGACGAGTGTTTTCTCCAATAGATCTTTCAGGAATAAAACCTGTCTGATCATTGCTAATAATAATGGGTAGAACAGATTTGATACGCTCTGCTATACAACTTGATGCTAGTTTATATGTTGTATTCAAAAGACTTATTGGTCGCCAATTTTTCATAAACTGTCTAGGTTTATCACCTTTTGGTAAACAAGTAATAATACCCTGTTTTTGAGTTATTGATAATTCCCCCCTTTTGTAACCATAAATTATAGATCTTAAAACAAATTTTCCTACATTTGTCCAAAAGAATTTAAAGAACTCATTTGTAAAGCCATCTGACCCTGGACTTTTCTCATTTTTCATTCTACGCATAGCTGTTGTCAATTCATTATAAGTTATCTCCCCTTCTAAAGATTCTTTTAAAGTATCATTTAATTTTTTAATATCAGAATCAGGTATTTCACTATTAAGATTTACTTCACTCAAGCTTTCTGTTTTAGTATACAGTTTTTTATAGTAATTTTTGGCCTCTTCTAATATTTTATCTTGTTTACAAATTGTCTCCCCTTTTTCATTAACTAGTTTGGGGATGGTTTTATTTATAAAATGTTTAGTTTCCATATTCAAAAAAAAACTAGATGGCATTTGCTCATTGTTGATGGCTGTAGGTCATAGTGATAATTTGTCTCATTTGCTATTACACCACTTACAAATTTGTATCTTGAAAGCTTTCTTTGATATTTGAACAATATCTTCTATGATGTTATATTCATGTACTCCGTATAGTAATGGAAGACTCTTTTATTAACAGGAAGTAGAGGTGAATGGAATTAAATTTTGGTGCTACACAGCAGGACATGTTCTTGGAGCTGCCATGTTTATGATAGAAATTGCTGGTGTCAAGGTCAGTGCCACAAATCAATTTGTCAGAAAACATGAGCAGATCAAATCAATATCTTGCAATGCCATGCATGGTTAACATTGCTACATTCATATGAATTTTTTTTTCCATTCATGGTATACATGGTCTTTGCTTCATGTGTTATAATACAATAATAGCTTTTCTTGTGAACGAATAATATAATAAAATCATCTAAAAGAGGAATAGAAAGATATGAACTGAAAGACAAACAGAAATAGTCGAACTTTAAATTCAACTTAATTTCAAACAATATAAACTTGGTTTAAACTTCATTGTTATCAAAATGAAAAAGTTCAAAATACAAACTAGGTATATATAATCAAAACAAATTTATTCCTTATTTTTTCAATTCTTGTATTTACTTCCCCACTTTAGCATAAAAAAACAATAATTTAAAACCATTTTACAGAGCCATATTTCTTTTTTTTGTTGTTTCCAGGTTTTATACACAGGTGATTTCTCCAGACAGGAAGACAGACATTTAATGCAAGCAGAAATACCAAATGTTCACCCAGATATATTGATTGTTGTAAGTTATCATTATCACAATTCAAAATTATTTCATCTTGTTATTTTGTCAATTATAGTTAGATACCACTGATGTAAAAGGAACCTGGTCTACTAGAATTAAATGTCATTGGTATGCGAAAATCCTGTTTAAATTGCATCTTTTTTTTTTTACTTTGTAAAAAATGTAATCCAGGTAATAATTGGACAATGACTAATTGGAAAAAAACCTTGATACCTATATACCTGAATGTCAACACATACAATTATAGTTCTGTTGTTAAACATCAGTAAACTTAGATTCATGCAAAAGTCTTTATTGATGCAGTAATAGCATGACAATATTAGTTACACAGTGTTCAATTGTCCTAATACGAGAATTTATCGGGTAAATAAAAATCATATTGGGTGAGGAGAAGCCAAACCCGATATGAATTTTATTGACCCGATAAATTTCGTATTAAGACAATTGAACACTGTGTAACGAATTTATCCTGATTTTGTTATATTACATATTATTATATTATTATATTCTAATTCAATATCAGGACAATGTGAACTAAATATATTTTATATATTTAATCTAAAACTGTGAAAATTATAAATATTAGGACTATAAAGCAACTTAATAATTTTTTATTAGGTCAATGGTATAAGGGAGATAATTCCGATTGATGTAATAAATAAGGGAGATAATTCCAATTGACGTAATAAAAAATTGTACTTAAATTTATTAGGACAATATCAGCCAATCAAATTGCGAGAAATTACTCTAAATCAGGATAAGAAACTTTACTTTCATTTTTATAAAGCACAGGTTATCTAAAACCAAATATTCACTTGTTAGCAAAAATGTTCCAAATAGAGCTGGAATATATGAAATATATATTTTTCCAAGCATTATTGAGATAAAAGTCATATGAAACTTCAAATTAAAAAAAAATATGCATATGGTTTTTATAACTAAATGACTAGTTTTTATTATAAAACTTATGTACCTATACTTTTTTCTCAAGAACATTCTATCATTTGTCCAATTTTAGAAGAAGTTTACTTTTATTATATTGCTTGCTTCCAACAAACAATTCGCCAACATGTTTTCCGTATGCAGCATGACCTTTCTCGTAAAAATCTTGTGATCCCAATACACAAGTGCGAATAGAAAACCAAACTTAATCATTGCTCTGTTATCAAGATAAACTATATCTCATGTACCTGTTATACATGTGCTTACCTAATTACCATGCTTCTATGTTGATTGTTGACAAAATGATGACAATCGTTAAACTTTAGCTTTAAAACACGACCATTAATTACCTGCCATTTTTTGACAAGAACACTTACCAATTGAAATATTTTTTGACGATTATACGAAATTCATGCGAAAAAAATTATAAAATTGTGCAAAGAAGACTAAGTTGATGATATTTTGTATGCATTGGTTCAAGAATTGTATTAACATTATTTTTCACTGGTCACTTGTTTCATATGACTTTAAGTAGTTCCAAGTTTGTTGAAAAGCTGTAAGTGTCCTTTCACATCTTAATTGAAACTAATGGTTTTAAATGCAGTATTACACATACAACACACCCACTTTTTGTACATTATTCTGAATTATAAATGTATTATGTTCCCAGGAAGCTACATATGGCACACACATTCATGAGAAGAGGGAAGACAGGGAAGCAAGATTTACTGGACTAGTCCATGATATAGTCAGTAGGGGTGGAAGGTGTCTCATTCCAGTATTTGCACTTGGAAGAGCTCAAGAACTTTTACTGATTCTAGGTTTGTGTATGCTCAAGAGTAACTATATGAATATAAAAATTAATGTTATCGTATCATATTTTGCCTAGTCCAATTTTAAATGTCAAAAAAACTTCACAGACACAAGGGAAATAAAAAAAAACCAGTAAAATATTTCATCAGCAGAAGAAATAGTTTGAAATTTTCTTTGCTATTTTAAATGTCAAGTTTTAAAATTTATTTTTACAATTCTGTTTTTAGATGAATACTGGAGTAATCACCCTGAATTACATGATATACCTATATACTATGCTTCATCGCTGGCTAAAAAATGTATGACAGTCTATCAGACTTATATCAATGCCATGAACGACAAAATCAAACGACAGATCAGCATCAGCAATCCTTTCGTCTTCAAACATATATCTAATTTAAAGGTAATGTTAGTCAGTCACATTTGACAATTATTATAAGACTGGTATTTCTGCCATGTTTTTATTGTATGAAAATGAATGGAATCAGTATCACAAAAATAAAAAATCTAATTATAAATTTGGTTGCATAATTTCTTTGTAGTATTTATTCAAATCTCAAATAATTAATCTTATGTTTTTATGCCCTACCTACGATAGTAGAGGGGCATTATGTTTTCTGGTCTGTGCCTCCGTTTGTCTGTGCGTCCGTTTGTCCGTCTGTGCGTCCGTCCGTTCCCTTCAGGTTAAAGTTTTTGGTCAAGATAGTTTTTGAAGAAGTTGAAGTCCAATCAACTTGAAACTTAGTACACATGTTCCCCATGATATGATCTTTCTAATTTTAATGCCAAATTATAGTTTTGACACCAATTTCATGGTCCACTGAACATAGAAAATGATAGTGCGAAGTTCAGGTTAAAGTTTTTGGTCAAGGTAGTTTTTGATGAAGTTAAAGTTACATCAACTTGAAACTTAGTACACATGTTCCCTATGATATGATCTTTCTAATTATAATTCCGAATTATAATTTTGACCCCAATTTCACGGTCCACTGAACATAGAAAATGATAGTGCGAGTGGGGCATCCGTGTACTATGGACACATTCTTGTTGTCCATTCTTCAAAAATAGCAATTATAAATGCACACAAACATTTCTGAATTTACCTGGGTTATAAGATCTAAAGATTTTAGTATAAAACCTGGACCATTTTTTGAGAATTATTAATGTTAATGGTTATCAATGCTTTCCTTGGGAGTGATTATTGTAGAATATTTAAAATACTTTAGATGATTAAAAAACTAATGTTAACATGTTAGCAGAAAATATATAGCAAATTTGGGAAAAAAACAAAAAATGCTCAATACAATTTTACTTATAAGCTACATATATCTAATCTCTTGTTATAGAGCATGGAACATTTTGAAGATATTGGACCTTCAGTTGTACTGGCAAGCCCAGGTATGATGCAGAGTGGACTTTCCAGGGAACTATTTGAGAATTGGTGTACAGATAAAAGAAATGGTTGTATTATTGCTGGATACTGTGTAGAGGGTACATTAGCAAAGGTGATTATTACTTCAATCTAAAGTACTGTGAAAGTGATCATCGTCACATATAGGCTCTTATTAGTTTTTTGTGTAATTAAAAGGGGGATATATTGGCTTCATCTTATTTTATTAAAATATAACAGACTTTTTATACCCCTGCCTTTGAATGTTTACCCTTGTCAATCTGTACATTCTAAAATTGTTTTCAGCTCTCTAATTTTAGTTTGCTTCAACCAAATGTTATGAAACTTATACACAATGCTCATTACCACCAAAAACACAGATCAAGTTTGAATTTTGGTGGCATCACTTTGACTTTTTAAGAGTTATGCTCCTTTACAAATAGAAAAAAATAGCTGAATATTGCTTTCTGTTCTCTAATTTATGCTTTCCTCAACCTAATGTTATGAATCTTATACACAATGCTTAGTACCACAAAACTCAGATCAAATATAAATTTTGGTAACATCACATTTACCGTTCTTGAGTTATATGTTTTTATAATGTTAAGTGCAAGGTGTGGCATCATCTGTGTCCCATGGACACATTTCCAATTTCTTTTCTGGTATCATGCAACCATAATCAGATGATATTTGAATGACAAAATAAAAATTTCTCTTATAAAATATTTGTACCTTTCATCATTCCCATTCCTCTAAAAATTAACAGTTTATTGCAAAAGAAAATTAAATTTACTTGTTGATAAAATTAGATTAAAAAACCTTGCTGGGTGTTGTATAAAAAAGGCCAACCACTGGAAGCACTTATTTTACAAATTATTGTGATAAACTTAATGAATGAATGTAACTTTTCTTTACAGCACATTTTGTCAGCACCAGAAGATATTGTTACAATGGCTGGCGCCAGACTACCTTTGAAATGTTCCGTAGATTATATCTCATTCTCCGCTCATACAGATTACCAACAGACTAGTGAATTCATCAGAATACTTAAGCCTACACATATAGTAAGTGTAGAATGAAAGACAGAGAGAGCGTTTTTTTTTTAACTTGCATGTAAAAGAAAATGGGTGGTTAAATATAAAAATTTTGAGCAAAAATTTCTTTTCTGTGAATAATTACACTTCTGCCACCAAAAAAAAATTGGCACCAAAACAAACCCCCCAAAAAAGTTTGAACCTACCAAATGAAATTGAAGAGATCAAAATATGTTTATGAATAATATGAGACAAAAACTCCGGATAAAAAATACCCCTCCACTTTAATTTATCAGCATTATTCAAAATGATTATTTCAAACACATCTCATCACCTCCTTTTTACCCCCTTGTCTTACAAAGATGAACACACTATTTTGCATTGTCCAATAAATCTTAAAAAACAGACATGTGATTATTTTCAAGAATCTTCTTTTGTGATGGTTTCCAATTCTTTCCTCATTTTTTTTTCTTCACAAAGCTGAAATCCAAGTCATATGAAACCTCAAATTAAAAAAAATCGGCGCTTTGCATTTGCGCCTATCTGCATTTCATTTGTGCTGATTTTTCTTTTCATTTACACCGATTTTTTACAGGTAAATTACAGGTGAATGTTATTTTCATTTATCATTACTGACCTCTTCCGTTAGCCAGTTGTACAAATCATATAAATTGTCAATCATAACATGTATATGACGGTTGTCCTGTGCTCACCACAAGGAGGTGGAAGTATGATGTCGAGCAGGATAAGTCTATTTAAACGCACTATATTCACATACTTTAAAACAAAGAAGTAAAAACCTTAGATAAAAGCACCCTGTTTATACTAAAATGATGAATTAAAAATATGTTTACAACATTAAAATTCATAAAAACGGAATACATTCAAATCATAAATCTGTTCTTGCAGAGTATTTATAGGCAACACATCTAATATATTAATTTCTGGTGATTTCATCTCTTATATATTTGTCGTAATTGTCAATATTGAAGTCCATTTTCCTTTCTCTGACTTATGTTCTGATGCGGCATTTCTAGAGTTCGCATTTTAACATACTTAACTGCCTTGATTCTCTTAACTTAAACAAAAGTGCATGATGTTAATTAATAAATTAATTTTACCAATATACCTTCAATTTATAGTACATGTACAAGTATTTACTTACCTGTGCTAAACTGTAAATGCAATTAGGAGCAAATTTAAAATCGGCGCAAATGAAATAATGACAATTTAAGAAATCAGCGCAATTGTCATACGTCAAAAAAATTATAATGCATATGTTTTTTATAACAAAATTGTACATTTTTAAAGTAAAATGAGATTTTATTAAATAAATACTTACCATCATAAATTCTGAGTGCATCCATCTGCGCAAGTCTGACAGGCGGAAAACCCCAAAATAAAAATATCATCCAATGAGAAGAGGGATGACCAGTGCCCGTATAACCATGCCTTTATATCATCCATTTAATTTTCCAACATAAGCATGAAGCCATAGGAAAAAAACAGGGGATGAAGGGGAGGTTGGGAGGGACCTTTAATTTATGATGGTAAGTATTTATTTAATAAAATCTCATTTTACTTTAAAAATGTACAATTTTATGTCAATAAATACGTTACCATCATAAATTCTGAGTGAAATATAGAATCTAACACAAAGCTGAATCCCCTGAACCAGAAGATGCAGGAGGAAAAACAACTCTTTGTGCGGAAACTAAAGGTCCTAAGGAGTACAAACTCTGAGCTTGAGTAGCTAAAGACTGCAGATAATGAGAAATGAAAGAATTTTCAGTTCTCCAGAAACCTGCAGATAAGACTTCCTCTAAAGAAGCATTATTAAACAGAGCCCAGGAGGTAGAAATAGCTCTAACATCATGGGCTTTAATATGCATACTATTCAGAAGTTCTTCATTAGAAAAACTGTAAGCTAATTGAATAGTTTTACAGATCCAAGATGAAATGGTTTTAACAGACAAATCTTGTTTTCCTTTGTTAATAGGAATAAATAACCTGGAATTTGAGGAGGTGCGGAGACTTTGAGTTCTCTGAAGATATAAAAGTAAGACTCGGATAGGACAGAGTACTTTAGAACTTGAATCAACAGGAAGGGCTGGAATCACTATCGGTTCTGAACCTCTACCAGGAATTTGATTTTTGGCTAAAAAAAGCTGGATCCGTTAATAGGGTAACAGATGACTTATCCCTATTAAAACGAAGGCAGTAGTCAGCAGTGGAAAAAGCATGAATTTCACTTCTTCTTCTACCAGAAGCTAAGGCAAGAAGGAAACAACACTTATACGACAAAAACTTGATTTCGACCTTTTCCGCAGGTTCAAAAGGATGGTTTTTTAAAGCTGATAAAACAAGACTCAAATTCCAAGACGGGATTAAAACTCTCTGTCTAGGGCGTTCAAGAGTGAAATTCTTAACTAAAAGAGAAATGAATTCATCATTACCAAAGTCTGGACCTCCAGACAGTAGAATCGTCCTAGAAATAGCTGATCTATAGCCTTTAATAGTAGAGGGAGATAATCCTTTCTCTTCAAAAAGGTGGATCAGAAAGTCTGCTAGTTGTTGTACAGAAATTTGGAAAGGATCAATTTCCTTCCCACTACACAAACTACTGAAGATAGTCCACTTGGCATCATAGACGATGTTAGTGGAATCTCTGACTGCCCTGGAGAGATGTCTGGCTGCGCATTCAGAAAAACCTCTCTCCTTGAAGCTATCCCTGAGAGAAGCCACGCGAACAGATGTAGCTTCTCTGGATTGGGATGAAGTATCTTGCCCTTGAACTGGGACAAAAGATTGTGTCGTACTGGTAGAACCAGTGGACGAGCACAGGATAGATGAAGAAGATCTGGAAACCAGGCTTGTTTGGGCCAAGCTGGAGCAATAAGAATGATCAACCCTTGCTCTGCTGAGATCTTCCGAAGAACTTGTGACAGAAATCTGAACGGTGGGAAAGCATAAGCGAACATCCCGTCCCAAGGAACACTCATGCAGTCCACTGCGTAAGCTTTCGGATCTGGTACAGGAGACATGAACACTTGAATTTTGTAATTGAGGCTCGTTGCAAACAGGTCTACATGGGGAGACCCCCACTGAAGTGTTATTGCCTGAAATACTGATTGTAGAAGTTCCCACTCTGTATTGACTGGAGTAAGTGTTCTTGACAGAGCATCTGCTAACACATTGAGTTTCCCTGGGACATGACGAACTACAATCTGTAGATGAAGTTGTTTGCAAAGAAGAAGGATTTCTCTTGCTAAAAGATACAGCTCGTAACAATGAGTTCCCCCTTGGTTTCGCAAATAAGCCACCACAGTGGTGTTGTCCGTTGCTAGAACCAGAGATTTGTTCTGCAGTAGGGACTGAAAATGAGACAGGGCAAGAAGCACTGCCTTCATTTCTAGTATGTTGATGTGTTCCTTCAAAAGATCTGGAGTCCACACTCCTGACACTGAAAGACCTTCCAGATAAGCTCCCCAACCGAGGTTGGAGGCATCTGTGAACAGAGTCTGATTTGGGACTGGAGAGGACAGAAGTTGGCCTCTCAAAACGTTTGCTTGAGAAGTCCACCAAACCAAATGAGGACACAATTCCTGATGAATGATTGGAACTGGAAACTCCCAATTCTGTGTAGCTGGGAGCCAATGTTGGTGTAGATAAAATTGAAGAGGTCGAATGTGAAGGCGACCAAGTGGAACAACATCGGCTAGAGAATTTAAGAGACCTAGCAGTTGTGAAAACTGGCGAGCAGTGACTGTTTTTTGAGATAGAAACAGATGAATTTTTGAACAAAGATTCTGAAACTTTTCCTGAGGAGGTCGAACTATGCACTGATGAGTAAGGTAATGTTCGCCTAGGAAAATAAAGTCCTGAGACGGAATGAGGTCCGACTTTTTCCAAGAAATGAGAAACCCCAGAGAGAGCAGCAATCTGATGACTACATCTGTATTGAGATAGAGTTTCTCGGGAGAAAGTTCCTTGATCAGTGAGTCGTCCAGGTAAGAATGAATCTGAATAGCCTGTGAATGAAGGTGAGCAATTGCTACCTGCATAAGTTTGGTGAAAGCTAGTGGTGCAGTTGACAGACCAAAAGGGAGAGCCCTGAACTGGTAAACCCTTTTGTTCCAAACAAACCGAAGGAATTTGCGGTATGAATGGCAAACTGGGACATGAAAATAGGCCTCCGTCAGGTCCAGGGATGTTGTCCACATACCTGGAAGAATAGAAGCTCTTATTGAACGATTGGTCTCCATTTTGAAATGGGGAATAATCATATAAGAGTTGAGGATAGACAAGTCGATGACCGGTCTCATTCCTCCGGTCTTCTTCGATACAAGGAAGAGACGAGAATAGAAACCTGGATCTATTGAAGATACAGGGACTTCCTCCACTTCCCTCTTTGTCAAAAGAGTCTCTACTTCTGTTGACAGAAGAAGAAATTTCTGTGGATCTTGAGTATTGGACAGTGAGATAGGAACAGGTGAAAGAGGTGGTTGTTCTTTGAATTGAAGAGTCAATCCCCCTCGAATTACTGACAGAACCCAACAATCTGAGGTAATACTTATCCATTTTTTTAGAAAATGAGTTAACCTCCCCCCTACTGGTAATTGAGAAAGAGGAGTTTTGTAGTACATCTCTGGATTGGGTTCTGACAGTAACGTACGAGGGGGCAACTTCCTAGGAAGAGGGATTGGCCCTCTTGCCACCTCTCTTAAAACTGTTAGGTTTAGACCTAGGGATTGAAGATTTCTTAGGTTTATTACCTCCATCATTAGTGATTTTCCTCCTCTTCTCCTGAGAATTATAAGATGAGCCTCCAGCAGAGGAATAACTACCTCGCTTAGAATTATTTCCCGAAACAGATACATTTACCTTCACTGGGACTGGAGTTTGATTGAGATGTTTCTGTACCTCATCAAGTGGTAACCCAAATATCTTCTCATCCAAAGGAGACTTGATTAAAGCATCCTTAAGATTATCTGACACCTTTGCCTTCTCCAAAATTTCAGATCTTTTGGATAAGGTGCAGTTGGCGATGGAACCCATAATCAGCAATTGGGAGGCACCCAAAGCCTTGTCTACCTGTAATAGGAAAGGTTTGACCTCTGGTGGAAGAGAAGAGTCTTTAAGAACTGGGGCAACTGCTGATAAGAAATGTTCAGCAGTGCCTAGAACATGAGAAGCGTTTCTAAGAAGATTCTCTGTTTTAGACCAAACAGACTGAGTAAGACGCAGTCCATCGGCGGGTTTAGAAGAAATAGTAGATGATAACACTTTGTCACATTTGGGTACTAGTTTGCCCAAAGTAGAGTCAAAAATTTCATAATCCTTAGAGCGGAACTGCTCAGAGAATGAGGCCAGACCGAAACCACTAACCTGGGAAAATTGGGACTCATTAGACACAATCCCATCATTAATGATCTGCAAAGAGTTGGACATATGATTAGACTGTGGAAAACTACTATGAGATTTATTATCATCTACAGGCAGACCACATGAAGCCTCAAAAGTGGAGGTTAGTTTCTTGGGTCTGGGAGGTGACTGAAAAGGCACCTTGTTGACATCTCTCATGATAGTATAAACAGAATCTCTGAGATCCTTCAAGGAGGAAGGGGCATCTTCAGTCTCTGGTTCTTTACCAGAATTGGTAGAAGACTGACCAATTACAGATGAAGATAAAGACACAGGAACAGAAGGTTGCGAAACAATCTGAGAAACCTGAACTGAGTTGTCATCTTCATCCGAAGTAAACCCTTCTTCTTGGCTGCCTGGGGCAACTGAAAAACGTTCCTCCTCATCACTGTCTTCCAGGTCACTTCCAATGTCATGATCTGGACGGAGTGAAATCACTGGAGAACTTGACTTATTGGCAATGTTCTCTAGTGTACACAGGCGATTGGAGAAGGAAGTCAATTCCGAAGAAATAGATTGACGAAAATCATCCAAAATACTCTTGAACCCATCTAAGGAGGGGCCAGAGATTACCTGATTAGACTGATGCCCAACAGAAGAGGTAGGCAGAGCAGCAGGTACAGATATACTACTACCCCTACTAGACACTGCTACAGGAGGAGCAGGAACTGATAGATTAGGAGTAGTACTCTGTGGAACAATAACTGGTGTTGGTCCACAATAAGGCCAGAAACCTGGAAAGGGCTGACTAGGAAAAACCTGATTAGGAAAACCTTGACCAGGAAACCCTTGACCATGAAAACCCTGACCAGAAAAGCCTGAATAAGGATAACCCTGAGACCAAGGAGGTCTAGACCATGACATGGCATTACTAGCCGAAGCCGGTAAAGTTAAGCCACAATAGGATGCTGGTGCTCTAGAACCAGGTAAGTTCAAACCCATAGAGATACCAGGGTAAGATGAAATGGACCCTGTGGTGTCAACTGGCCTAGAAAAAGTGTGTGTAACCGTAGCAGTGGTAGGGACACCTCCATCATAACCGACAGAACCTGCATGCAGGGTCTGTTGACCGGTCTTAGTAGTCACCGAAGTAAAAACGTCGGTTAGTTGACTACTAATAGGAGGGGTTCCCTGCCCTACCGCTGTTACGGTCACAGGAAAGGGTAATGAACCGTCTAAGAAAACATCATTACCTGTAATGGCCTCGTAAGGACTGGGAGCATTAAACTCCATAATTAAATAAGTATGAAGTTAAACACTTATAACAACAATATAATAACAAAAAATGTCAAATAAATAATGGTATGGGGATACCTACGATATTCAATATAGAAAAAACAAAAAACTTCAGTCTTCTCTGTAAGTTATGTACTAATACAAAAATACGTGTGTCTTGATGCGCAGGCGGAAATTAAATGGATGATATAAAGGCATGGTTATACAGGCACTGGTCATCCCTCTTCTCATTGGATGATATTTTTATTTTGGGGTTTTCCGCCTGTCAGACTTGCGCAGATGGATGCACTCAGAATTTATGATGGTAACGTATTTATTGACATAAAATGGTTATTTGTCATTATTAAAATTATGTACAAATACTTTTTTCTGAAGAAAATGCTTTAATTTGTCCACATAAAAAGTTTACTTCTTTTAATTGCTGGCTTTCAGGAAGCAATTCACCGACATATTTTCGATATTCAAAGTGACCTTAGTGTGACCCTTCTCGAAAAAATCTGGTGGTCACAATAAACATGGATCTGTCACTGAAATAAACCATAATCTGATTGTACATGTTATACACATGTTCAATACCCATGCTTCTTTGTTGATTGTTTACTATAAGGTGACCATCGGTAAACTACAGCTTCAAAGCACGACAATTAATGAGCTGCCATATTTTCACTTCATAGCAGACAGAGAGAAAAACAAAATAAAAAGATGA
Source organism: Mytilus edulis (assembly GCF_963676685.1). NCBI lineage: Eukaryota > Metazoa > Mollusca > Bivalvia > Mytilida > Mytilidae > Mytilus > Mytilus edulis. Next base: position 41,960,831 of record NC_092350.1, read on the forward strand.
TATGATATTTTTGCGTAAAAAATGATAAAATTGTGCACAGAAGACTAAGTTTATGATATATACATGCATTGGTTCAAGAAGTGGATAAACATTATTTTTCACCAGTCACTCAGTGACTTTAAGTGACCATGAATATGTAAATTTTGCTTGTACAAATGTACCACAAAAATGTATAACCCACAAATAAAAGTATTTTCACAGCAGACAATTGTAAGATCAGTTCATGACTACACATTATAGATGGAGGATCTTTGGTTAGTTTAATACTATCTTTATTAAATGTGGCTATCTATATAACAGAATTTTATTTATACACAGGTACTTGTCCATGGAGAACAGAATGAAATGTCCAGATTAAAGGCAGCTTTGGTTAGAGAGTATGAGGATGATACTGAATACCAGCCGTTTGTACACAATCCCCGTAATACAGTGTCCGTAGAATTAAACTTTAGAGGAGAAAAAATGGCAAAGGTAAAAAAAACAGTTTGTTATTAGGATGCTGGAAAAAGATTATAACAAAATATCTTGTATTTTGATATAATTACATTAGATGTATGTTTCATTATAAAATTTTATTTTGATTGGCTAACTGCACATCATGTGTTATGCCTTAAGTAATTGCATTACTCGATAAAACTTATCATACACCATAGCACGAGGTCCAACAATTAAGTGCACAGGTGAATTAAATTTTAAAAAATGATAAAATTCGTGTTTTCATGATCCTAGCTAAAAAATGTAATTATAAGTATTGAATGCTTCTTTTTGTAACTTCATGGAGCTGGCATGTCAGTTAACTGCTAGTACCCCCTTTCGTGGGAAAAATTTGGTTGATTATATAGGGAATCATTGAAGAAGGACTGGAGCCGGCCCCCCTTATGAAAAGTTCTGGATCCTCCACTGGTCACATTGACACTCATACCATATCTTCTTATATCAATGTTTAGGGTACTATTGATAAGGCCTTCAAACATTAATTAAACTACCGGTTAACTGGTTAATAGGTCGAATGATTATATGAGTAACCGGTTAGGTAAAAGTAAACGATTTGACAACACTAGTTTTAAATAATGTTTTTTTGGTTTTCTTTTTCAGGTTGTAGGCAAATTGGCAGCAGATCGTACAAATGTACAGAATAAGAAAATATCTGGTATATTATTAAAGAGGAACTTCAACTATCATATACTGGATCCATCAGATTTGTCTAGTAAGCATGCATTTAGTCGATGTTCATATAACTAGCATAATATTTTAGCTTAATTTTTTATGCCAATTTAAGCACATATGGCTTTTTGGTGGCTGTTTTTTATCAATGGAGGAAGCCAGAGTGCCCGGAGAACCATGGACTTCAGTAGGAAAACTAACAATCCTAGTCGATTAAAAATTAGAGTCTAACACATCTGCCAGATGGAGTATTCAAACTCACCACCTCAGTGTTGACATGCAATTGTTGAATCAATTAGACCTCTCTGCCACCAAGGCCCTTATTTAAGCTTGAAGATTTATAGTTATCGAAGGGATTTTTTCTTTTTAAATGAACAACAGTAATTATGATTTATTACACTTCCCCCTTTGCTTGATATTTCAGTTAAAAAGTATTTTACTGTTGTCAGAAGAAAAAAAAGTATACTTTATTTTTGAAGCCTGAGTTATATGTTGTTGATAATGTTGAAATTAATCATGAATCCATAAAAAGAATAAAAAATTTGGAAATTTCAGTGTTTTCATCTGAAGAAAAGTATTTATGATTGGTTTGATTATGATTATTAGAATACAAATGTTTAATTTAATTAAGGTTCAAATATAAGTAATATTTATTTAATTTTGCTTCAGATTTACTTATTTTTAGTAAGTCTTTCAAATACATTTAGTATTGGATTTTGATTCCAAATATGAGTTATTTTATTTCAGATTATACTGATCTAGCCATGAGCACTGTGACACAAAGAATCAGTATAGGTTTTACTGGTACCCTACCTCTATTACGTTATTACCTACAGCAGTTATCTGGTGATGTAGAGCAGTTTGAGATCTCTAGTAAACCAGCTTTAAAAGTCTTCAAATGTATAACCGTTGTTATTGAAGCAAGAATGGCTGTGATAGAAGTAAGCATAGTAATTCAATGATGCCATTTAGTTTGTACATTATTATGTCAAAATAGATTTCTCCATAATCAGTATGTTTTTTTCAAAAACATGGAGATAACGTGTTCATTTTAACTGGCAACAGCAATGATCTCCTGATCTGCCTGCACCAAATAGTTTTTACTTGCTTGGCTTGACCATCTTTATGAAAATACTGCTTTTGGTGCGCATATCTATATTTCACATGTGTTTAAGAAGTAAAATCACAAAAATACTGAACTTTTAGGGAAATTCAAAACGGAAAGACCCTAATCAAATGGCAAAATCAAATAATAAAACATCAAACAAATGGACAACAACTGTCATATACCTGACTTGGTACAGGTATTTCCAAATGTAGAAAATGGTGGATTTTTTTCCAGTTATTTATCTATGGTCATATGCAATATCTTGTTCACGTATCCTTCACCAATATACAATGTTATTCTAAAGTTTGTGGAGGTGTGTTCAACCACAAAACTGTATTATTGCAATTTTAATGCTTGTCCTTGTCAACTTGATTTCAAAATATCTTATTGTATGTTTTAGAATCATTGAATGCATGCATGCTATATAGTGAAGTCTTTATTATTGTCTGTTTGTTTTAATAGTGGATGGCTAATCCGGTAGCTGATATGTATGCAGATGCTGTTATGACAGTTGTACTGAGAGCAGAATCAGATCCTATGCCACAAAGAAGTAAGAATTTAATAATAGAAACCATTTTATTGAATGCAAGCAAAAAATAGAAATAAAAAACTGATGTTTAAGTAATGCAACATCCTTTAACATTTATACAATCCCGTGCTAGAGAAGAAATTTCCAGGAGTATTTGGTTTTTGAACAGTCAGCTCATAGGTCATTTTAGATTTCCAAAATTTGAATTAGAAGCATACACAGCTGTCAAATGTATACCCTACGGACTCATTATACACATTAATAAAAAAAAAATCCATGCTAAGTGGGTGTAATTAAAACTAGAGAGAATCAGCCAACAGTATGTGAACGCTTAACAGATTTCAAAATCTCTTACCAAATTTAACTCAGCCTTGATAGTTGTATTTTTTAAAGATATATATAGTGTAAGAGCAGTTCTATGTCTTTGAGCTTTTGATTTTGCCATTTGATTAGGGACTATCTGTTTTAAATTTTCCTCAGAGTTTGACATTTTTGCAAGGGCATTGGTGTCTTACATATACATCATATACATATAAAAAATGTGATATTTATAGATTATCGTTGGTCATCTCAACGAGATTGATTTTCTCGCTTTAGCTGGTACAGCGAAAGTGAGAAAAGCAATCGAGTTGAGATGACCAATGATAATCTGTTTATCGCTATTTTACCTATGAGGACGTTGTCAATTTCATGTCAATTTCGTTAGCAACGCCACGTGGCCTCCTTAGTTTCTAGCGATAATGTTTCCATCTCAAGCGAGAAGCATGATATGAAAATTATCACAAAAAAAGATCAAAAGAAAAATGCACAAAATAGCGATAATAATAGCTACGACTGAATGTTATTTGCAGATGTACCACCAGCCTTGTTGGTAGACAAAAGTCATGTACAGGAATGTTTACTAGAAATGTTGACAGACATGTTTGGTTCTAGTTCTATCAGTAAGCTCATCAAGAATGACAGAATGACAGTTACAGTGGATGATAAAACAGCTGTTATTAATGTAGACACTTTGGTAAGAATTATAGTAGAATTAGTATGGTGCTACACTTAGTAGTAATTTAGTAGCAATTTTGGCCAATGTACTGTGGATTCAATTATTTTTGTTAGTACCAATTTCTAAGTGGATGTTTTATTTTGTGGTTTTGCTGATGTTTGCATACAAGCCTATAGAAATTTACATTTCGTTTAACACTTAATTTTCGTGGTTAACCTGTACCAATAAAATCCACAAAATTGGTATCCAACTTATAACTAGAGGCTCTCAAGAGCCTGTATCGCTCACCTGACTCTACTTGGGGTTTTTGAAATCATATAAAAAAAGATAAAATCTGGCTACAAAATAACAACACTTGGCCACCACCTCATTTGGAAAGGAACATTTATGCTATTTTTGATTTCATTCAATTCAGTTGTTCTCTAGAGGAAGACTTGTGTATGCATTTCCGATAGGGTCCTATGTTAAACAAAGTCACCCCACTGGCGGCCATCTTGGCTGTTGGATCGGCTACAAAGTAACAACACTTGGTCAGCACCTCATAAGGAACAATCATACTATGTTTGGTTTCATTCCATTCAGTGGTTCTCTAAAAGAAGTCATTTGTATGCCTTTCCCATAGGGTCCTATGTTAAACTAAGTCCCCTGCTGGCGGCCATCTTGGGAGACGGATCTGCTACAAAGTAACAACACTTGGTCAGCACCTCATAAGGAACATTCATGCTATGTTTGGTTTTTGGTTTCATTCCATTCAGTGGTTCTCTAAAAGAAGACATTTGTATGTATTTCCCATTGAGTCCTATGTTAAACTAAGTCCCCCTGCTGGCACCCATCTTGGATGATGGATCAGCTACAAAGTAACAACACTTGGTCACCACCTCATAGGGAACATTCATACTATGTTTGTTTCATTCCATTCAGTGGTTCTCTAAAAGAAGTCATTTGTATGCATTTCCCATAGGGTCCTATGTTAAACTAAGTTCCCCGCTGGCGGCCATCTTGGATGATGGATCGGCTACAAAGTAACAACACTTGGTCAGCACCTCATAAGGCACATTTATGCCATGTTTGGTTTCATTCCATTCAGTGGTTCTCTAAAAGAAGTCATTTGTATGCATTTCCCATAAGGTCCTATGTTAAACTAAGTCCCCCGCTGGCGACCATCTTGGATGATGGATCGGCTACAAAGTAACAACACTTGGTCAGCACCTCATAAGGAACATTCATGCCATGTTTGGTTTCATTCCATTCAGTGATTCTCTAGAAAAAGTTTAAAATGTAAAATGTTAATGACGATGACGGACGACGGATGCCAAGTGATGAGAAAAGCTCACTTGGCCAAAAGGGCCAAGTGAGCTAAAAATGAATCCAAATACAGTATACACGAAAGCAGACTTCCTGAATATTTTTTGTTTATTAAAGTTATATATATATATATATCACACTTTCTTAAAATATTAAAAGTTTTAACTTTCTTCAGTAAAGTTCAAAAGATAGGGCATAGATAACAGCTAATCTGTAGCCAACAAAATTGATTAGCCCTAGTCAAATATCATTATTTTGTCGATCCTTCAACAATTTGTCATAGAAGCAAAACATAGCAATGCAATATATCATCAATATCAGCATCAGTAGTTTTGTTCAGTCTATGGTTAAAATTTTAAAACATTAATAATTTTGTCAAATTGTTGTGAAATTGTATGAAACTTGGACATGAGCATTTTAATGATCCAAAGAGATAACCCCAAGCAAAAGTTTTAAAAGTGTTTCTTCTTTTCAATGTTTTACAGATAAAAGGACTTAGTTATTTTTGCTGTTAGCATAAAGATACAGTCTTAAGTTTTTTCAGACATCTGTAACATTGTCAGTCCTTCAGGGTATTCATGAAACTTTAACAAAAGCTTTTTTTTATGACAGTATTCAAAGCATCAGTAAAAGGAGTTAGTTTGTTTTTTTTGCAGTAGAAACAGTCTAGGAATTATATGGCTTTAGTCATCAATAACTTTGTCAAACCGTCATGAACCGTCATGAACCATGGATAGAGCCTTTTTAAAGATCAAGAAATAGCAGCTGAAGAAAAAAAATAAAATTATTCAGTACTTTACTTTTAAATGGACTTATACCACATCTTCTTATTCTAATAGACTTTTTGCCAGTCCACATAACACTTTTAAACTGACATTATCAATAGCTGGTGAGACAACTCTTTCAATTTGTTTTTATCATTGCAGTCCAGGGTTAGGATGTATGTACTCACTTACCATTTTAACTTTCTTCTTTAAATTTCTATTTTTACATTACAGGATGTGGCCTGTGAGGATGAGACATTACAACAAGTTTTACAAACAGCTGTATCTAAACTATTCCTAGCTCTGTCACCACTAAAAGCCAATACACAGTATCTGTGACAGTGGTAAACGTCAAGGACATAATCATAAATAAAATGAGGTCATAATGTCAAGGACATTTTCATAAATAAAATAAGGTCATAATGTCAAGGACATAATCATAAATGAAAGAGGTCTTACAAAAGAGAATCATGCAAAAGTGTCAACCTCAGAAGTATAAGAGATTTTGTAAAGTTGGACCAAGCTATATTGATCATGAGATATAAATGTAGCAAGGCTGAAGAAAAATCAGTCTCTCAAGTAACTGATGAGTTAACCTTGTTTCTTCTGTCAGATAAAGTCTTGTAATGTGTGTTTGTAAATAGTATCAAAGGCATCATTCAAGTTGCAGCTATTTTTTGTTAATGATTTGTATCATTGTTATATAATGTACTTTGTTATAAAATAAAGATCTGCAAAATTGTATTACTGTTTATCATTGCTGATTATGTTGGATTGGTGTTTTAATACTAGTGGCACATGTAACATAAGGTACAGGAACTACCAGTGGCAAATATTACATAAAGTACAGACAAACTTTAGTTATTGTGATATGAATATTAATTTGTACAATACTGACACAGATGTTCACATGCAAGTTCACACATAACAGTACACAGCAAGACATGCCACTATTCCCCCGACATTGAACTAGCCATTCTTGACACTTTCTCTAAAATACCCCATTGAAAAAAGCAAATTACTATTATGAAGTTTTGTTTGACCCAGCTTGGAATCAAAATCTCAACCTCCTGCATAAAGTCAGAGGTGGTTAGTGTGTTTTATAAGTGATTGAAATATTTTAAGGATTTAAGATTGAGAGATTCTGCTTGTTTCTTTTGTTGTGTGAGCTTAAACATCACAACCTATCTGTTACATTGTCTGTTCATTAACCTATCCTAAATTTAGTTTTAAAAATTCTGAGAAAATGGTTATAAAACTTTATATAAAAGTATTTTTAAAAGACTTTTTGTTTTTTTTTCCAATTAAATTCTATGGAATACTGTTTCTGATTATTTCATCTGACACTACAAGACATTATCCTCTGAAACTTATGGTTGCTCGTTTCACAACTGGTTGTGTAGGAAAAGGGGGGCAATTAAACCACATTGCTTTTGACCATATAGGAAATCACATTTTTTTTATCTTAAGAACTACATTGTAGGTCATCTCTAAGGTACCAGTCTTGTATTACAACTCCAGTTTCCGGTGCATGTCAAAACATGGAGGGAAACAAAATAGTGCATTTTTAATTGAATTTTTTTCTGAACTCAATTTTTTCTGTTTGATTATAGGTTTATGATGAATTGAAACATATATATAGACTTTAAAAAAATCTTGCATCTTTTGGAGGATATCAATCCAGGAAAGTGGAAGGATATCATGTTTACTGGAAGTGGTGCGGCCTAGTAAAAATAGCAAACAGAAAGTAGAAAAAAAATGTTTTGACTTCAGGATTACGTAACTTTTTATTCTTCGTGGCATGACCATCTTTTTTTTGGATTAAATCACAATTTCACATTAGTACATACATGATACATGTATGAACATGAAAAAAAAATTCTATTTAACATTATTTATTTTTTTATTTTCAAAGATCAGCTGTTTTGCATGTAAGCCTATGGAGCAGTCAATTACAAGACTGCAACCTCTATCTTGCCAGAAATAATGGATAGAAATTATGAAAAAACTTACTTTTATCCAGATTAGGGGGACAAAAAGGGCTACGAGAGATTCTAATGCAATTATTGTGTATCAATGATTCTGATTGGATGACAGTTAGCGTAAAATTCTCTGTCTCCTTGTCTGTAACTAAGGAAGCCGACATTTTGAATTATGTATTGACGTAATTTCTACAATAATAAGCAAAAAAACTCACATGTTGCACCTAAAAATTTTCTTTTTATCAAACTTTATTACATTCTGAAGCGACACAGAAGCCAGAAAACGCCCGGTTTTTATGTTTGACGCCGGAAGCATACCTATGACTTCACCTAGTGTAGCTCTGCGTCGCCAGGTAAACTAAATTTGCTACAGTAAAACTACCGATGGACGTCCTTAAAACTTCAAATACAATACAGTTATCTCTTAATTGTTCCTGTGTTTATTGTTAAATTTTCTCATTTCATTTCCTTACTGCAAAGTCCTTTTTAAAGAATGATGCTGATATACTTGAAGAGGCAATAATACCTATCACTGAATCCAGTGGAAAGTTTCATGGTTCATGGAAACATTAACAAACTAGAACAAACTTACTAGGTAACAAATTACATTTTCAGTTGTTATTTGATGATAAATGGATTATCATTTATGGCTGACTATGCCGTATGGTCTTTGCTCATTGTTGAAGGTAGTACCGTGACCTATAGTTGTTAATGTCTTTGTCAATTTGGTCTCTTGTGGACAGTTGTCTCATTGACAATCATCCCACATTTTCTTTTTTATATCAGAAACAAAGCACAATTTAAGACTGACAGACTGAGTAGGACCTTTAAATTCTAGGTCACAAGATAAAAGTCTGCAGGAAGAAATGTCTTTCTGGGTTGCCTAGTCAGCTCTTATTACGTAAGTCAATGTGCTAAGTGGAGAGAAAGCAAATACTAATTTTCAAATCTTTGACTTAACCTGGCTTGGTTTCAAATTCAACAAAGCCATGCACTTTAGGCAAGTTTGCTATCATGAGACACCAAGGCAGTTTAAATGATTCTTGACATCTCATATGTAGGTAAAGAAAACCAGTAATCACTATACACCATCCATGTATAAGTCTATTGCTGTCAATCACTCACTTGAGATCTGAAGATTTTTTTTTTGAAGTTTCAATTGATTGATTTAAGGAAACAGCACAGTTAAATTTGCTTTTCTACACTTTTTTGGCAGGACAAACCCATGGCTCTGAAGAGCCTGTGTCGCTCACATAGGTCTTTAGGCATATTCAACAATGAACACTCTCAAAAATTGTGGACTAGAAAAGATGATTATTGTGAGAGGTCTTTGAAGGATGGATATAATGATTGATTGACATTGTAACATCCAAAAAAAATCATGCAATTTCAGGAATAGACTGACATGATGCTTCAAATGATTCTAAATCATGGACAGACAAGTAAAAACAAAACATTCTTATCATAAAAATTGTATTCATTATAAAACTCATTGAACTACATTGCACAATTAGACATTAAATAACATTTAAATCCTTTCATTCATAGCATCACTTTTGTCTTTTGTAAATTTTATATGCAAATGATGTAAAAACTTCTTTTGGTAAAATATCACAATTTTTATCTATGAGATTCATTAATAATTTAAAGCTATTTTCTTCATAGTCTGAATAAACTGTTTGTAGATCTAGTTGTTCATATAAATCTTTGACTTTCTCAATCTTTGAAGGATCATCACATCCATAGTTGTTCTGCAAACAAAAAGAAAAAAAATATGAAAATTATCATCTAACATGTTTAACATGATAATGTTTGGTTCATTTTTTTTTTTATCATATTTAATTTGTATTATCAATTCATACATTCTGATAAATATGTTATGTACTAATGTAAAAATCAAATTGTTATAGATGTTTCTAAAAAACCAGGAGAGATAATTTCTTTAAAGAAAACCATGTCACAAGTTACTTTGATCTTTCAAAGTAAACATTTTTTTTTTATAAAAGTATGAATTTATTAGTTAAAGTCCTGAACCCCACTCTCGTCTTCAATATAAACATCTAAAAAAGTTCTTCATTCCTAGATACACAATAAATCTTGTAGCAAGAAGGAGCAACGCTGAGGCTCTTTTCATGAAAATCTTTAATACGACAAAGTTGATCACAAGTTTCACTGAAATGTTCAAGCTTTCACAAGTAATTTTTTTTTTTTTTTTTTTTTGTGAAATGAGTCAATGATCTTTTTCACAGTAATGTTCTTACCTGTAGTTCAGTTCTTTGTTCCTTGCTGACTCTCTTTAATGCCTGTATTACTAACCAGGAACATTTATTGTCTTGTATATCTGTTCCTATTTTGCCAATAACTGAAGGATCTCCAAAGCAATCTAAATAGTCATCCTGTAAAATAACAAACAGTACTTTTAACATTGATCACACACTTTATTAGAAAAAATTCATTTTATATATAGCAGTTTGACTAGTTTTAATCATTGAGAAATTTAATATTTAATTAATAACATGTGATTAAAACAATCAGCTGATTATTACAGAGTTATCTCCCTGTAGTGTTATGTACCACCTTAAGATTATTACAGAGTTATCTCCCTGTAGTGTTATGTACCACCTAAAGATTATTACAGAGTTATCTCCCTGTAGTTTTATGTACCACCTTAAGATTATTACAGAGTTATCTCCCTGTAGTGTTATGTACCACCTAAAGATTATTACAGAGTTATCTCCCTGTAGTGTTATGTACCACCTAAAGATTATTACAGAGTTATCTCCCTGTAGTTTTATGTACCACCTTAAGATTATTACAGAGTTATCTCCCTGTAGTGTTATGTACCACCTTAAGATTATTACAGAGTTATCTCCCTGTAGTTTTATGTACCACCTAAAGATTATTACAGAGTTATCTCCCTGTAGTGTTATGTACCAGGCCACAGACCACAATTAATTCCTCTATCAGTTCTTTATAACGTTTTGTATCATTAAAAAAATTGCACCATGCACTTTTGTCAATTTTTTTGTGTGTGTAATGTATAGCCCTAGTCCAAATATATATCCAAAATTCAGAAAGATTGTAGCAATCACTTTTACAAATTTAGCCAATACACATCCATACCCCTATTGACAAGTCAAGAGATGTTCCGAAAACTGTAAATATGACCTTTTTGCACTTGGCCTAATCACTCATTCCATATCAAAATCAGTTTAAATACAACATCCAAAAATTTATTTCACCTCTCTTCTTTCATTTCCACCCAACAAAATCTAAGAAATGAGTGAGGAAGGGAAAGAAAAAAAATTAAGGAAAAATACACTCTAATTAAAAGGAACTATATTCGTGGACAACGAAAAGCAGGGTAATTAATTGTGGTCTTGGGCCACCACCTTAAGATTATTACAGAGTTATATCCCTGTAGTTTTATGTACCACCTTAAGATTATTACAGAGTTATCTCCCTGTAGTGTTATGTACCACCTTAAGATTATTACAGAGTTATCTCCCTGTAGTGTTATGTACCACCTTAAGATTATTACAGAGTTATCTCCCTGTAGTGTTATGTACCACCTTAAGATTATTACAGAGTTATCTCCCTGTAGTGTTATGTACCACCTTGAGATTATTACAGAGTTATCTCCCTGTAGTGTTATGTACCACCTTAAGATTATTACAGAGTTATCTCCCTGTAGTGTTATGTACCACCTTAAGATTATTACAGAGTTATCTCCCTGTAGTGTTATGTACCACCTTAAAATTATTACAGAGTTATCTCCCTGTAGTGTTACGTACCACCTTAAGATTATTACAGAGTTATCTCCCTGTAGTGTTATGTAAATCAGCTGATTATTACAGAGTTATCTCCCTGCAGTGTTATGTAAATCAGCTGATTATTACAGAGTTATCTCCCTGTAGTGTTATGTACCACCTTAAGATTATTACAGAGTTATCTCCCTGTAGTGTTATGTAAATCAGCTGATTATTACAGAGTTATCTCCCTGTAGTGTTATGTACCACCTTAAGATTATTACAGAGTTATCTCCCTGTAGTGTTATGTACCACATTAACTGATGGTTCTGTACTGGAATCTAAACAGTTGTCCTTATATATGACTATAAGCCACATTGAGATCAGTAACACCCAAACTTTACACATTTTTCGTTGAAACAGTCTGGTCGGAAACATCTTGATTTCAATAAGTGCTATTCAAAACTATGGTTACTGTATCTTAGGTTTTATTATTATTTTTTTTGTATCGTTGGGTTGCTCTACATTTAAAAAAAAAAGTGTATATGAAACATCTAATAATACTTACATGTAAATTTGACAATGATTCGGTTGAAGTAATAGGATTTAACTAATCATGGAAACTCAACATTATTTGTGAAGTCACTGAACAATGCAAATGAGGTCACAGATAACCAATAATTGGTATAAATTACACATACACCTTTGCAATAAATGCAACCAGGTGCTCCTCAGGGCGCAGCTTTATACGACCGCAGAGGTCGAACCCTGAACAGTTGGGGCAAGTATGGACAAAACATTCAAGCGTGATACAGCTCTGAATTTGGACTGTGATCAAATTTTTGACATTACATGTTTTTTTTTTACACAAAACAAATGTCAAGATTTTACAAATCAATTAAAGATTTCTTCTTCAAACTTTTTAAATCTAAAATTAAATAGTTGATCATGACACAGCATAGGTTTCTGACACAGAACGAATGTGGTCTAATAAACTTAAAAGTTTTTTTTTGCCTTTGAGCAATTCACTATGCTGTTGAATATTAATCCTCTCAAAAAAATGTTTGAAGAAATTTTCTTTTTATTTATGAAATCTGAAATGAGAAAAATTTAACCCCCCCCCCCTTTTTTTCACATCCCTGTTTCCCTTTTTCCAAAACTGATATCAATTCAAATTTCTAATGGAGTTTGCAACAATAACTACTCTTTTAAATACATCATAAATTATTAAAATGTAAAATAAAGTGCTTGTTATCACTGAATGGTAAAGATTGGTTGGTAGTAAAAGTGAATATACATTGTTTATTGTATAAAACAATAAAAAAAACTTCATCAGCAATATTTTATATTGGCAAATTTCCAATGAAGTTATTTACATAAAAATATTGGCAAATAAAAATAGAAAATAACATCATAGTCATGTCTGGCAAATGTCCAACATACATTATCTAAAAACATTTTAGATAAGATAAGGAAAAAAAGCTTCATCAGCAACATTTTATATTGGCAAATTTCAAATGAAGTCATTTACATAAAGTTATTGGAAAATAAAAATAGAAAATGACATCATAGTCATGTCTGGCAAATTTCCAACATATATTATCAACTACTATTCTATACAAAGAAAGATAACTCCAATTGAAAATTAATTGCTATTGCACAATATTGTGCAATTAGATATTTCTTGCTATTGTGCAATACTGTGCAATTGAAAATGTCTTGCTATTGCACAATACTTGATATGGAATTCTGATTTGGACCAACTTGAAAACTGGGCCCATAATCAAAAATCAAAGTACATATTTAGATAAAGCATATCAAATAAGCCCAAGAATTTAATTTTTGTTAAAATCAAACTTAAGCCCCAGTCCCACTAGACCACGATCGCACCACGCTCACCACGATCTAAAATAAATTCAGATCGTGGTGAGGTCGCGGTATGAGCGGCAAGAAAATGTAAATTTCCGTTGCTTTCACGATGCTACTACGTCTTCATTACGCTTCTACAACGATCCCGCTACGATTATACCACGTTCTCACCGCGCTTATTCTGCGACCTTACTACGCTTATCAAGATCTTTCTACGCTCATCACGTTCTCACTACGACCATACCACGAGTTATCCGATTGCAACACGATCTTACTGCGATTATAGCACGTTCTTACCACAATTACACTACGTTCATACCGCGATCTTACTACGTTCTCAGCAATACTGTCAATATTGTGTTTCATATCAATATAGTTCCATTCCTTCTATTTCTGATTAAAACGGAGATTTCTCGGAAACAATACAGCCATGCTACCAAAATCTACTAGAACACGTGGGCGTGGTGGTAGGGGTTGATGTAGAGGCAGAGGGAGCAAAGTATGAACGCCATACTAAACTCCAAATAGTACACAAGAAACTAAAATTAAAAATAGCACAAGACTAACAAAGGCCAGAGGCTCCTGCCTTGGGACAGACGCAAAAATAGTGGAGTTAAACATGTTTGTGAGATTCCAACCCTCCCCCTATACCTCTAGCCAATGAAGAAAAGTACTTTTAAGTAGATGCATAACAATATGCACATTAAAATTCAGTTCAAGAGAATTCCGAGTCTGATGTCAGAAGATGTGACTAAAGAAAATAAACAAAATGACAATAATACATAAATAAAAACATAAAATTGAGAATGGAAATAGGGAATGTGCCAAAGAGACAACAACCCGACCATAGAAAAAAAAAACAGCAGAAGGTCACCAACAGGTCTTCAATGTAGCGAGAAATTCCCGCACCCGGAGGCGTCCTTCAACTGGCCCCTAAAGAAATATATACTAGTACAGTGATAATGAACGCCATACTAATTTCAAAATTGTACACAAGAAACTAAAATTAAAATAATACAGGACTAACAAAGGCCAGAGGCTCCTGACTTGGGACAGGCGCAAAAATGCGGCGGGGTTTAACATGTTTGTGAGATCTCAAAAAACAGACTACTAGCAGTTAACTGACATGCCAGCTCCAGACTTCAATTAAACTGATACTATACACATACGTATATTTAGTATAATACTTGTCATCAAGAGATGTCGGAACGACCAATCAAACCTAAATTACAACCTATTGCTGGTCCATAAAGCTCAAATGACGATATTTTAGTGAACGACAGCAGAGATGACACAGATGTGTCAATTTATATAGGAAGATGTGGTATGATTGCCAATGAGACAACTCTCCATCAACGTAAAAATCTATAAAAGTAAACCATTATAGGCCAAGGTACAGCCTTCAATACGGAGCCTTGGCTCACACCGAACAGTACGCTATAAAGGGCCCAAAAAAATACTAATGTTAAACCATTTAAACGGGAAAAACCAACGGTCTTCTCTATATAAAAACTAGAAGCATGGTTGAGCCGTAAGAGCAAATTCAAACAAACAAAATCTAGGGAGTTTTTTTTTATATATTTTATGTGAAAATGACAATAAAAATGATGGTCGTAGTGTGAACGTAGTAAGGTAGTGAGAAGAGCGTGATGAGGACGGCAAGGGCGTGCTAGAATCGTACTATGGTTGTGAACAGCGTGGTAAAGTCGTAGTGGAAGCGTAGTTGGGTCGCGGTGAGAACGTGATGGTCGTAGTAAGGTCGTGATAACGTCGCTGTGAGATCGTAGCTCAATCTCTCTGAATAGAATCACGCTTTCGCTACGCTCTAGCTACGATTGTACAGCGACCTTTGAGATCTTACTACGATCTTAGTGCGCTCTCACTACGCTTCTACTACGACCTTATTTCGCCACGACCGCACCACGATTGTTTTGAACATGTTCAAAGTTGGCCACGCTCTTCACGATCTTGAAGACCTCACCACGATCGTGGTGCGACCTTACTGCGACCTTACTGCGACCTACACGATCGTACCACGATCATCAAAATTTGCATTTCTTTCACAGATCGTAGTGCGATCGTGGCCTAGTGGGACTGGGGTATTAGTTTAATTTTGGACCCTTTGGACCTTAATGTAGACCAATTTGAAAACTGGACTAAAAATTAAGAATCTACATACACAGTTAGATTTTGCATATCAAAGAACCCCAATTATTCAATTTTTGATGAAATCACACAAAGTTCAATTTTGGACCCTTTGGGCCCCTTATTCCTAAACTGTTAGGACCAAAACTCCCAAAATCAAACCCAACCTTCCTTTTATGGTCATAAACCTTGTGTTTAAATTTCATAGATTTCTATTTACTTATACTAAAGTTATGGTGCAAAAACCAAAAATAATGCTTATTTGGGCCGCTTTTGGCCCCTAATTCATAAACTGTTGTGACCTCAACTCCAAAAATCAATCCCAACCTTCCTTTTGTGGTCATAAACCTTGTTTTAAAATTTCATTGATTTCTATTTACTTATACTAAAGTTATTGTGCGAAAACCAAGAATAATGCTTATTTGGGCCCTTTTTTGGCCCTTATTTCCTAAACTGTTGGAACCAAAACTCCCAAAATCAATCCCAACCTTCCTTTTGTGGTCATAAACCTTGTGTCAAAATTTTATAGATTTCTATTCACTTAAACTAAAGTTATAGTGCGAAAACCAAGAAAATGCTTATTTGGGCCCTTTTTGGCCCCCAATTCCTAAAATGTTGGGACCAAAACTCCCAAAATCAATTCCAACCTTCCTTTTGTGGTCATAATCCTTGTGTTAAAATTTCATTGATTTCTATTCACTTTTACTAAAGTTAGAGTGCGAAAACTAAAAGTATTCGGACGACGAAGACGACGCAGACGCCAACGTGATAGCAATATACGACCAAAAAATAATGCTTATTTGGGCCCTTTTTTGGCCCTTATTTCCTAAACTGTTGGAACCAAAACTCCCAAAATCAATCCCAACCTTCCTTTTGTGGTCATAAACCTTGTGTCAAAATTTTATAGATTTCTATTCACTTAAACTAAAGTTATAGTGCGAAAACCAAGAAAATGCTTATTTGGGCCCTTTTTGGCCCCCAATTCTTAAAATGTTGGGACCAAAACTCCCAAAATCAATTCCAACCTTCCTTTTGTGGTCATAATCCTTGTGTTAAAATTTCATTGATTTCTATTCACTTTTACTAAAGTTAGAGTGCGAAAACTAAAAGTATTCGGACGACGAAGACGACGCAGACGCCAACGTGATAGCAATATACGACCAAAAAATTAAAATTTTTGCGGTCGTATAAAAATAAGGTGATTTCAAAGTATATAAAATGTATGTATACCTGTATTTGGAAGAATGTACCCATCTCAATCAGAATTGTTTTAGCCTTTGAGTGTACATCTTCATCTGTTATACCAGCCTGTAAACAATACATACATGTACATTGCTTAAAGAGATTACTTACTTTCAAAAATTCTTGAAATATTAATACAAATTTGTCTTCTATAATATTGGATTTGCATAATATCACCTTTTATTCTGGTTTGAATATCGGTGAAAACATGCAAAAGTAGCTAAAAATGCTGAATTTGTTTTTATTCACAATCCTCCTTTTAAGCTAATTTGATCCAAAGGCAGACCAGCCAACTATCCTGATTGTCATGCCTAAATCGGTATCAAATTATTAGGTTCCCTGAAACAAGCCAAAATCCTGATTTTCATAAGTTCTATCCAAATATTTGATGGTTCCATATTTTGAATTGTTTCAAAGGGAGACAATTGTGATCAATGATAATTAGAAAATCAAATTCAAGATATCCTGTGATCCTGTTTGTTTTCACCTGCCTTTATGTCAGAATGATAAACATCCTGATCATGGTGAAACTACTTTTCTCTTGCACTAAGATTTTTATGCTACCACAGAAAAGTTAGACTGGTTTAATTCAGAGGCTGAATGACAAATTCACTCATAAAGGATATCACATTTTGCAAAGTTTAAAATAGAGAAAGCCAAGTGCACCATAATGCCTGAATTATGTTTCAATGCATTCAAGGACTGTACAATTTCCTCATAATTCTTTTACAGGGTAAAACACTTCCAAATCTATCAGTAACTTCTTTGTATGATCAACTACATGTTACAATGTGTTAAGTGTAAAGATTTGTCTATTTACCATATACATAGCTAATGCTACAGGCAGATAGAAGGAGTAATATGCTGTTTTCCACTTCACTATAGCATTGTACCTCTCTTCTGTAAACTTTGTAAAGTCTACTTTACCATCAATAGGGGATGTAATTAGATCTAAACATTGTCCCATCACTGTGTGCATGGAGATCTGAAATAGTTTAAAATGCTTTCACTATTATTTGGTAACTGAGATCAGATCTTGACATTTTCTCATAACGGTTTGCATGGAGTTCTATAAACATAAACTTTCAACATTTTAAAACTGAGTGCTCATGCCACTCATATAAATCTATGTGCATCTTAAATCAATTGGCAATCTCCAACATAGTAAACTAGAATATTATTCATGACTTATAATTCTTTTTTGTTGAACATATTGAACTTGTAGGTGTAATACCACCATTGATTTTCCCCTATTAGTCTTTGTTAAATTTGCACTTTTCAAAAAAATGTGCAGAATTTATCTTTGTTTCAAATAAAGAAATACTTGGCATGAGTAAAGTTTTATCCTGTCCAGTTCTAAAGAAAAAAAAATCATTGCATATAAGAAAATAAACATCAGTGGAAGTTAACCAATCAAAGGAGTAGGTTCAGTAAGACCCCTTTTTGGCCCCAAAATATAGCAGTTTTAGAAAATTGTGAAAATGTAATCTTTAAGCTATATTTTGGAAAGTAAAATGCTTCTGCTACATAAATATGAGCTGTTTTTGACAATACAATGCACAAATATCGCGTTCTAGCATCAGTAAGTCATGCTAATTTAGTTACTGAAATCTTCAAAATTTTAGCATTTTGGTTAATTTTTAGACGGTTTCTGTCTAAAATGAAAGTGGCCGCATTCATGTTCATTCATAATATTGAAATGTAAGTTGTATTTGATGAAAATATAAAACATATATAAAGGTTGAGGATGAACACGGATGCGGCCACTTTCATTTTTGACAAAAACCATCTGAAAAGTGACATTTTTTGGCATATTTGATAGATTTTTCATATTCAAGCTTGAATCAGAGCGATTTTAATGACTAAATCAGTTAAAATTTTTCACATACACTAATCGAATCAATTGAAATAGACACTTAAGTGTTTAAAAAGTGTCCAAAACCTTTCGTTAGATGAACCTGAAATTTGAGGCCAAAATCGGCCCTTACCGGACCTACTCCTTTCTCCCCTTATTTTATCTGTGTACAAGGTTTAGTCACCATGTAACCTCAAGATTACAAAATTTTCTATAGAAATCCCAAATAAAAAATAATGGATTTTTGAAATACCCAAGACATATGTTTATGACACAAAAATGGTTTTACTGCAATAAAATGAATGATTAAATACCTACAACTGTAAAATTCAAGGGAATATTTTTTTCGACCTACTTTCATATACAACCGGATGTGACGTACCATGATTTGGTGGTATTACACCTGTATGGCTGATCATTTCTGATTACAGTTTCTCTGGTTTATCTTCAAAAGTTCTTGCCCAAAACACAAAAAAGAATAAAAATTGTCACTTTTGGGGCAATAACTCCTAATACAGTACAACTGACACCTAATCTACATGTACGTGTATGCTGACCTATTTGCAGATCTTGTCTTGGTGATCATTTTTGCATTTTTTTAATTGATGTACCCCAGGAATTCTTTAAGTTAAAAGACCATAAAATAGACATGTTATTTTTCTATTTTCCTAGGCAACTTACCTTCTCAGTCAAGTAGCTTGAAATGGAAAATAATCACAATAAAAAAGATCAAATAAAATCGAGAAAGGAAATGGGGAATGTGTCAAAGCGACAACAACCCGACCATTGAGCAGACAACAGCCGAAGGCCACCAATGGGTCTTCTATGTAGCGAGAATCTCCCGCATCCAGAGGCAGTCTGCAGCTGGCCCCTTAAAAATATGTATACTGGTACAGTGATAATAGACGTCATACTTAACTCCAAACTATACACAAGAAACTAAAATTGAAAAATACAAGACTAACAAAGGCCAGAGGCTCCTGACTTGGGACAGGCGCAAAATTGCGGCGGGGTTAAACATGTTTATGAGATCTCAACCCTTTACACACATTAAAATTCAGTTCAAGTCCGAGTCTGATGTCAGAAGATGTAACAAAAGAAAATAAATAAAATGACAATAATACATAAATAACAACAGACTACTAGCAGTTCAAGCAAATTTAAGAAAAATTGTAACAAGAATGTGTCCTCAGTACACGAATGCCCCACTCGCACTATTATTTTCTATGTTCAGTGGACCGTGAAATTGGGGTAAAATCTCTAATTTGGCATTAAAATTAGAAAGATCATATCATAGGGAACATGTGTACCAAGTTTGAAGTTGATTGGACTTCAACTTCATCAAAAACTACCTTGACCAAAAACTTTAACCTGAAGCGGGACAGACGGACGGACGGACGGCTGAACGAACGGACGCACAGACCAGAAAACATAATGCCACTCTACTATCGTAGGTGGGGCATAAAAATTATGTTTACCTGATGAAAAAGTTCTACAAGATCAATATAGTATGGTTTCTTCCTGAAGTAATGTTTAAGTATTTCATAAACACATGCCTCTAAATATATAGCGTCATTAACAGCTATCAATCCAACATTATTCTGAAAGTAGACAAGTCTCATATAAATTAAAAATTATTTCACATTATTCAACAAGATAAGTTGTCACATGACTTAGATAGTTTTCTTTTAAAATTAGTCCCACTGGGATTAAAGAGGTGTTTCAACAAAATAGCATTTTCTTGTTAATCAAACACAATTTCTATCTTTAAAACATCATTCATTTAACTTTGAACATATTTCTCTCTTAAACTATTTGATCCCAACAGTTTAAAGTTAGTTTGAATTACATTCCTACTTAAAATGATATTATTTCTTTTCATCAGCCTATTGACTATACATTGTATTTTAAAACAGACAACCCCATCTGAAGTACAAAAATTCATAAATTTCTTAAATAAAATTAAAACTTGGTTCCTAGATTTTAATACCTAAGGAATACAGAAATGCTGTTTTAATAGTTTCAATGATTAAGAAAATATCACTGTGTATATATTAAATTTACATTTTATTTCTAGCTTTCAAACATATATTCTGATGAAAAAGGCAACTGTTTTACCTGTTTATACCAGCATGGCTTTCCTCTTCTAGTTATAGATTTATCCATGATGTCATCAGCAACTAAGAAAAATGCCTGAAGCTGAAAAATTTCCATAAAAATAAATGAAATGCTCATAACTATATATGATTATCTTTCTCATACTTCCCTCTAGATCTACTCTTATTTTGAAATCATTTTCATATCAGAGCAAAAAAAATAATAGAATTTTTTTTATATAATTTTTACTTGATCCACTATGTAAGTTTTATAAATGTATAATTTGGTGTTTTCTTTTCGTTGTATACATGGTATATGCTATAAATACCAAAACAAATTTAAAATACTATTATATGAAAAACATGTTTTTCTAAGGACCTTAAACATATTCATTTGAATCTACATATGTATATTATCAACAGTATTATAGTTTTTACCCATTCTATACACCATCCTAGAATTCTTGCTAGTTTTATGTCCTCATTGGAAACGTCTTTTACCAGAAGTTTGTATGTTGTCACTACTGAGATTCCACGATTTTTTTTACCAAATGGTACATTGTATTCAGAGACCTACAAAAAATTGAACATCATACAAATCAAGATTGAAACATTATCATACATTTGTTAATTACTGAAAAACCAAATATATTTGGCAAACAGGAATTATGCACACCTAACAATTAAATGTTAAAAATTGTTGACAGGGATATAATAATAATTATGCATATAAATATGAGTTTTTTATATCAACTTTTAGTTGTCATATGTCATAAATGTAACTGTCAGATATAAAATTAGGGTTTTTTTGTGTGTTTTTTCTTCAAGTTTTCATCTGAATGTAGGATATCAATATGCTTATAGTATCTGTGTCATACTTGTAGTCTGTCTACATGGTCTATTTGAATAACATCAGTTAAAAGAATTATTTTAATACAAGATAACATTTCTAATGTTTCTGGTTTTGATTTGGATTGTTGACTGCTTGCAATGTTTATAATAAAGTACATGTATTAAAAGAGGGACGAAAGATACCAAAGGGACGGTCAAACTCATAAATCTAAAACAAACTGACAACGCCATGGCTAAAAATAAAAAAGACAAACAGAAAAACAATAGTACACACGACACAACATAGAAAACTAAAGAATAAACAACACGAACCCCACCAAAAACTAGGGGTGATCTCAGGTGCTCCGGAAGGGTAAGCAGATCCTGCTCCACATGTGGCACCCGTCGTGTTGCTTATGTGATTACAAATCCGGTAAATAGTCTAATTCGGTAGGTCATATTCATGAAAGGGAAGGGGATTGTAGTTACGACGTAAGGAACATATCCGATATCATTTGTGAAACGGTTATTCCATAACGGTCAACCAACTCGTGATGGCGTCCGTAAAATTTACGAAGGGATGATTTCAACTTCACCATTTGGAATTCTTGGTTTAATAACTTCCTTGTGAGCAGCAAACCTCTATCAAGAAAATCATGATAGGAAATGCAAGCACGGGAATATCGTATCAATTGGGAGATATATACCCTGTATGCAGGTGCTGCTGGAATGTTGCTACTTAGAAATGGAAAGTTCACAATTGGAAAGCTGAAATCATCTCTTTTGTCGTAAAGTTTTGTTTTCAACCGACCTTCATTGTCAATTTCTAGATGTAAGTCAAGATATGAAGCTGACTTAACTGTATCTGTAGTATATTAAGATTTGTGGCTTTCCTTTAAAATGTTTACAAATTACAGAGAAAATTTAAGCGTAGTGTTTTGTTCATGCTAAATTAAGCAGCTTCCATCTTTTTATTTCTATATTCAATGTCATTAGAGAAGATATAAGAAGAAACTATACTGTATATTTATAACATAATAATAATGCTTGGTCTTTGACTTTGAGATGTCCTTTTGCTTAAGATGTCAACGTTTAAAACATTGTTAAATATATTAGCTAAAGCACTGTCTATTTTACAATGACAATTACTTTGCTAATTTAATGTAATTGCTTGAATAATAATACATGCAACACCTAAATTCCTATGTTATTAGTTACATTGATGACTGATTACATGTGATTACATTGCAATTCCACTGATTATGATTACACCATGTCTGTTTACAACATAAAGTCTACAGACAGGTCTCTATCACTGATCTAATAGATAAATACAAGTTAATACAAGTTAACTAAGAAGTTTCAAAGTCAATAGACCATGACTTAAATAAACATTTTCATCCTCTTCTTTCGGCATTTAGGTAAGGTTTTGGTTGCAAACTGCACTTATAAAATAATAGAAGACTGGAAAAAAGCTCTGGACAAGAACAAATTTATTGCTGCAATTTTGATGGATCTATCTAAAGCATTTAATTGTTTACCGCACGATTTACTTTTACTTAAATTGGAAGCATACAGTCTGTCTAAAAATTCTCTAAAATTATTAAAAAGTTATTATGAAAACAGAAAACAATGCATTAAAATTGGAAGTTCTTACAGTGAATGGGATCGTATGTTTAAAGGCGTACCACAAGGGTCAATTTTTGGTCCAGTTCTTTTCAATGTCTTCATAAATGACATATTTCATTTTGTACAAAAAAGCACTATTTATAATTATGCTGATGACAACACTGTATCATACAGTGATCAGAATTTAGATAAAGTTGTTGAAAGTTTAGAAACTGATAGTTTAAATCTAATAAACTAGTTTTCTATAAATTTAATAAAGGCTAATCCTGACAAATTCCAGGCTATAGCCATTGAAAAAAAACCCAAATAAACATAATTTGATATTTGATTTAAATGGAAACAAAATTTCTTGTGAAGAAAATATTAAACTTCTTGGAATAACTACCATATAGATTTGGACTTAAAGTCATGAGAAACCTCAAATCAAAAAAAATAATGCATATGTTTTTTTTTATAACTCAATGGATAGTTTTCATTATAAAACTTATGTACATGTACTTTTTTCTGAAGAAAATTCTTTAATTTATTCATATTTAGAAGATGTTTACTTTATTTTAATTGCTTTCTTCCAGGAAGCAATTCCCCCGACATATTTTCAGTATGAAAAGTGACCTCAGTGTGACCCATCTCGTAAAAATCCGGTGATCACAATACGCATGGATGTCCTTAAAATAAACTATTATCTGAATTTACATGTTAAACATGTGCTCATTTTCCATGTTTTTTGTTGATTTTTTGTCGATTGTTGACAAACAGGTGACAATCGTTAAACTTCAGCTTCAAAACACGAACTTTAATTACCTGCCATATTTCACAACAGCACTGACAAATTGAAAAAAAAAATGACGATTATACGAAATTTACACGAAAAAAATGATAAATTCGTGCACAGAAGACTAAGTTAATGGATGTTTGTATGCATTGGTTCAAGAATTGAAAGAACATTATTTTTCACTGGTCACTCGTTTCTTATGACTTTAAATTTTAACAATCACATATCTGAAATATGTAAAAAGGCATCAAGTAAATTAAATATTCTAAAAGGTATGCATGGTATGGGTAAATATTTAAATAGGCTAGGTAGGTTAACAGCATACTACTCATTCATACTTTCGAATTTTAAAACTATTGTCAAGTAATTTAGCACTACTGTAGTGAAAAAAAATCTTTTAAAATGGAAAAAATTCAAGAAAGAGCTCTAACACGTCTTAGATTCATTTATGAAGATTATGATATTCCTTACGAAAAACTGCTAGAAAAATCTAAATTACCATCTTTAAAAATAAGAAGAATAAAAACAATTGCAATAGAAACATTTAAAATAATTCACCAAAAAAGTCCGAGCTACGTTCATGATTTGATTGATATAAAAATTAACAAGTATGATTTAAGATCACAGGAAACAGCAGTACTCCCAAGAGTTCGAACTACTAAGTATGGCTTAAGATCGTTTCACTATAATGCTGCACAAATCTGGAATAAGCTACCGAACAATTGTCGAACGGAAACATCTTTTGACCAATTAAAAAAATTGGTACAAACATGGGAACCAAGTAACAGCTCATGCCAGTGCAGTGCATGCATATAGTGTTTATGCCTGTTTTATTTTACTTTTATTTTTGTGTGACTATATGATTTGTGCAATCTTATTATTAACTTGTGCTATGTTTTAAGTGTACTATATACTTTTAACTTAAATATGTCATTTATGGTATCTTACTATGCATTATATGTTTAAAATTGTGTTGTTTTCATGACTTTTGTATGTGTGTATTGCAGGGTTTCCCCTGGATCAATTATTTATTTCGCCACCTCTTTCGCCAAAACAATATATTTTTCGCCACTTTATTATTTTTTTCGCCAAGTAACATAAATATATTTTTCATTTAAAATTTACCTTTTTTCTACACCACCCCCCCCCCCCCCCCCCCCCCCCCCCCCCCCCTCCTTCCTTTAAATAGGATGATTTCACACTTTTGTACAAAGAAGTGGTTTTTACAACAAAACAAAAGCTTTTATCACATGAAATTGATCCCTCATTTCATGTGTAGTCATTTCATTGAAGGGTTACTCTCATTTGAGGGGTTGTTCCCAACCTTTTGGATATATTTCTTCATAACGACAGTTTTCTTTTCTTAACCATCATAAATGAAAAAGTTGAAACGTAAAACTATGCTTGAAACCGTGACGTGTGTCACTCAAACGACTTTAAAAAAGAGGACGAAAGATACCAAAGGGACAGTCAAACTCATAAATCTAAAACAAACTGACAACGCCATGGCTAAAAACGAAAAAGACAAACAAACAACAGCACACACGACACAACATAGAAAACTAAAAGTAAAGAATAAACAAACGACTTTAAAGTAGTCTCCCTAATCAATTACCTATATTAGGTAAATGGATAATTAAAGTTTTAAATCGGAGATTTTTCTTGGTTTTGAACATTTTTCGTCACAACAACAGCTTTCTTTTCTAAACTATCTTTAAAAGGAGAGGAGACGTCAAAAGTTTGCTTCAAACACGTGCCTCACAAATTGGTAAATAAATTCTGTAGGTGACATTTAGTGGAGGCCATTTAACCATATCATTTTGTCAAACAATTCAATCAACACCTTTATTAATTAGTCCTTTGTTGTGGATATCTATAAAATGCATTCAGCTGATTATTGATTTTCTGTCCAAATCTTAATGAGGTCAAGGTAAATTCCGAGTATTGTCTGATCCAGTAAAGTCCGAGAAACTTGAAAAAAAAGTAAATAAACAAGATGGAGGAAAATAAATCGTTATATATATTTCTTTCGCCAAATTCTTTCGCAAATGACGAATTTTTATCGCCACAATTATTATTTTTTCGCAAATTGCGAAAATGGCGACCGCCAGCGGAAACTGTATTGTATTGTGTGTGTGTGTGTTGTATTTTGTTATTAAGTCGATTTGAAAAGCTCACTAGAGCTTGTGTTATGTAGTTTATTGAATATCGACTCTAAATAAAACTTTGAATCTTGAATCACTGAGGGGACAGGACAACATATCCTCAATGTAATATCTATACTATAATGCAGTCCTAAATCACCCTGATTTTACATGCAGGACAGGATCACTAGTATGAGTTGTATTATTAAATATTGTATACTGTACCTCTTTAAACCAATTCAAAGCATCAGTAATTTCTTTATTGTCTGACCATCTCTGGTGTAAGATATCTACAATTTCAGGAAAGAGATCATCAAACTGTTCCAGTTCACTGGGTTCTAATCTTTGAACTTTCCTTGGAATTTGTGATGTCTCATCATTTCCATTTAAAGCCATTATTACATGTATCTGTGTATTGATGTTTGTCTGTGAAGAAACGAAACTATATGTTATTTTCCATTTGGAAGTTATTAAATGTTCACATGGTAAGGCCAAATAAAAAAGTATGTGTGGTTCCAGTTACATCTGAAAAAAAGCTAGGGTAGGAAGGTAGGGATTTTTTTTTATTTTATGTTTTTTTTTACATTGAGTCTATGGGAGCAACATTCTGACTTTAACAGTGCTTAATGAAAAATGACAATAAAATCTTGAGGGTAGGCTATTTTTAAGCCAAAAAAGTAGGGACAATAGGGTTACTGGAACCACACATATATTTTTATTTGGCCTAATATATAAATAAATTGTTTTATTTTTCTTTCTCTCTATCTACAGTACAGTTCAAGAGTACCAACTCTCCCACACCCTACACCGAGGAAAATGTCGGAGCCACTCCGACAAACTCCGATATTCCTCCCAAAATGTTGGGAGGAATTTGGGAGTAATCTCTCCCAAAATCAGGTAAATGTTTATTGTGATAACGAGCTCACTCTCTACACCGAGGAATTAATTGCCCTTATCCTACTTTGATCTATACCGGCACAAGACTGAATGGGTAATTGGATTACCTGACAGGTAAAGGTTGAAGTAATAAAGAGTTATATTTCCGGTCTACTGTACCAGTTTAAGTGTCAAACAGGTGTATAATTTTAAATATCTTTTATACTAATTAAATTTCATTTGTGGTAATAAAAACTAAAGTCAAAATATTTTCGTATTTTTTGTTAGCCCATCTAAAAATATCTTAACCTTAATGTACTTGCTTTAAAAAAAAAACGATTATAAAATATAGCGGAATAGGTGAAAAACAAAATATTCTACTTCAAAGTTAAAGTCTTTATTTAAAAATTATAAGTCTAAAAGTTTTTATATGCAAGTAAAAAGGAAAATTTATTCACCATTCATTAGGGAGCTACCATTTGATTTTTATGGGGGGGCTAGGATGAAAAATTTTGTCCTGCTTTTTTTTTTAGTTGTAATCTCTGTCCTGCCTTTTTATTTTTTACTCTATTCGGTCCTGTCTTTTTTTTTACTAGTTTATCCTGACTTTTTTTACTCAAATTGTCATCCTGCCTTTTTTTTTACCAAGTTGCTCATCCTGCATTTTTTTTTACTCAAAACTCCTGTCCTGCCTATTTTTTTCAAATTTCATCCTAGCCCCCCCCCCCCATAAAAATCAAATGGTAGCTCCCTTATCCAATTTCCTGATCTTTGCAGTTCATCAACGTTTACATAAATCATAACTATAATAAGATCTAATGACTTTCTTAAAAATTGTGTCCGTTGCTATTTTTGTTTTTTAGTCACGGCAAATTTCCAGTTTTCGGCGATTTTTCATCAAAATTCAAGGTTTTCACCCAAAATTTTCAATTTCCTGATCTTTGCAGTTCATGAACGTTTAAATAAATCATTACTGTATTAAGATCTATTGACTTCATTAAAAATTATGCAAGTTGCTATTTTTGTTTTTGAGTCACGGCAAATCACCAGTTTTCAGCGATTTTTCACAATAAATCAAGGTTTTCACCCAAAATTAACAATTTCCCTTCATCCAAACATTCTCGATTTTTTTTATGTTCAACAGTACACCTAAACCAGCTTGGAAAACTAGAAGAACATTCTGTTGCAATTAGTTTGAGGTTTGGTCATATTTTGGCTAGAATGACTGCCCCGTATTAATTGTGTAAATCTACGGCATTTTCTTTTTACGATTATCTAATTGCTGGAATGAATAAAAGATTTAAAAGCAAAATGTTGTTGTTAATTCTTTCAATTGTATTTAAGTTTTATAAAAAATGAAAACTACTTAATTTTGACCTCGATGTCTTCACCAGTAAATTAATATTTTATTTACGAAATGAGCATACTTGTGTAAAAATAACCGGAAACTTTCGCTAAATTAATCTGAGCAGTTAAATAAAATTACGTGTTTGAAAGTTTTGTATATTCAAGTAAAAAGGAAAATATTATTCACCATTCGTTATGCTTAACAATTACGGCATTTTCGTTTTACGATTTGTTGGCAGTCTCATAGCAGAATAATAATACATTTCCGTTACAACAGGAATACTTCCAGCTGCATTAATTCGTCTTTGTTTAATATTAACTTTCGCACAATGAATGTAAATTTGTGTATTTTCAACAAAAGATTTTAAAAACAATTATTTGCCGTGCGAAGACAATTCCACGATACACATCTCAGTTATCAACAGTTTGGGTTGAACTTGAACTTGACTTACTTAACAATGTTAAATGCTAAAAATAGTTAACATCAATGTTATCCACAGCACGAGTTTTTTAAAGGGCGGGAAAAAATATCGCGTACTAGTAAACTCAGGTGACCTTTCTGGCCGACCGTGGGAAAGTCCATTCAAGGTTTCTAAAGTTGCAGAACGACATTTTTGTGCAATCGTATTGAGGCTCCAGAAGGTCCTTTTACAATTGATTTATCGGGAAAATATAATTCTTATCCGAATAAACGTGAACACATTTTTAACTTTTTGAATTTTAATGTTTTATCTGTACATTAGTTATATGTCCATGGTCAATAATATAGATTTACAGTTGGTGATGTACTAATTGAAATTATGATGGAAATTGTCCGGGGTGACTGATTGTATTCAAATGACAATAATCATGATAATACGATAAAGAAATGCCAATTGTAGGCGGTTGGGAAATTTTGAAAATAAAATGATGACTGATTTAACTGGAATAGAATATTATGATGGGCAATTATGAGGTTTGATAAATTTTATTAATAATTAAAGGATTAGTGACCTATCGGATAGCGATAAGCGGATTACTTATCATCACAACTTTTAACATCTTTTGTAAACGTAAAATGATTGAGCGTCATAAACTTGTCAAACACCGGTAGAATTATAGTACATTTATAATATAATTAATGTGAAAATATTTTTCACTTTCCAAATTCAAATGACGAAATTGATATAAATACTTTCGTCAATTTGAAAACCGTTCCGTAAAATGCGAAAATGACGAGCACTATCAATATCACTTGAAATTATTTCCTTTGTCAACAGAGTTGTCATTTAACAGTTTCTGTTCGTAATTTGAATTATTCAAGTCTGTATAAATGTACCGAGGTGGTGAAACATCATATTTTACATTGCTCAATAAATTAAGTTTACTTGATGATCCGATGAATCGGGTTACCGAAAAAAAACCATGATTTTATTAGCCAGTTGAATTTTTAATAATGAACAATTAATGCGCTGATATTGCTTATTGAATAAGTTATAAAAGAAACTAATTGTGGCAAAATCGTCCTTGCTGAAAGAACACAATGTATGACCTGACCGGACTGTAATAGAAACACAAAATAACAATTTTCTTCATACTTTTTCGTATGTACGTTCTATTTTAAAGATAACGGCATAAGACACAAATATAAAAGATAATAATTATCTTATTCTAAATGATATTGTCACATCTTTATCTGTCAAAGAAAGGAAAACATTTGTTCAATTTATAATACCTTGATTTTAAAGCACACCTGTGCAACCAAGATCGATTAAATGTTCAAAGGTAAATTATCTGGGTAATCCAATTATGTTGTCACGCGTCGTTAATTTGAATTATCGCTATTTTGTGCATTTTTCTTTTGATCTTTTTTTGTGATAATTTTCATATCATGCTTCTCGCTTGAGATGGAAAAATTATCGCTAGAAACTAAGGAGGCCACGTGGCGTTGCTAACGAAATTGACATGAAATTGACAACGTCGTCCTAGGTAAAATAGCGATAAACAGATTATCATTGGTCATCTCAACTCGATTGCTTTTCTCACTTTCGCTGTACCAGCTCAAGCGAGAAAATCAATCTCGTTGAGATGATCAACGATAATCTATAAGTACATCCGATGGGCAATAAACCAATTAACAGCCACGCGGTGTTGGGAGAGAATCTTTGGAGGATTTTAGGATTGAAATCCGCGGTACTCGGTGTGATTCCGAGAAACACGGAAATCGGAGAAAAAAGTTATCGAATCGATATTTTTGAACAGTACTGTAGGTTAAAACAACTAGCTAGCCATTCAGGCAAAATACCATGATATATAAGTTGTAAGAAAGAGAAATTCATTTGTTGAAATTCTGTTTTTACAAAAGAAATTTTAAACTGCGGGTCTGGATGGGGGGTTCCTTCATTTCTGTATTCTTAAATATTATAGGTCATTTTTCTCTGTTCTTTAATCTATAATCATGTATAATATATATCCATTATTCTGTATTCTTTAAATTTAAGTACCTCATCATTCTCAATCTTTATGTTTTGTATAATTTTTTTCTATTCTATAAAATTTTTGCCATGGTCGGAAATGGAAACTAAAATTTAGCAACTTTTCCATTTGTAAAGGAGCATAACTCTAGTACAGTTAAAGTGACATTTCCAAAATTCAACCTTGATTTAGTGTTTTGCGGTAATAAGCATTGTGTAAAAGTGTCATTACATTTGGTTGAGGCAAACTTAAGTTAGGACATACATGTACATTCAGACGGATAAAGGTGAAACTCAATGCCCCCTCCGTTATGGCATGGGGCATAAAAAAAGTTTATTATTTTTTCTACTACAAAATGTATCTATAAACCAAATCTTACATTTTCAGGACCGAATTCAGGTCTATAGTGTAACCCCTTAGAATCATATTTTGATAATGTTTAAAAATGTGTTTTTATAAGAAATAATTTGGAAATTCCAGAAACCTGAATCACTTTTGACCTGGGACTATTTTATAGAAACATATGTAGATTTGTTCATTTATTACATCAGTAGGCTAGCTTTTATTATCATTTTCTAATTACCTGCAGTTTAGATATTTTAAATGTTATTACAATATTACTTTTACTAAAGGTTTTTGAATTTAAACAGTGTTGAACTTTTAATTGACTTTAGTGTTTATGTTCACTTTCAAGAAAGAATTCAATTCATTCCGACTACACCAGGATTCATTTTTTTATGTGACCAGGATTAAAATTCCCTTTATCACACTACATTACAGTACATGTACAAAATGTACCAGTAGATTTGTAGACTTACTAGTGTAATCCTGTTAAAGTGTATCATTTGTCGGCCTTGTATAAATGAAAGGCACTATAAACTGAAACTTATATATCCAACACACCCAACAAAACAGCACAAACATCACATATATATACCCACTTTAGTCTTATAATATTGACATCAGATAAATTGTTCCCAGGACTTAAATTAATTGAGCGTTAAACTGATGTTATAAAAGTCCATGGGGAGGGGGACGTTCTTTGGGTTGGAACTCTCCTCTTTTTGAAAAGCAATGCATTTGAATAACTCATAGGCAGGGGTCCCAGGAAAAATCAAAATAGCCTTGCCAGATGTCATAATTATTTGAACTAGTTGGACCCTCCACTTTTAGCTACGGAAGCGTAGTTCTTAGGTCCTTATGGTCCGCAAATAGTAGTAAAAAAATAACATAACGGTTCCACAGCTACTCCCCTTTATCATGGGTTGGACACACCCCCCTTTTTAAAAATGACTGGATCCGCCCTTGATAAGACAAAACTGTGGGCGATAATAGAATAGTCAAAAACCAACTTATGTCTTGCTGACAATATAATTAAAATACATTACAATGTTATGACGAAAGCTAACACGCTTCCGGAGGTTCACTCTGTCCCATGCAGGGCCAGACCCACTGAGAGTCTGAATCGACCCCCATAACCCCTGCCGAAAAATTCTGCTTCCTATCATTAACTGCTTGGTTACAATGTATGTTTATTTTTACTGACCTCTTTAGTTTGTTTGTATACAATTATGAATTCTTAGAACTCATGCCTTTCAACTTTCAAAACAGAAAAAACTGAGAGTTACCTCTGTGAGTCAATCATGAATTCACGCATCGTGTACAGGGAACGAGAATATAAATGAAAGACTAAAATTAACTCGGATGATGATTGGTTTATTCTGCTTCTAAAAATACACAGAACTGTGCGGTGTTTTCCTAAAAAGAAGTTTAACTCGTCCCTACAACTTTTCGTCCTTTTCAGAAACCAATGAAGGTCGTTGCATCAAAAAAGAAATATGGAACCATCAGCAAGAATGTCATTCTTTTTACATTCTTTTTTTTTTTTTTTATAATTTTTTTATATTTAAAATATATTAAGACCCCAATGAGATCCACTCCACAGGGGTCAGTTCTTGTACTATATTAACGACGTTTATTTGCAGACACCACAATAGTTTATTTGGCAATAAAATCAAATTCCGATGTATCCATATAACTAAAAGATCTTGACAAACTGGCATCGTGGGAACTTAGAGAATGGCATTCCACCCAGATAAGTGTAATATGTAATTTCAGTCACCAGAAATAAAACAAAAAAAAAAACGATCTCATTTAACTACACATTACACAATCATTCATTAGCACATGTAGCAACAGCAAAATATCTAGGGGTCACCGTCAGTTCCAACCTTAAATGGAATGTGCATCCGTAAACAACCGCTATGCAAGAAAGCTAATAGTATACTAAGTTTTCTAAGGAGGAACCTGAACATAAGCTCAACATTCATTAAAGAGCAAGCATATAAGTTCCTATAGTAAGACCATCATTAGAGTATACTTGCTTTGTTTGAGATCCATACTTCCAACAAGACATAGATGGCATTGAACAAGTTCAAAGGAGGACTGTGCGTTTTGTTACCAACGAATACAGAAACATCTCAAGCGTTGTTAACAAGGTCAACATCTTGGATAGCGCAATCTCTCTGACAGAAGAAAAGACTCCAGATTGGAAATGCTTTATGAAATTGAACACGAAAAGGTTGCAATACCTAAAAATAATAAATTTATCCCACAAAAAAGACAACAAGACATTATAATTCGAACAGCTTCCAAATTCCATCCTAATGAAAACACAATACAGAGAATCCTAACTTTTCGTATTTTAAAAAAAAATTGTATATCTATCAATCTATGTCTTGTCGTAAGTTTCTTTCTGTGACATACGGTTGAATTTGTTGAAGGCGGTCACTATATGGTAGAATAGAATAGAATAGAATAGAATAGAATTCTTTGAAAAAGAAATAAAACTGATATTTTTTCCGTCGATAAGATCTTTGTAATTAAAAAAGTGAACATTGTTTATTAACAACTTTGTATAAGGGGTAGATTAAGCGCCGACACACATATTTAACCCGACACATCCTGTGTGCGCCTGTTCACAGTCAAGAGCATGCACTTCATATAAAAAAGAAGATGTGGTATGATTGCCAATGAGACAACTATCCACAAAAGACCAAAATGACACAGACATTAACAACTATAGGTCACCGTACGGCCTTCAACAATGAGCAAAGCCCATACCGCATAGTCAGCTATAAAAGGCCCCGATAAGACAATGTAAAACAATTCAAACGAGAAAACTAACGGCCCCATTTATGTAATAAAAATAAACGAAAAACAAGTATGCAACACATAAACGACAACCACTGAATTACAGGCTCCTGACTTGGGACAGGCACATACACAAATAATGTGGCGGGGTTAAACATGTTAACCTGGGAGAGTGGTATAACAGTACAACATAAGAACGAACTATAAAAATCAGTTGAAAAGGCTTAACTCATAAAATGTCAAATAGAACATTACAACAGTCAAATGGAAATATATTTTACTACCATTCATATACATGTACAATTAAGTAAGATATCACATGACAGTTTACAGTACAGACTCAATGGAGATTTCCATATGACCTAACTTAGTTTACTGATGCAGCGTTCAAGAGAGGGACATATGATTGATCCCTATTAGTAAACAATGTGTTGTTACTAGTTCAAAAGGTTTACTTTTTAATGTATATTTTTACAGAGTTACTTAAGATAGAGTCCTATTTCAAGGCAATTATTCCTCCTAATATGGTTTTGCATGTTTTAAAAAGTTAAGCGTTTTATACGACCGCAAAATTTTTTTTGCGATTGATATTATCATATCATGTCGTCGTCGTCCGAAGGCATGTGGTTTTCGCACAATAAATTTAGTATAAGTAAATAGAAATCTACTACACACAGTTTTTGACCACAAAAGGAAGTTGGGGATTAATTTTTGGAGTTTTGGTCCCAACAGTTTAGGAATTAGGGGACAAAAGGGTCCAAAATTAAACTTTGTTTGATTTCATTAAAAAAATATTTTTGGAGTTCTTTGATATGCTGAATCTAACCGTGTATTTAGATTCTTAATTTTTGGTCCTGTTCTCAAATTGGTCCACACTGAAGTCTAAATGGTCCAAAATTGAACTTTATTTGATCTCTTGGGGTTCTTTGATATGCTGAATCCAACCATTTATTTAGATTTTGGATATTGGACCATAAAGAGAAATTTTTAAGTTTTTAAGCTTAAGTTCTTAGACCACATTCATTCTGTGTCAGAAACCTTTGTTGTGTCAACTATTTAATCACAATTCAAATTTAGAGCTGTATCAAGATTGAATGTTGTGTCCATACTTGCCCTAACTGTTCAGGGTTCGACCTCTGCTGTCATATCAATCAATAAGTTTTGATGAGGAGGGGGGATCAAATAAAAAATAGTAAAATATTAGAGGGGGGGGGGTAAGATTTTTTTTTACATGTTTGATTTCAAAATGACCAGCCCCCCTCTCAGGTCAAAAATAATTAGTACCGTAGCCACATTTGTACTGTTTGCAACAACATAATTTAATTGCAACTGCAGAACAATTGAATGTTGATTAAACACTAGATATAAATTGATTAGCTTCAAATACTAGCTCCACCTAGCTGTGTCATTCAAAGTATTTAGTACGTTTCTTTTTTTATACATTTTTACCCGAATTTTAAATTGTTGCTTAGTTTAAATGAACCGTCGTCTGAAAGATTAAACCATTTAAGCGTCCTTGAACTAAATATTCAGCAATGTTTATATATTATGCACACTGGGTGACTGATTTTATGTCGACACGTAAAAAGATTGAACAAATCATTAATCCATGCAGTGGTTACTTGTTTTGCTAAATCACACAGAGCAAGTGGTTGGACTTAGATAATCAGATAAGTAATATAACATGCATAAATTGTACATTAATTATAAGAAGTGTCTTTTGTACTTATTTTTATTATTTTAGTGATCTTTGTTGTTATATGATTTGACTTTGATGTATTGAAGACCCATTGGTGGCCTAAGGCTGTTTTCTGCTCTTTGGTCGAGTTGTTGTCTCTTTGACACATTCCCCGTTCCAATTCTCATTTTTATTCTTATAGTAA
This sequence comes from Mytilus edulis, assembly GCF_963676685.1. Lineage (NCBI taxonomy): Eukaryota > Metazoa > Mollusca > Bivalvia > Mytilida > Mytilidae > Mytilus > Mytilus edulis. Next base: position 41,996,725 of record NC_092350.1, read on the forward strand.
ATTTATGTCTCTGGTACTCGTAACCACCTTGCTTTGTTGCGTATATCCCCCGCAACTAAATGTTAGGGGGTGGTGCATATGGTTTTATCTGTATCCGTCCGTCCGTCCTTCCTTCCTTCTGTCTCATTATGGGTATATAGTTATTCCAGATAACTCCGCCTACAGTTTGAATGCTAGGCCGAAGTTTTCATGCACTTTGCTGGTTGTTTTTAAAAGTATTATATATTAAAGATGTACAAGCAGCATGTGGTTAGGGTTTAGATTTTTACTGATATTTGCTCTTTTTGGAGTTAGTTTATATTTGTCATTTTTTGGATTATATATATATATATATATATATATATATTGCATAAGAGGTGCATATGCTATAGCGTTTCCAGAAAACACCTCATTTGTCCAATCAAACACAGATTTTACCTCAAACTAATTGCAAAATAAAATGTTTTAGTTCTAATCTATAGCATTATACCCTTTGTATACACAGAAAAAAGTCCCATAAAATCTAATTTGAGGAAATTTAAACTCAAAATCAGCTTTTTTAATGGAAATTAACTGTGGAAGGGGAGATAACTCTTGCAAAAATGAGTTTTTTTGGGTCAGTTTTTGGTTGTTTTTCTTGAAATTTATGTAAAGTATGATACTTTGATGGGGTTATAAATTTGTAGTTGACTATATTATATAATCTTCTGCTCATGAAATGTACAAAACCGAAGTGTTATGGGTAGTTTTATTTTTTTCGTGCATTTTTCATTTAAGAAATTGCAAACTTGAAGCTTTATAACCATTTTGAAAAAATAACGTGAAAAGTTGGTATTGTTTATATTTGTATGTTAACATTTTTCAGCAACTAACTTATCTAAAGAAACTTTAAACCACAAAAATAAAAATACATGCTTAATTATTTTTATTAAATTTGAAATTCTTTACCTTGACATGTTGAAAAATTCAATAAATGGTCAACTAATGAATTACGAAATGTAGATTATAGCTTGATAAAATATATGAAAACACTTTTAGAGTTGTTTGTTATACTCTAAAGACCGCTAAAAAATAAAAAAAAACAGTACATTCTGATGAATAGAAGCGGTAAAATTATAATTTTGTATCCTTTTTATTGACATTTCTGCCTTTTTGCAAGAGTTATCTCCCTTTTCAATGCAAATCTCCATAGCAATTTTGAATGGTGATTTTCTAAGTCTTCCTCAAGCTAGATTTTATGGGACTTTTTCTGTGTTTATTTGGGGTATAATACTAAAGATTAAAACTTAAAAATCTTCTGTTGCAATTACTTTCGGGTTAGGGTCAAATTTATAAATTTATAGATTGACTGGACTACATACAGTTTGAATGCTAGAAAGTTTTGACTTTGCTGGCTCTTTGTACATATTTTGAAGGTGTGCATGTGGTATATTGAAGTTTTTGTTTTTAAGGATGTCAGAAGCAAATATTGAAGCATTACTGGCTGAGGAGCCCAGACCATTGCTAGTTTACCAAGATATCAAATTACCATCCTTTTTACCTTTAAGAGGGGATGGACTTGAGAAGAGAATGAAAGAAATTACCGAATTTAACTTCCTTGAAAGCGACATACTAATATGCGGTTATCCCAAATCAGGTGACATTACTATAACAAATACTGTATTTATACAATCTAATTAAAATATTGATCTCTGATTTCGTTACACTACATAATGTACTTATAACGAAATCAAAAATCAATATTTTAATTACTGGGTTGATATTTCTAATGCCGCATCTTTAATTAATTTCTGCTGAATAATATTTGAACCACTATAAGTACCATAACTGTTAAAGTTGAAATAAGGACAATGCTAGTAAGTTGGTGGACAAGACAAGACAAGACAAGACAAGTCTTGTCTAGTAAGTTGGTGGTGTCTTGCACTTATCAGTATGTACGTCCGTTAATTTCTGCTAAAAAGTCACACATTACAGTTAGAAATATTTGTTGGCTAGCAATTCATTACAGTTATAGTGTTTTCTATAACACTGATATATGGGCCATATATATTCTGAATAAAAAAAACCATGGTTATATATCAATATTTCTAATCTTTTCAGGAAATAATTGGTCACAAGAAATCATAGAATTGATAGTTAACCAAAAGGGTGAATTAACACAGACGATTTTCTCTGATCTTGTTTTGGAATTCTGTGATATTGATAATCTACAAAACTTGACCATGGCACGAAGAACGCTCCATACTCATTTACCCCTCCGGTTCCTGATGTCCAATAAACAGCTTAATAAGATAAAAATTGTTGTAATATTACGGAATCCCAAGGACGTCTGTGTTTCATTTTACCATCACAGTAAAAAAGATGTCTTCATTAAACACTTGGATGTTCCTTGGAATGACTTCTTTGATATATGGACACGGAATGAGTGTAAGTACTATTAGTTATATATAGTGGATTTGGAAACAAGTTTTACAACTTATATTAACCCCTTCCCACTTTGCGGTTGCGAGTTCTGCCTTGTAGCGGTATTAGCTTGCTCTTTTTTCGAAATCTACGAGGGCGTCTTTAACGTGCAAGGGATATGGCTCTCTGTTAACACGGGTCAGCCATTTATCGCCCCCTTCCTACGGACTATCATCGTTTTTTAACACCATTCTCGCAAATAGTGTCAAGGGAGAGCCGAAAATTCTGTTCCTAAAATTTTCATTTTGTGTATGTACTATTGAAACAGGGAAGGTAATCGGATTTTTTCTAAAAGTTTTGAAATAAATTGTTAACACCCAGTCTATAGTTTTCTAGTATTTCCGAATCATAAACAACCAAGATTAACATTATAAAGAATTTGTTGTTAAAAAAAACTTGGACAAATGAATCACAAAAGCTGCAGCGTATATGAACACTTTTTTTTTAATTATTTGTTGTAGTCCATTTCTTTTGTTATATCTGATCTCTCTGTAAAAAGTAGAAAAGTTTTCTTGCTTTCTTACACTTAAATATCTTTTTTTTTTAAAAGACGGTCGTCCATAATTTTTCTTTACATATCTGGGTATGGTAATTAAATGGTATACAGACTTTCATATAGTAATATTTTTTTCTTTATTTCACCATATCGTAAAATTATTATTACTGATAAACATATCTTAAGGGCTATTCCATAACAATGTATGTGGGATGGCAAGAAGGGACTTTCAAAATATCCTTGCAACCAGGAACTATTTTTTAGATAATTTTGCATAATGATAATTAATATAGACACATATTGAAAAAAAGACCCATGACCCACATTTAATAACTAAACTTCCCTTCCTACCCTCCCACATACATTTCAATTGAACAGCCCTAACTCAGTTTTGTTCTGACAGTACCGTATGGCTCATGGTACAGACATGTAAAAGAATTTGAAAAGGCAAAGAAGAATGGCTTGAACGTAACATTTCTTCACTACGAAGATTTATTGACGGTAAGGATCAATAAAGGAAGATTTTACAATAATTCATTAAAGTGGGAGGCTTACACAGTAAAAATTGTGTTTAGGCCTTAACACGTTTCAAAGTACATTTCATGTAAACGAAATGGTAACATGTTTAGGGACGAAACATGTATACCTAAACATGTTTAGGAAAGTGCTTCCAGTCTAAATGTGTCTGTCATTTAAGTATTTAGTCTAATGACATGATTAGGGTTGTTGTGTTTAGAATGAAAACATGTAAATTATTCAATAGAAATTAACCTACGGTATTTTAATGCAAATAATAGATCTATATGTCCTTATAGTTCCCATAATGTATTGTTCTGTAGCTTTTGCTGTTTAAGAACTTGTGGACACTGACTTCTCCTGCTAGGTTGTACGCGAAATTTAACCAAACTTGGCCAAGATCATCATTTGGGATATCTGGTTTAAAAAATGTGTCCGGTGACCCGACAAAACAACCAAGATGACCACCATGGCTAAACATAGAACAAAGGGGTATAATGTAGTTTTTGGCTGATATCTCTGAAACCAAAGCATTTACAGGAAATCTTACCGGAGAGAAATTAAGAAAAAATATTCATGGAAGCCATAGATTTGTTGGAAATTTTCACATGGCCTTGGCCGTGATATTCGAATTTTATCCTGAGCGTTAGCGAGGGATAAAATTAACGAATATCACGGCCCAGGCCATGTGTAAATACAACAAATCTATGGCTTCCATGAATTATTTCGATTCTAATAGAACAAATAAGTTCATTCAAATACTGAAGCGAGGATGGGTATGCTGTGTGTGTAGCTTTCTATTTTACTCCTTGTTAGATAAAGCTCAAATATTCTCATAAATCTTTAGCTTGCATTGATTATTTCGTTAATAACCACTAGAAAAAATGTGTTTAATTCTCAAATCTAATATTTGTGATTTTTAATTTACATGTTTTCTCGGAAGCTACCGTCAAATCCAAAATTGACATTTCGCAACAACTGGGCCAAGTTAATTATAGATAGAGATAATTGTAAGCAGCAACAATGTTTATTAAAATAAGATCTACAAACAAATCACCATCACCAAAACACAATTTTGTCACGAATCTATCTGTGTCCTTTGTTTATTATGCACATAGACCAATAAAATTAACGTTACCAATTTTCTTGCACCAGATGCGCATTTCGACAATACATGTCTCTTCAGTGATGCTCGTGGCCAAAATATTTGAAATCCAAAGCTTATATAAATGATGAAGAGCTATAATCCAAAAGGTCCAAAAAGTATAGCCAAATCCGTGAAAGGAATCAGAGCTTTGCATGAGGGAGATACATTCCTTTATTTATAATAATTTCTATCATTTTGTGACAGCAAATTTTAATAACACAAAAAATCCGTATTTTCATGCCAGTACCGAAGTACTGGCTACTGGGCTGGTAATACCCTCGGGGGCTAATAGTCCACCAGCAGAGGCATCGACCCAGTGGTAGTAATAAAATTAACGGTGCCAATTTTCTTGCACCAGATGCTCATTTCAACAATACATGTTTCTTCAGTGATGCTCGTGGCCAAAATATTTGAAATCCAAAGCTTATATAAAAGATGAAGAGCTATAATCCAAAAGGTCCAAATAGTATAGCCAAATCCGTGAAAGGAATCAGAGCTTTGCATGAGGGAGATAAATTCCTTTATTTATAATAATTTCTATCATTTTGTAACAGCAAATTTTAATAACACAAAAAAATCCGTATTTTCATGCCAGTACCGAAGTACTGGCTACTGGGCTGGTGATACCCTCGGGGGCTAATAGTCCACCAGCAGAGGCAGACCAAGGTGAGCGACACAGGCTCTTTAGAGCCTCCATTTGTTTTTGCTTTGGTACATTAGTTTGACAGAAATATTAATTATCAGTCCTTAAATAACATTTTAAATTTAAAATTAGTTTTCTCATTTCAATTTTGAATTGATTAACATTTATCCTTTAGGGGTTTTTTAAAGCTGAATATGCAGTATGCGGTATTGGTTTGGCTCAGCGCCTTGCGTTGACCTACAGTTGTTAATGTCAATGTTATTAAGTCTTTTGTGGAGAGTTGTAACATTGGCAATCGATTCATATCACATCTTCTTTTATTATTTTCTATGTATTAAATTTGGTCAAATTGTAAAAGTTTCAGTTTTCTTACAAGTCATTTACAGTACTACTTTGTTTCAGCAACCACAATCAGCAATAACAAATTTAGCAGAATCTTTAAAGATATCTTGTACCAACGATTTAGTTACAGACATCATTAAAACTACTTCATTTGAAAATATGAAACAAAATAAGAAGGAGTTATCAAAGATTTTTGACCCAGAAGGCAAAGGATTAATATTCCGGAAAGGTATATTCGAGGGTATATTGTATAACAATTTATCAACATACATTGTTCTTTATATTCAACTAGGGACTTTAGGAGGCTGTTTAAGGTGGTACGTAACCCCTTGACTAAAATTTTAGCTCGTTTAATTTTCTTTAAATTTTGACAAAATATTAACTTTGACCCTTTAATAAAAATATAAAAAAAACTAAAAAAAACTTTGAACCACACTCTTCATTCGGAAAAAAATTATTAGATATATAGCAGATTGACAAACCCAAATTTTGAACATTGAAAAGCTGAAAATATTCCCTTATTAAACAATACAACGTGATTAAAACGTTTAGCTGATTTTTTCAGAGTTACCTTCCTTTAGTGTTAGGTGACACCTTACTTTGAAAAAGGCTACTTTACACGTTTTTTTTTAGTAAGAACATATACTTCAGAAATTTGTGCTTTGTTTTATCTTGTATGTTAAGTTGAAAATGATAAACAAAATCTTTTATCTGATCTACTACAAGATTGTTTACATTAATCCAATTGAGGATCAGAATATTTTTTAGGGAAATAAACATATACCCCAAATGCCCAATTTGAAGAAAATGGTCGTTTAGTTTTTTTCGTACTAGCATTATTTTGACGATACAGTTTTAATAAACTATGTTAGCTGGTAGTTCTGTGCAGGCCATATTATTATGTATTTGCGATGTGTGGTATACAGAACGATAAAAAAAATACACAAACACACAGTCTTGTCAGTCTTCAACAAGTAACAGGTGTCTACAATACAAGCTCTAAACCACCGTCACGTCACGGCGTGGGAATAAACTAACCGCACTGAAAGGTCAAGGTTATTCCAGAAACACGTTGTGTGCGCCTGGACATCCGACACAGCATTTGTTTTCCCCGTCACATTATTACAGGTTTATTAGAGATTTCCATTAAATGCAGTTTTTGTGACCTTTATTTTGTATTACATATTTATTTTATATCATTTGTATTTAGAAAACCTGGAAAGTTTATCTTTTCATGTGAATAACAATCAGGGAGGTTGGGTGGATTTTAAATTTAAAAACATATATTTTGACTTAGGGAGTAAAAAAGGGGATAACAAGGGACTCAGTAAATCTGGACACTTGAAATTTGTTTTATTGTGATCAACATTATTCGTAATTTTTAAGTAATGATTTCTCTTCTTCAGCTTCAATTATCCATAAGTTTTATCAATTTTGTGAAACCAATTACAGACATCTAAAAATTAGATTTTAATTTATTTGTAGGTCAAGTCGGTGATTGGAAAAACTGGTTCACAGATGCACAAAACGAGATCTTCGATAAACAGTTCGAAGATGAAATGAATGACTCTAATCTTGAATTTAAATTTTCCTAAATATTACAAACATATTAAGTTGTTGACTTTTTATAGATACACTTATAAATTGCATATTAGAACATAAATGAATAAAATTAAAGGTCATTCCACATCAATTTTATAAGACAATAACAATCAAAACCAAGGAGTAAACAAAGACTCACAAAACCAAAAGACATTTACATCAACAGTTATAAATAAAAAATAAGAAACAACACGAACTCCACTAAAATCCGGGAGTGAAATCAGGTGCTCCGGAAGGGTAAGCATATCCTGCACCGTACACGGCACTTGTGCACGGTAATGATGGAAGGTTATTATGACTGAGGAAGAATATCAGATATGATTTCTGGAACACTTTTGTCATAATGGCCAATCAGCTCATGATGGCGACCGTAAAATTTCTTGAGTGAAGACCTTAATTTGATTGATTCATAGCCCTGTCTTAGCAGCTTTTGAGAAAGTAGTATTCCTCGTTCAACAAAACCAACTTACTTTGAGCTAGCTCTAGAGTAACGTATCAATTGAGACACATATACTCCATATGCTAGTGCCGCTGGGATGTTGCTACACAGAAATGGAAAGTTGACTATAGGAAAATTAAAATCATCGTGTTTGTCATAAGTTTTGGTATTGATCATCAGTAATCATTTCGAGAAAAAGGTCTAAATATGAAGCAGATTTTAAAATCATTGACGATCGAGATCGAGAAGTTAATTTTAAATGTGACAGAGGAGATATTGGAACAAGGAAAAATCAACATTTAAAATTTGACCTTGACCTACTTTTATATTACTTATCAACAGACCCTAGGTCTCTATCACTTATGGTTTCCCAGTTACAAACGCATATCACTTATTTCAAATGCACTAGGGGAAATAACTTTCATATGGAGTCTTCGTATTTCCTCCGTGAAAATTGGAAAAAAATACCGAGGATATAGCGAGCAATTACGGAGGAGATCTAACCACAAAAAAAACAGTGTTTGGGGAGATAACTCTAAAAAGAAAAAGTCTTCGACTTAACAGGATCAGTCACAAAAGCGCAATAGCTGTTTGATATCATATGCAAAAAGTCTAAACGACGTCTTTCAAATCCACAAAAAGTTTTGAAATTTGGCAAAAGAAGAAAAAAATTAATCAGAACAAATACAATAATTCTTTCCATAGAAATATAAGCTACTGATATTTGTCTTTGTGATTTCTTCAAGTGATTTCTAACCAAAGTCGTAAACAGATTAATTTTACTTCAGAAAATAACCAAACGGCCCTATGAAATGATAATTTTAATCATATGACGAAAAACTTTGACATAATAACATGAGTAGCAGTAGAAATTTTCTATTCAGGGTTTCTGTTCTCAAACCTACATAAAAGGTAAATAAAGGCAACAGTAGACTATCGCTGTTCAATTGTCGTCATAAATCGATTAAGTGGAAACAAATCTAAAATCGAGAAAAACACATCAACTATTAAAGAAAAACATCGGAACAATAGAAACACTGAACTGCAACAAAAACAAACGCCAACAAAAATAGAAACGGAAGTTTTGAAAGGTAGCTAAAACTATATTGATATACCAGCATGTCTGAAACATTTAAACATTTTAACTTAAAGATGAAATTATTGTACTTTCAAGAGTAAGATTACATCATTTTGCAATCATAAGTTAATTTATGTATCATTATGTAAATATATATTTAAATGCGGAAATGCTTACTTATTATGTTTTTCTTGACATACAAGATGTCGCATTTAGTTATATTTTATATACAAATATTTTTTTAAAATATACATGTACAAATATTGAAAACAGGTATTCATAAACATGTTATTGCAAACGTGATTTGTCCAGCAGAGAATAAATCATCATCTAAATTATTATAAAAAAAAACCACTACTAAATTATTTATTACACTAATTGACCAAACAACCGAACATTTTTTATGCCTTAATATTGTAAAAGATGGACAATCTATCTAATCTTGACTCATTTGAAATAACGACAATTAAAATGTAAGTGCGATTCATAGAATAACAAAATAAAAAGAATACATTTTTAAAAGCAAATTTAATCAAAGCTTCAAGTGGAGGTTCAATAAGGAACAGATCAAATCAAGGCTTATTTTCTGGATGTCATGTTATGAAAATTTTTTAATGAAAACGTTCATACTACCATACATGCATTATTCATTTAAGTTTTCAATGGAATTTTCCTCCTTATTTAATTTCATAATAGACTTATCTAAAAAGCAAAATGTTTGCACAGAATAAGATCAAAATACTCCATAAGTTTCTCAAAGGAAATAACCTTGATACACATATTCATATAGATATTAGTACAATAAACTCATCATAGATACCAGGACTAAATTTTGTATATACGCAAGACGCGCGTTTCGTCTACAAAAGACTCACCAGTGACGCTCGAATCCAAAAAAAATTAAAAATGCCAAATAAAGTACGAAGTTGAAGAGCATTGAGGACCAAAATTCCTAAAAGTTTTGCCAAATACAGTTAAGGTAATCTATGCCTGAGGTAGAACAGCCTTAGTATTTCAGAAATTCAAAATTTTGTAAACAGTTAATTTATAGATATAACCATATAAATGATAATTCATGTCAGTACAAAAGTGCTGACTACTGGGCTGGTGATACCCTCGGGGAAATAAATATCCACCAGCAGTGGCATCGACCCAGTGGTAGTAAATAAACTCATCATAGATACCAGGACTAAATTTTGTATATACGCAAGACGCGCGTTTCGTCTACAAAAGACTCATCAGTGACGCTCGAATAAAAAAAAAGTTAAAAATGCCAAATAAAGTACGAAATTGAGGAGCATTGAGGACCAAAATTCTTAAAAGTTTTGCCAAATACAGCTAAGATAATCTATGCCTGTTTAGTTTGAATCCTTACGTTGATTTCAATCTAGAAATATGTCTGCTATTTTAGATATTTTTTGCAGTATTGACATTTTCATTATCAAATTACTTAAATTACACTGATTTTGGTATTTTTAGGGATAATAAATCCTTAATTTTAAAATTTTGTTCATGAATGATCTGTTCATGGAATCATAATTATCTGTAACTGTTTGTACCTATTGAATATCAGTTTGCCATGTAACGATAAATTTTAAAGGAAGATATCATATTGAATAGATGGTAAGCATCGCTTAGAAATATGAATGGTGACATAGCGTATCATTCCAGTAGTAAAGTGCTTGAAGACAGACTGTAATATGATAACCATGTTGTTTAAGGTTTTGGCTGATAGAACCCAATAATTGTCACATTAAACAAGCATATCAGTTTTTGCTCCTTACCCAATGTATCACATAGCGGAACCATAAACAACTGTAAAAAAGTGGGATGCTAAGCTAGCCATAACAAGGTTCAACTTGATGAAACTTTGGGCCCTTAATATTAACATACATTTATATGAGTATTCGTCAATGAGTCTGCAACCTAACAAACATGTCCCTTCAACATTAGAATAGTGTCTATCCAATGTCACTAAATAAATGTCAATCGAAAAGTGCGTACAAAAGAGACTGCCATATGACAGACATAATTATGATAATGAGATATTTTGATCAGAAGCTTTCTTTAGTAATTACATTTAACTCTGCGTCGTACTAAGATATAAATGGTAAATGGAAAAGCGGCAATGCGTTTTGAAAGGTAAGTATATCCATAGTCTTGATAAAATTAATTTGCAGAAATAGTAAACCCGAGACTGCAATATCATGTAAATGCACAACTTGATGTTTTAATGAAATATATCTGGTATTTTTACGTAGTTTTTACAACCACTGGTTCGATGCCACTATTTGTCGAAAATGTTATCACCAGCCCAGTTAGCCGACGTATTTTTTTTTACATGAAATAATTCAAATGTTCTTATTCTGTACTTGAACTATTCATTAGATTTTGAATTAATACCTGCATACCCTAACGTTTATATACGTAATGGTACCTGTTATTTACAGTTAGTTCATTTTTTTCTCTCACGATATATTTTTCAGATTTCTTTGACAAATCAAATATTGTCTCATTGCATTTTTAGACCAAACGTTATTTTCAATATCGAATATTTCGTTTTGATTTACGTATATGTTTTGAATATTAGTATAAGTTTGAACTTCAAACTCTAGAACAGGAACATCTTCTTCCAAAATGTTTGTTCGACATGAGGCACTTCTCGTTATCCTAAACAATATTACTAAAATCCACATAGTTTATGATATTTGTGAAGAGTAGATATATTATTTGAATCCATATTAGACTTTATCAATAGTTTCATTCTTTCAAATGATTGTTCTGAATTTGGAGCATTATACAACAAAATGTTATGTAAATTAGTTTCAAATCGTGCTGTCTGTTGACAAATATGGAATATTAGGCAAACACAAAGACTTTAGTTACACTTCCTGTCGCCACAATATCTTTCTTGTTTCTTTGCTGATGATATCACCGAATGCGGCCTCATTTTAACTTAAAATGTCATGGTAGGTGCAAGCAGTGAAACAGGAACACCCCACCCTTTCGGAGTACCAGAGTTGATCCCTGGTATATGTTAGGATTCTTTTAGTTCAAGTTTTTGTTGTATGCTGATTGTTATGCAGAAATATGCTTAAACCTTGTTTTTTTGTGTATTGGTATTAGGCTGTTTTCCTTTGACTGATGGATTGTTCCTTTTTGTATTGCTGTTTCATTAAATTACATAAATATTACCATTATTTATTTCAGCTTCCTGAACCAATGTCAACTGGTATATTTTAATCGACGTGCTGACAACGTTATTTAAATTTATGTTCGACAAGATGTAACAACTTCAACAACATACCACACATTACGTAGATGTATAGATGTATATGTTGTGTACAAGTTATCATTTTGTACAAATTATAATTTGTACAAAAATATTGTACAAATTATAATTTGTATTTTGACTTTGTACAAATTATAATTTGTACAAAACGTGCCTGTACAAATTACAATTTGTACAAAATTTGACCAAAATTCACTTATAACTTGTACAACAGTTTTAAATATGAATTTTGGTGAAAAATGCATTGATTCACACGATAGAATTGTAATTAACTGACCACACACTAAACTTAATTAACAAAATACACCGTTTTTTCACAACTACAAAAGGCAGATTGATCTTCGAAATTTTTGAGAGAAAAAAGTAAACAAATAGGATTTTTATACAAATTTTTAATACATAAACTACTTTTTCTTTAAAAAAAAAAGAGATCATTCAATAGTACTGCTTGATGAGTTCTTATCGTTATTTTGAGGATTTTTGTTTTATTTAGAAAGTTTGCAAAAACGATTATAGTTGTAAAATTTGATATTTTGTATCGTGGAAGATCGTGCATAGCATTTTGATGATCGTGAAAAGGATCTCAAAAGATATGTTGCCACTTATTCGTTATTTCAAAAATTTCATGAAAACAATCAAATCTTTCTTTAAACAAGTTATAGTTTATATTTGTAATTGGTACCTCAAAAGATTGGATTTATATGAATTGTTCAGCTTCACTTTTGTTTGTGAAAAGATTGATGGTTCAATGCCATTGGGTCTGATGATTTTATAATACTACACCAACTATAAAATAAAAGTCTGTCTGTCTGTTCTGCATATGTTTAACGTTGTTTTTTCAAGCTTAGATTGTCTCAACTGATTTCCGTTAAGTTTGATATTTATAAAACAAAGATCCTTGTTGAAAAAAACATTGATAAAAAAACGGCAGAAAAACAACTGACATATTCCTGACTTTAGCATAGTCATATTCCTTAACCAAATGGGGTGTTTAATCTCGCTTTCTTTCTTGGATATTTATTTGTCTAAAAGTCCAACTGAAGCAGTGAAATACACATGTTTATTCACAGCAACGGTTCTTGAGCTTCAACGTTCGCTATGTGAAGCAGTTAAAATGCCAGTAAAACAGGTCGTCATCGATTTGGGAGTCAAAAGATGGTTTGTAATACCTGATTCCATAAATCACTAGATCAACTGCTCAAACGAATGATAAAGAAATAATGTTTGATTTTGTAACTTAGGTGTACTGTGTGGTCATTTAATAGCATTTCAATAATGTGTATCGATGCTTTTTTCACCAAAATCCATATGATAAATAATTGTACAAGTTATAAGTGAATTTTTGTCCATTTTTGTACAAATTGTAATTTGTACAAGCACTTTTTGTACAAATTACAATTTGTACAAAGTCAAAATACAAATTATAATTTGTACAATATTTTTGTACAAATTATAATTTGTACAAAATGATAACTTGTACACAACATATATATACCTGGCTGTTCAGATCATAATATCATAACAGAAGAGGTAGATACAACGACATTTCAATTTCAACTTTGAAATTTCAATTCAGGTTTGTTAATTTATAATTATTATAATTTTTTATTATTAACTAATTCGTCTTAAACGTTATCTTACAATAGTATTATATAAAGAAAGATGTGTTTGCTGCTTTGATGAACGAGAAAATTAAGATTTATCTAATGGTAGCTGTGAGCTTTAATACTTTAATAAAAAAAATTTCTATAGATAACACTGAAGATTGCAACAGGTATGGGGAATTAATATATACTAGTACCTATGTGGAGATATTTTCCTTTCAGAACAACAGGTCTCTCTTTTGAAGAAATAACCCGGACGATACCAAGTTTCAATTGAATTTGCTTCAAAGCATGATATAATGACCTGACTGTGTAATTATATGCTAACTCTAATTTACTTAGAACATTTAATTCGTTTGATAATTATCAAGCACTGCTGTGGATAAGAAATAAACAATCCTGTCATATTTTTTTTAAGATTTAATCACGAAAATATAGTCGTGGATGCACATTTTAACTTTCGAAACAAATAATGTAAAATTTTGTAAATGTATCGCTACAATGGAGGGACAATATTTTAGATAAATTTTAAAATACAAAACACTTCATAAAATTTTTGAAATCCTACATTGACCTATAACTATCTATTTTTCGTGATATTTGTACATATATCACGATTTTGTGCTCTGGTCGTGTCAGTTCTGAATTCATTACATCTATAAATACCGATACTTTTTACTCGATCATATGATGAAATGATCAAATATTTACAGCCACGTTATGATAAGGGGGTGGGGATGATGTACTATTTAATGCTGACTCAGTTCTCTGTTTAAAAAAATGTATTGTCGTTCCAAAGTGCTTTTCTGCGATGAAAATGTCACAAAAGTATAAACAAATAAAACTCATATCACCCCCCTTTCATAAACTAAGTTGATAATAAATTTCTTACAACGTGGCTTGTACTTTTTATACACCGTAACAATTCGTGTGTGTCTTTAATATCCTGTAATTACAGTGATAATCCTATTGAACAGAACAATGATTGCTTAATGTAGATTAATTAATGAGTTTTATTTCACTTTACAAATTAGCCGTAGATCTAGAGCGTATTAAGTCAGAAATAATACCCGCCTTCAGAATGACCGGTAAAATAGTATGGAAATCCTGCAAAGTTTTAAAAAATAATATTTTTGCGATATATCATGCATCAGTCAGATAATGTATATTTTGAGGTGTGTCTTGTTGTATTACACACCACGTGGTTTCAGAAGTGTCCAATAGAAGACCTCTTTATGATCGGTCTTTTATTTGATCAATCCTGACGGCCCACGGTCGACAAGGAAAACCTTAAAATATGCATTATATGTAACAAATTATAATAATTGTTCTAAAGAACTTTTAGCATATAACAAAAGTTCCATTGGGAACTTTCCTTATATAATATTTATCCAATGCTATAAGAAAATTTCCTTGTCAAAGGATAAAATATTACATAAGGAAGTTCCCAATGGAACTTTTGTCATATGCTAAAAGTTCTTTGGAATATTAGCATGACTAGTATGGACAATGTTTTATATAATAAAAGTTCCAGGAATATTTGCTTTAAATATGTATTATAAAAGTTCTAGGAATATTTGTTATATTAAAAAAGTTCCAGGCATATTGGAATATTGGCTATATTATAAATGTTCCAGAAATAGTTATCATGGTTATTAGATAATTAAAGTTCTAGAAATATTTATTATGTGATCAAAGTTCTAGGAATATATACTAATATATAAATTATTTCTACCTACAAATGTATGGTAGTAAATTTCCAATAATAAAGTACAGACATTTTCATACCTTGTCTAGAATAACAGCCATCGTTTAAATATGTAAAAAAAAAATGTATTCCTCAGACTCCATTCTTTGTACTACATGTACAGGTAAATGTCATGTGAGGTAACATTAATTAAGATGTAATCAGGTGTAAAAAATCAAATGACACTCTTTCTATAAAGGAACAAATATTATGAAACCATATGATGTTTTAGTTCCAGGAAAAAATCTTATTAAGGTGGAATTAATATTATGTAATTTTTGTTCCAAAGAACTTTTGTTATCCATAGTTTGTTCCAGGGGGAACAAGTATTATGCGGAACAAATATATGTTCACAACCGGACGACAAGCTATAAAGGGCCCAAACAAATTACTAGTGTAAAACCATTCAAACGAGAAAACCAACGGTCTAATCTATATAAAAAAAGAGAAACGAGAAACACTTATGAACCACACCAACAAACGACAACTACTGAACATCAGATTCCTGGCTTAGGACAACTGCCGTTGCGTTGTAAATTGGTGGTGGGTACGCCAGGCTGTGTTTATATCCATTACACCAGTATCTTGGACAATTAATTTTAGGCGAAATAATACAGGTTTGTGCACCGATCATATTCACTGTAAAACATTCCTGCACATGCACACAGTTGCTTGTAGTTTCAATCAGATGTTTACTCGTGCTACACTACAAAAGTAGTGGTACTCCAGATAGTGGAAGAAAGAATAAAGAAGAAGAAGGTGCAAATAATTGCAGCGGGCTTAAACGTTTTAATAGTACCAACCATTCACCCCTATCTGAAACAATACTGTAACAGCACAACATAGAAAGACACACTACAAAATATTAATTGGAATTATTTAACTCATCAAAAGAGGTAGTGACCAAATGAACATACGCTGAACGAATAAATTTGACCTATGATACAATGTAAATACAAAGTTAATAAAAAAAAAGATGCATTATTAAAGTAAAAGTATTATAACGCTGTGAAATCCTAAACAATTTCAGAAAAACATCAGCTTTGAAAAAAAATTACGCCATTTGGAATATCAAAATTAAACATAGGTAAATGAAAATAATTTTGTAGATAAGTATACTTCTTCTGTCTGTATAACCGTACGTTTAGGAACACCAAGATATTTCTTGTATACCAGTTAAACTATTTTAATAACTGGTAAATGTGGGATGAATATCATCAATTAAACTATAAAATCAGTGCTCGATAAAACTTCTACGCGGAAGTGTGATATATACAGTATAAAAGGAGAAAGGAAATAGTTTTGAAGTTCATAGTACGAAGAAGTGAAAAATTATAGTAATTCCTAACACTTATCAAAGCTGGTATATAGACCAGATATAAGTTAACATTAAATAACAAAAAAGCATTACAAATAGTATCAACAGGTCAAATTAACAAGTAAGTACGATTTGATTGTACTCGCAGTTACTGATAGCTAGTTAAAAGCCTAAACAAAAAAATGGTAAAACAGCAACCATAAGAGTACGCATCTTTCAAAATAATTTTGGATGTAACGCGTCTTCTGATTGGCTGACATTATTTTGTTATTAGCCCATAGACATAATTTAGTCATGTGACCGTGACGTCATCAACGTTTTTTCATCGTTTTCTACGGTTTAAAATGGAATTTAGAATTAAATTATAAGAAATGACTGTAATATTTTTTCTGTCTATTCGAAATAACATAAAAAATGTGGTGCACACTGTTAAATAACCCGCTACGAGCGTTATTCAGTGTGCACCACATCTTTTATGTTATTTCTTCATAGACAGAAAAAATATTACAGTCATTCCTTAAATGTATTTTTCGTGCATTTTGAAGATTTTTAATCTTGCTGTTGAACAGTAGGAATTAATTTATTGTTTTGAATATTTTTTTTCCCCTGTTCTGCAAACATTTATTCGAGGAGTTGTTATAGAAATAACACCTTCTGACACCTATTGACAATATAACAGGGAAATTGAAATTATTTTGAGAAATATCACAATAAGGATGCGATAGTTTATTAAAGTTTCTGAGTGATTGATTGACGGCTTGATGACATCATGTTCAGGGTCTATAAGTCATCAGATACAGGTAATTGGTTGTGTAAGTTTGTGGTTTGTTTTCAATTTCAGACGTGTTGTTGTTAAGAAACATAAAGATGTATCGAGTATTCATTGTCAGTGTATTTGTGGGTAGGTAAATGATGCATGAAGGTGACAATAGTTTATATATTTTCAAATATAATTGATAAGGAAGAGATAAATCAAGATAACAAACTGAGGGAATAAAATGAATTTTCTAAGGACACGAACCATCGATAGGGTTAGCGTCAAATAGTATGATGAATCACAAAATTAAATGAATTTTAGTCTTTTGAAACAATTCTGATCTTAACATAATCGAAAAGTGAGAACAATCAATTATTTGGGTATGTTTAATTCTAGTTAAATTATGTGTAGACACATCCAATACGTAATATTGAATACTGTTCAGACCATTCTCAAGCAGTCAGTTTAGTACAGGAATAACTATAACAATACTAATATTATTTAAACTAATGCATTGGGAAATTAATTCTTACATGTAACCTAATAAATTGTAATAATCATAATAATAACGTATACAAAACATTATGATGTGTTTGTAGTGTTCTACATGGCTACAGTGAGTATATGAATATAATTCAAATATTTGATGATAATAAAAAAAAAATCAGCAGTTATCAGCACGGTTCCTTATCAATGAACATCAATGAATTCGATATGATCAGTTGTTTTATATATTGATTTGTGTTAAAACCACTTTCACCACTACTAGATATTTTGTGCCGGTCCGTTTATATTGATTAAGAAAGTCGGACTGCCCAAAAAATAATTCCAACCGTCAGCCTAAAAAAACTGACTATCCAATTCAAGTTAATTGGAGTCGACCACATCTGCCGCGAGCGAAGTTCAAAACCTCAGTGTCGACCTGCAAGTGCTATGGTTATTGAAATATGTAAACCACTCGGTCACTAAGCCCCTTTTTGACATGAACTATCTTTAATAAATAAAGAGTATTTCAACATGGAAAATGTACTGTTTATAAAATGTTGAACTATTTGACATACTATGGGGTTTTATCCAATGGCTGTAAAGCATAGCTTCATTAGGTTCAAAGTGTCGACTTTTTTATTTCAATGATTTGCATTGTTAAGGATTCCAACTGTAAGCGTATCAAAGTTAAGGTATGTATTCTGGTGATATGTTCAGGTTTGAGCGTTTCTTGACGAATCTTACCACACAAAGCAAATCGAACTCACAAAACTTAGATAAAAGTTTTCAGTAATGTATAGGTACAAATCATCTTAAATTTTATATATCACCATTGTTCCAAAGTATAAAGTGTTTAACTCTTTTATCTAAGAGATCCAACTGTATTTTCCCCCACAAAATAACTTTTAAATCGTCATTTCTACATATCAAGCCTACAAATCATGAAATTCGGCTTTTCATTCAGACTAAACTAGGTGATCTGATGTGTTGTCGCAAAAGGAAGACTGGCTTATTTTATTTTTATAATGACAATTGTAGTAATGCTATTATGGAATTGTTTTAATTTCGTGATCTGTTAATGACAAGATTATTTTCGCTATAAAGAAGCTGCTTTTACTTAGTGGTTTATTTATTACTAGTAATAATGTAACATTTATATAAACGAAATGGGTTTTTTTCGTTTTTTTCGGGTTTAATAAAGAATATTTAACGATTTTTTTTATCAATTTGATATCATAATTCAGGTTTCTACGGCTGCAAGTGTAAAGATTGTTAATGGTGACGATGCCGACATAAAAGATCATCCATGGATGGTCTCTTTTCAGCTAGGAAAAAGTGGAGTAAATTTTACCCATAAATGTGGAGGAGTAATTATTGACAAAAGCTGGGTTCTTACAGCAGGACATTGCAATCTTTACAATAAGTGAGCTTTCTTATTTAATGTTTATATATAATCTTGCATTTAAATAAGACGGGTACCACATGTGGATCAGTTATAGTTATGTATAGGTAAACATTATCGTCAATTTTATATCACCCTTGTTCAAAGTGTTTAACCATTTTATCAAAGATTTCCAACTGCAAATTAAACCCTAAAAAATACTTTTAAATCAACATTTATATATATCATACAAAGCCTGTACATGTTGGTGTTTTACAATTCTATAAATACTGTAACAAATATTAACATTTGGGTAATCATTCTTCCAAAACACTGTTTAATTTCGGGATTTGTTACTGACATTTGTTGAGGTAAGCAATAATTGTCTTTACCTGGTAGTTTCATGATTCCAATTGTATTTTCACTTTTAAGAATTGTTTTGATCCTTCTGAATTAGTGATGGGATTGTAAAATTGCAATTAAACTGTACTTACTAGGTGCTTTATTGGGATTGTTTTAATTTCGTGATTTGATGAAAAGTTTATTTTCGCAAATATGGAAATTTTAAATGATTGAATTCTATCAAAATAGGTATAAAAATGTTTATCTCATGATGACGCTTTTATAGAAGCAGTTTTGACAACTAGTTTTTTTTTTATATTACTGTTTTTTCATTTTAGTGTGAAGGATAGGCAAATTGCAGCTGGAAGCTCTTTTTTGAGTCAGATGACAGAAATTATACCAGTGAAAAAGTACTATATGGTATGCACTTTTATGTTTGAGCTTTGATTTTGCCATTTGATTACGGACTTTCCGTTTAGAATTTTTCACTGGTATTTTTGTTGTTTTACTTTTTAGTAGTATATATCATATCCCACTTTATTTTGTGATTTTACTTTTTGCTTACAAGCAATCTATCAAACAAAGAGTTCCACGCGGTGACGTTGAAATCATCGAATATGTTTCGGCCATGTCATTGTTTGTTTCAATTCGACTTTTTTTGCTCTTTAATGTTGTACAAAACACCTTAACTGAAAATAATTACTCATTTAATTTTTGTCGAGCCTGCAACTTTTGTTGCAGAAAGCTCGACATAGGGATAGTGATCCGGCGGCGGCAACGGCGGCGTTAGCTAACTACTTAAAAGCTTTATATTTTAGAAGGTGGAAGACCTGGATGCTTCATACTTTGTATATATATGCCTCATGTTACTAACTTTCCGTCAGTCACATGTCCAATGTCCTTGACCTCATTTTCATGGTTCAGTGACTACTTGAAAAAAAGTTAATATTTTTTGTAATGTTAAATTCTCTCTTATTATAAGTAATATGATAACTATATTTGGTATGTGTGTACCTTGCAAGGTCCTCATGCCCGTCGGACAGTTTTAACTTGACCTCGACCTCATTTCATGGATCAGTGAACAAGGTTAAGTTTTAGTGGTAGGGCCCATATCTCAGATACTATAAGCAGTAGGTCTAATATATTCGATGTATGGAAGGACTGTAAGGTGTACATGTCCAACTGGCAGGTGTCATCTGACTTTAACCTCATTTTCATGGTTCAGTGGTTATACTTAATTTTTTGTGTTTTTGGTCTTTTTTTCTAATACTATATGCAATAGGTGTACTTGTCCAGCTGACAGGTGTCATCTGAGCTTGACCTCATTTTCATGGTTCAGTTGTCAAAGTTAAATTTTTGAGTTTTGGTCTTTTTTTCTAATTCTATATGCAATAGGTCAACTATATTTGGTGTATGGAAATATTTTATGATCTATATGTCAGTCACGCAGGTTTTATTTGACCTTGATCTCATTTTCACGGTTCATTGCAAAGTGTTGCGTATTTAAGTTTTGGTTTGTTTTTCTAAATTTATTGATCAATGTTTAGTTTTCTTGGTTAATGTTGAGTTTATGGGACAGTTGTAATAAAGCTTTATATTTAGGACTATCAACATAAAATCAATGATTAGTAAAGAAGGCGAGACATTTCAGCGTGTGCACTCTTGTAAAAAATATCAACAAAATATTATCTTTGACACTTTTACAATAATATAAAATTTCAAAAAATCTTAAAACACACACTTCATCTGAAAAAATAAATTGGTTATATAGCAGTTTGACAAACACACAATTTTAATAATTGAAAAGACTAATAATTCCTAAATAATAGAACTTTTTTTTCTCCGTTCAACTTATTTTTATAGATTCATCTCCACGTAGTGTTGTGTTTCACCTTAAACGAACAGAACTTATTTCCGTATGCATGACTGTAAATATTTGATGTTATTGGAACATTTTTTCAAGGTCTAATTGTGACAATATTTGAACATTGCCTGTACTTTGAAGGTGGATGATTTCAATATTTGAACTTTACGTCATTTATTTATAAGGTGTTATCGATTAGCGTTTAGAATTTAAATAAGTATTCAAATATTTTACTTGAATGTACTGTGGTTCGTGAATATATGACGATGTTTTCGCGGTGACCATACAGCAGTTTTTTTGTTTTTTTTTACAAATATGATTTGATAATAGTTATTATAGTGATATGTAATTTTCATAAATCTATTTGGTGCAATTTTATATAAACAAGATAGAGTATACCTAGAATCTTTTTTACGTGAAAGAATTCACAATATATTGTATGAGAGAATCAGCTTTCAAGTATTATATTAAAATGTTTTAACCGATAAACGAGAAACAACTTAATGCATGTAAGAGGAAATTTGTATAATACGACAACACTGTGCAGTTTGAACAAGGTTCACAAGAAGATGAAATCGAAAAAAATATGTTTAAATTGTTAAGTTGTTAAAATGTAAATTACCCTATTTGCATATACTGATTGACTGATTTTTATTCAATATTTTTAAGCTTGAAAACTATAGTACAGCTTATGTTGTTCAAAATGACCTTATGCTACTGGAGCTTCAGAAACCGCTTAAATTCGGGTCTACTATAAACAAAATCGACCTGGACACTAATGTAGGCCATAATTATACAGGAGAGGTATGCACAATAACAGGATGGGGAGATACAGATGAAACAAAAGGTATGTTTTTTTCAAAGCTTTAACCTTGAAAAAGAAAGGGCGAAAGATGAGAAATGGAAATTCAGACTCATAATTAATCGAAAACAAACTGACAAAGTTAAATACACAAATCTGCTTTCTAATCTGAATGATTATTTACCAAATTATAACAATGTACAGACAAATATACCAAAACTTATTAAACTTTTTTTAGCAATAAACAAATTTGTGTTTAAATAAATTTTTCGAAAAAATGTACGTAGACTGTAAATTCAATATATTAGTTCTATATATATTTGACCGACAAACAATAAATTCTAAGGCTTTATGATATAATTTAGAAAGAATATTGAGAAAAGCTATTTATTTTGTCTTATGTGTCTTCATGTACACTTATATCATAGTTGCTAGAATAGTTCTTTCTAAGATTCATTCACTTGTATTATAAGACTCTCAAACAAGTCAATATATAATTTATCAAAATACTATGTCTTATTTTTATAAAGTATCTTTAATATATTGCATTTGTTATTGATCTCTAAATCCTATCTAAAATTCAGGCCAGCATTGCATTTAACCTAGTATTTCCCGATAAAACCATGCAATTAAAACTGGGGTTTTCCCAGTAATTCCCACTGGACTAGGCAATGCTCATCTAACCCGTGTTTGTGCCAACCCTCAAACTATTCCACATTGTTAAAATGGTGGACAGTTAGCAATGATAGGCCAACTTATGATCTTAAGCAATGAAAACATAGCTACATCTGACATGAAAAATGTGAAACAGTTCATACAAGAAAAGTAAACTTTAAATTTTCAACAATTTAATTTAATGATATACTAGTAGTATGAAAAATCTCGGATAGTGGTATTAAAGAACATACAGTGACAAACTCGTACACACAATAAGTAAATTTCACAACCATTTATTGTGTAAATTATTATATATATTGACTATACAACTTAATCTGATTACAGGACAGCGTTTACCCAGAGGGATTTTGCCGGATCGTCTACAAATACAGTATATGCTTGCTGTTTCTAAAGCATACTGTAATAATACTTGGAATTCATTTTACGGTTTTCGGTTGTTTCCAAAGAACTTTATCAACACCATTATTTGTCTTGAAGACAAGGATAAGGATTCTTGTGTTGTAAGTACATTTCATTTGACGGATATATGTCTCCTCTAATCTATCTTATCTGTATCGGTTTTTTTTGTAAAGTAGCTTACAGAAACTATAATTTAACTGTTTTCTTATATTGGTATTAATAAGATAATAACACAATTGCCGACATCATATTACTATTACATGTTCATGCATATTTTAATATTTTGGTGAAAGACTTTCATATTCGCGACATTTATTGTCGTTTTTCTTTCTAGTTCCTTTTTAGTTCATACACATACATAAATGTGGGTATACATTGTACAAAAATGAGACAACAAACCAATACAAAAAAAGCCAAAGATAACCAAAAGACATTAAGATGGCAGTATATAGACTCAAACAATGACAAGAATAAAACGTTCGGCCATTTTTTTGAAAAGTATTACTAGTATGATTTGGTCTTATAATTTTCATCAACTTTTTCAGTCATACACTTTAATAAAATTTTGATTTTACTGCGACGAGGCCATGCAAAGGACGTGGATTAGTGAAGCAAAAAATTGGACGTCGATTTAAAAAAAACAACAAAATAAACGTCGATTAGAGGGACATAAAAGTGCCGTCGATTTGGGATGTTATTTTATTGTGAAATCAAATTTGGACGTCAATTTTAGGAATGGACGTCGATTAGGGACCGGACGCCATATGAGTCTTACATATATAACGTTGTTTTCAATTTAGACTTATTTATATTTTTTTTCGTTTGGGCTTGTATTATATTTTCCCTCCGGTTTATATAATCCGTTCATCCCATTTCGACTCTTTAGAACTCAAGAGTCTATCCTAAATTGAGGTAAATTATATGGCCTTCCACTTACTGTTTCGATCCCTGACACCACTAAAGAGACATTAATTGTCGAAATCCGGATATGGTGTACACATTTAAGCACCTCATTTTTATGGTTTACCATCTTTGCCGCGAGTTTATTGTTTTCTATTTGGTATTAAATTAATATAAAGATCCACTTTGTTACATCTTGTGATCAATTTATTTGGCAATCGTCAATGGCAGCCAACAGGGTTTCAGAACATCATTAGTTCGACCTGTGAGTCAAATGCGTTTTGTTAAATATACTTTTTCACTTTTTTGGTCTTTTTGGAAAATGTTGTTTGTACTGTATTTAGACCCCTCTACAACGAAATTTGTTTTGCATTCACACGTATAAAAATTGCGGTTTTTATCCAACACAATCATAGGTTTGAACAATGTTTTTAATTAAGACATGAATTTATATAAATTTGAGCCTATATATTCTCATGTCCCTCTGAAGATCTGTGAAAGCAGTGAAAGTACTAGTAAAAGTGATGAATTGAAACCGTTATTATCTTTTAATTATTTTCTTATATGTTACCAGCATACGGACTTGACTTAACCTTTTCTTATATAAAATATTCATGCCTTATATATCATGAACTGTAGTAAGACGTTAGATTAAAACTGACGTGGACTGGTAACACCCAGCCACAGAAAGCTTCATTTTAATGACTGATTTGGTGACACGATATATCAGTAGCATGGGTTCGAATCCTGGCAAAAGCAAATTTACAGATCTAACATTGTTGGGTTGATGTTTAGACGAGTTGTATATACAGAATATACACAGCTATGTATCACCATCACTGCTGGTGATCCGATGGATAAATCGGTTGTAGAGTTGTCACTGGTTCAGACGTACTTATAAACAAAATTATTTCTGTGACCGTATCTTGCATTAATTTGTATGATCCTTTACTAAAGATAATTTAGCTGATCTGTAAAAATAACATCTTCATGCATGTACTGTAGTACGACGCTAGATTAAAACTGACGTGGAAAGGTAACAACCGGCCACCGAAAGCGTCATTTTATGAAGCTCAGGTGGTCGTGTGGTCAAGCGCAACGGTTACAGTGCAGGCGATTTTGTGTCACGATATCTCAGTAGCATGGGTTCGAATCCCGGTAAGGAAAGAACAACAAATTTGCGAAAGCAAATTTACAGATCTAACATTGTTGGATTGATGTTTAGACGAGTTGTATATACAGAATGTATACAGCCATGTATCCCCATCACCGCTGGTGATCCGATGGTTAAATCTGTTGTAGAGTTTTCACTGGTCTAGATTACTTATCTTAAATTAATTTGTAGGATCCTTTACTATAGATAATCTAGCTGATCTGTAAAAATATCATCTTCATGCCTTATATATCATGTACTGTAGTACGACGCTAGATTAAAACTGACGTGGAAAGGTAACATCCGGCCACCGAAAGCTTCATTTTATGAAGCCCAGGTGGTCGTGTGGTCTAGCGCGCCGGTTACAGTGCAGGCGATTTGGTGTCACGATATCTCAGTAGCAAGGGTTCGAATCCCGGCGAGGGAAGAACCAAAAATTTGCGAAAGCAAATTTACAGATCTAACATTGTTGGATTGATGTTTAGACGAGTTATATATGTATATATACAACTCGTCTAAACATCAACCCAACAATGTTAGATCTGTACACATATATAACTCGTCTAAACATCAATCCAACAATGTTAGATCTGTAAATCTGCTTACGCAAATTTTTTGTTCTTCCTTATATATATACAGGGAAGAACAAAAAATTTGCCCTATATTTATATATATATATATACAACTCGTCTAAACATCAACCCAAAAATGTTAGATCTGTTCTTCCCTCGCCGGGATTCGAACCCATGCTACTGTGATATCGTGACACCAAATCGCCTGCACTGCAGCTATATATATATATACAACTCGTCTAAACATCAACTCAACAATGTTAGATCTGTAAATTTGCTTTCGCAAATTTTTGGTTCTTCCCTCGCCGGGAATCGAACCCATGCTACTGTGATATCGTGACACCAAATCGCCTGCACTGCAGCCGTCCCGCTAGACCACACGACCACCTGGGCTCTCAAAAAGAGCTTTCGCTGGCCGTGTGTTACCTTTCCTCGTCAGTTTTAATCTAGCGGCGTACTACAGTACATGATATATAAGGCATGAAGATGTTATATATATATATATATATATCAAAAACGTTATAGATATCAAACAAATACCAACACTTATCTTTCCTTATATCCGTACATGAATGGTGTGTTTGAAAAACAATCCACAAAAAACGAAAAATCGAAGACATATAACAGTAGTCAATAATACATGGTTATCTTGAATTGTATTTTAGATGAACGTGTAACGTGTAACGTCTAAGCAACAGTATCAATAACAAAACCAAATGCATTACAAGATCAGAATGTTTTGAAAAATAAAAGGTGGATATACCATTTCATGCTTTATCCCAAGTCTAGACCCTTGATACTTATAAGATCAGTCATTAAATTGAAATTAATTGGCATAAAACTTTTAAATTAAAAAAGCTTTTTTTATGAAGTTCTTGTCATTAGTTTACTTCAAATCGTCGATTAAAGTTGCGACTGGTATTATTCACAAAAATTTAAGTTTGTATCTATGCTTTCTCTCAGTTTTAATTTTGAATTATATTTATTCATTCAGGGTGATAGTGGTGGACCAATGGTATGCAGTAATAAACGTGTAGGCACATTATCATTTGGTAGTTACCTTTGTGATGGAACTTTACCAAGTGTGCATACTAGAATTTCTGTATACTTGGACTGGATTAAAGACAAAATTAATAAAAAAAATAATAAGAATAAGAAGGATAAGAAAAAGAAGAAAAATAATAAGGGAAAGGCAAACGGAAGGAGAAAGGGAAAGAACAACAAAAATAAATAACAATAAAGTGAAATAAAGAATATAAGTAATTATGGCACCCTCAACGGAGTTGGGGTGACGTATTGTTATTCATCGATTCTTTTTTTCCTTATTCTTCTTCCACACATTTTGTCCACGCAGTTTCTTGGAATTGAGTTGACCAATGTTGATGGAAGTATACCACAATGTGCACCAGCATGTGAAGTTGTGCACCTGACTTTGGAATGGTCAAAATGGCTGCCGTTTCCATGGAAACAGCAAAAATCCGAAAATGTTCAAAGTGTTCCAAACTGCACGAAACTTCACCTAAATATTAACTACATGGCCTGAGCTGCATTTTGATCTTTGAATTTTCAAAATGGCTACCGTTAACAATGGAAACAGCTAAAATATCAAAAATTCTAACTCTGTCATTATAAGACCCAACTGGATGAAACTTAATGAAAATGTTACCCAGTATGCTAAGATACCAAGACGATATTTGGAAACTCCAAAATGGCCGCCGTTGTCATGGAAACTGGGGACAAGTTTAACATTGACCCTATGGAAAAATGCATGAAATCAGCATTTTCTCAAAGAGTATAACACCAAAGTAAATGAAACTGTATTGATATAAAGCATGACATGTGGCAATGAGATGTCTGCTTTTAGAATTTTGGAATTATCTACTGTAACCATGGTTGCACCACAAATGTTCAAAATTTCCCAAAAAAAATAAATTGCTGCAAACTGCATGAAACTTTAAAGGAATAATAACTGACATGTGCAGAGTTTCATTTTGAAGTTGGAATTTCCAAAATGACCGCCGTAACCATGGAAACAACAAAATTGTCCAAAATTTCAAATTGCTCCAAACTTAATGAAATTTTACAAAAATGATAACCTGCATGTGTAGATGCACTCTTTGACTTTTGAATTTTCAAAATGGCTGCCGCTCGCCTGGCAATGGGGGGACGAGGGTGCCATCCGTTATTGCTAGCAATTACAAATCTAGTTCTTTATGTTGTTGATGACTTGTTTTAAGAAGTAAATTAAAGAATGAGGTCGTATCATTGAAATTATGAATACG
This sequence comes from Mytilus edulis, assembly GCF_963676685.1. Classification (NCBI taxonomy): domain Eukaryota; kingdom Metazoa; phylum Mollusca; class Bivalvia; order Mytilida; family Mytilidae; genus Mytilus; species Mytilus edulis. The sequence goes on from NC_092350.1 coordinate 42,025,007, forward strand.
ATCACAGAAAACTGTGAAGAAGTCGCGATTTAATTTTGAACGTATCTATTAACACTTTTCAACTTTGTATGAATGGTTGAAATTTTATTTTGCAAGTCCCTTAATAATTTCTGTTATGTTAACCACTGCCTAAATGATTTGTACGAGTAAAAACAAAGTCATAAATAAACAGGATAATCGATATCTGGTTCACTTTTAGAGGCAAATTATGATATATAAATTAAGAATGGAAACCTGGAATGTGTCAAATAATGTGAGACAATAACCCGACCAAAGAGCTGAAACCAGCCGAATGCCACAAATTTGTCTTCAAAACAGACAGAAAATCTCGCACCCGGAGGCGTGCATCAGCTGGCCCCTAAACAAAAATGTGTACTTGTTCAGTTATAATGGACGTCATACTAAACTCATCATCCGAAAAGAGGGATGAAAGATACCAGAGGAACAGTCAAACTCATAAATCGAAATAAACTGACAACGCCATGGCTAAGAATGAAAAAACAAACAGACAAATAAAAGTACACAAGAAACAACATAGAAAACTTAAGACTAAGCAACACGAACCCCACTAAATACTGGGGGTGATCTCAGATGCTCCGGAAGGGCAAGCAGATCCTGCTCAACATGTGGCACCCGTCGTGTTGCTCATGTTATAACAAACCCGGAAAATAGTCTAATTCGGTAGTTACGACGTAAGAAACATATCCGATATCATCTGTAAAACGGTTATTCCATAACGGTGTACCAACTCGTAATGGCGTCCGTAAAATTTACGAAGGGATGATTTCAACTTCACCATTTGAAACTCTTGGTTTAATAGCTTCTTTGTGAGCAGCAACACTCTATCAAGGAAATCATGATAGTAAATACAAGCGCCGGAATATCTTATCAATTGGGAGATATATACTCCGTTCGCAGGCGCTGCTGGAATGTTGCTACATGGAAATGGAGAGTTTACAATTGGGAAATCATCTCGTTTGTCGTAAAGTTTTGTTTTCAACCGACCCTCATTGTCAATTTTTAGATGTAAGTAAAGATATGAGGCAGACTTAACTGTATCCTTTATCTCTGAATCGAGGGTATAGATGTGTTCAACATAGTCACCAAATTTTGAATTATTTAGTGAGAGAACATCTTCTATATAGCGGAAAGTAAAGTTGATAAAATAGATGTTAATAATTTAGAAAGAGGTTTCGTGGAGCACTTGGAAGACCCAGCAATATACCGTTGTTTGTAAGGACACTTATCTAATTTATGTATCCAATACAGTGAAGACCTATGATAATCCAGGATTTCCTATTTGGTAAGTGTCGTGAGGGTATATGTTGAGTTTCCAAGTAAATTGTCAATACCTAATTCATTTATCAAGCAGTTTATGTAACGAGTTTTACACACAAAAACGGTGTTGTTAGGGGCTTTATCAACAACAACATATTTGTCATGGAGGTAGGACAATTTTTTTGCAACATTCGGGTCTTTAAAGATTGACGTAGCATGGGTATTGATAGACCCATTCAGTTTCTTAATTCTGATTTGAATCAACGACCTCGCAGTTTTAATCCATTCTGAAAGAGTATCTACGACTTCCTTCTCGCGTTTCGCCCATTGCCTGGCATAATCCTTGACTGAATCCATCAGTATTTGAAATTGTATTTCCAATTGATGGATTTAACCTCACGATATTTCGGACTTTTGGATAACACATTTCACAGGGAAGTGTTATTGACAATGGTGAGGTCACCGGTAGTAACGTGGCCAACCGGATTATATGTGAATTGGGAACTATCACAAGTGCAATCTGGAGGTTTAGACTTGAAGTCGTCAATATTGAGATCATTCAAAACGTGTTTGTAATTGAAAATTTTAGTTGCAATTGGTTTGGTATAGGTATAAGAAATGATTGGTACAGACAGATCTTTGAAATAAGGAGGTATTATCGACTGAACTAATTTATGATGGAGGATATTGCCTAAGTTGACGCCATCGAGACCTGTGTTAGAAAAGGAAAGTTTAAGAAATTTTTTTTTCTCTTTTTCATCTTTTTCAATGCGAACTGGTTTAAAAAGTCGGTGACTTACAATATCCGAAATGATAGCTTTAAGTTTGTATTGGTTTGAATGAGGGTTTGTAACAGTGGTTTCCAAACATAAATTGAACAGAAAATGAAATTTTGAAAGTGGTAATGAATAAAGTTTCGTGCGAATGTGATGAATAACTAACGGCTTTTGTATAAATGGCAGCAAGTCATTAATTGAAACATCATGCAGAGTAGGTGATTTATAATGACGATGACCATGAGGAGTAGAGTTGAAAATATTCATCACATTCACCGAGCTACACGAAGGACTAGATATAATACCTATACCATCAGATTTGTCATTGCAACGACATTGTGTCGCAAATATATGAATGAACTAAAATAACGAAATTATACAAGAGTAACAAAGGTTAGAAGTTATTAAACTGTTTGAAAGATTATGTCTTCATCATATGAATATCAAGAACAATCCCTCTCGTTAGTGGTTTATTATCATACCATCATAAACTATATTAGAGGAACATAACCCGTATCTTGCCAAGAGCTTGTTTAAGAATGAATGTGTTTATTTTCGATGCAAAGACCCTATAACTGAATTAATATCGAAGCCAAAACATGCCATCTTTAATGATCTAACAACAGTATCATAACTATATCCCTTTCTAATGTATGTTTAAAGGTTTTGTTACATGTAGCTTTTGAGGTGAATGCTGAAATTGTTTTGCTATGTAAAGAATTGAACCATTAAATGATTGGCGTAAAATACCGGAACGTATATAAGATGTCTGCATGCCGATTTATATTTACGAATGATGTCCTTGTATCGGTGATAAAATTTAGTAAATTTAATTTAAAGTTTATTCAACAGGATATATCTCTTTAGTGTACGTACTGAAGTCGTAACTATTGATAGCCAATATGTCATCTAAATATCTAAAAGTATTATTTAATGTTTGTATCAGATGATGTTTCTCGAAAAATTTATAAAAATGAGCGTATGATTGATATTCATGTCAACACCGCAGTGTTGACTACTGGGCTGTTGATACCCTCGGGGACGAAACTTCCACCAGCAGTGGCATCAACACAGTGGTGTAAATAGTGATCAAAGGTACCAAGATTATAATTCAATACGCCAGACGCACGTTTCGTCTACATAAGTCATAAGACTCATCAGTGACGCTCATATCAAAATAGTTATAAACCAAACAAGTACTAGTGCACAGTTAGTCACCATTTTAATTCCGATAACTTGACGATACATGGAATCTCCAAAGCGCACAAATAATGGTATCTAGTCAAAATTCATGGGCCGTCCAATTGACATAGTTATTTCAATTGTTGTTACTTAAAAATGACCTATAATAAACAAAGTTTGAACATATATATTCGCATTCTGACTTTTTAAATGTCCATTTAATTAGATGTGTGCATTTTTTCTTTAGAATATCAAGCAAAGAGGTATATAGGGTAGAAAAATCTAAACTTAGTATTATGATTGGAATGAAATGCACAAATATTGAATTACTCCTTATTTGTTTAGGGAGAATGCACTAAAAAAATGTATTCAATGTGAAGGGAGACAATTTAAAACGGAAACATATTTACTCTTTATCTTTGAGGGGGAGGACAGGGGTAAGGGAGACAGGGAGAAAGGGGGTAGGAGAAAGGAGAAAGGGGTGGGAGAAAGGAGAGGAAGGCTGGGAGAAAGGAGAAAAAGTTGGAGAAAGGAGAAAAAATAAAATATCTCTCCTTTTAACAAAATTTCTAATATTTCAAGAAAAAATATCTCAAAAGGAGAGAAAGGAGAACGGGGGTAGGAGAAAGGAGAAGAGGGGTGGGAGAAGGGAGAAGGATAACCCCTGTCCTCCCCATCATCTTTGCAAACATTGAATGTACGATTGTTAAGGAGTATAGCTATTTTTAAAAACAAATTGCATTTTTGAACACCAAAATGTATATTATCAAAGATTTATATCAACTACATAATAAATATTGAATTATAATTGAAACCAAAATGGAATTATATTTCCGTCAACAATCAGATTTAAGCTAATTTTATTTTTTGTATTATTAAACGGGAATAAATAGCTGTACCACCGAAAATTAAATTTTGATGTGTATATATACGAATAAAGCTGTCTGTCCATCTTCTTATCCACCGATGTTAATTGTAAGCGCAACTTCCTCTTGTAACAGAACTATATAAATGATGATCTGACACCCTCACCATGACCAACCACACTCGCAGATATATCTCTAAATAAATATATAATTTTGATCTCATGGTGCCCCCCCCTCCCCCCCTTACCCAAGACATCAAGTTCTTGATCCGCCCCTTTTATTTATTGGGTAGATTTTTTTCATACGTGTTAATCGGTTTACGTTCTCAAATTCATGTAGTGGAGAAATACAGTCCACATGTTATAAGATAACAGTTACTACTAAGCACTTACCGTTTTTTTTTGGTACATGTAGAACTGCTGTACTAGTGTGCCACTTTCCAGACACCTTGAATCGGGCGGCATAAAAATTACTAAGTGGTGACTCTCTTTTGTGAAAGTCTTCCTGTGTTGGGTTGGATGTTGAACTGAAAAAGAAACATGCATATAAATACATTACATATCTAAAAACGTGCAAAAGGCAAAACAATATACTTCCTTTAATTTCTGGACAACCAAAAGACTTGGATGTAAGCAACTATACAAATTTACAGATCTAACATTGTTGGGTTGATGTTTAGACGAGTTGTATATAGAATGTACAGAGCCATGTATCACCATCGACTGCTGGTGATCCAATGGATAAATCTGTTGTAGAGTTGTCACTGGTTCAGACGTTCTTAGAAATATAATAATTTCTGTGACTGTATCTTACATTAATTTGTAGGATCCTTTACTATAGATAATTTAGCTGATCTGTAAAAATAACATCTTCATGCCTTATATATCATGTACTGTAGTATGACGCTAGATTAAAACTGACGTGGAAAGGTAACACCCGGATACGACTTAATTTATTTTTATTTCACAATTGATTTTCCGAGGACACTGTTGACTGAAAAAAAATTTATAAAATCTGATAGCACTTATGAGACATAAGGTTATTACACCTGTCTTATGTTGAAGATTTTACACGTCTCCTTGAGATGGCTGCGGTTATTTGTGTAGTTTAGTTGCTGTCTCATTGACGTATACCTCACATCTCCTTTTATTCATATACACTAAATTTTACGTGTACATTGCTGGTTGAAAAAATATGAATCTGATAGCACTCATAAGACATAATGTTATAACTCTTGTCTTTTGTTGAAGTCTACACGTCTCCCTCTAGATGTCTTTCGGTTATTACTGTAGTTCGGTTGCTGTATCATTGACGTATACAAAACATCTCCTTTTATTCGAGCGTCACTTTTTTTCCCCATGTGGGCTGATGACTGAAAAAAATCGTAGCATATAAATCTGATAGGACTGTCAGTTATGTTTTTGTAGCAAATATGGTGATGTATGATTTGAGTAGGTTTTTTTTTACTTAAAGTCACGCAGCAAATATTTCACGACTATTAAAGCCATTGTGTCAGTTGGTTTCATCGTGTTTTGTTTACTTTAGTTTAATAAAGAATAATTATGCTGTCGTGTATCCTACACTCTGATATCAGTCACTGTAGTTCTGAGAAAATCCATTACGGCAACGCCATAAACAGTAGAGGAAGACATATCTGAGGGTCTTGATGGTGGTCTTTCTATTCTGTGTTCTTCTATATTTTTATACACCTATTTTGTACTTCCGTTCTTCATAAATCCAGCCCATTTTTCTCTATTCTTAATATTTCAACACCCTGTCATTCATTATTCTTAATATTTTGGCGTATTTTTCTCTTTTCTTTATTTTGATAGGCCATTTATTTTGCACGTTTCGCCTATTATTCTCTATTCAGTAAATCCCATCCAGACCCTCATAAATCTATAATATGTGTGTGCATTGCAATGCAATAATTAAAATACCGGTAGTACATAACCTTGCCATACCGTCAAAGAGTTTTATGAAACATTGGTGCACGTTTTTTCATGACTAAGAGAGATACATAATAAGAAGAAGATGTGGTATGCATGATGACCATTCAGACAACTCTCCACCAGAGACCAACTGGCATAGCAATTTACAACTTTAGGTCACTGTACAAGCTTCAACAATGAGCAAAACACATGTTTACTGCATAGTCAGCTATAAAATGGTAACCTATTAACTGAACATTAAAAATCGGACTCATTTTATAGCTGAAGTTTATCGTTAAAATAATCTATGTCACGGCACCCCCCTTTTCTATAAAAACAGCAGCAAAATACAAAATAATGTAAAAGACAAAAGCTAACCACAAAAAAAAAATGTTTCTCAAACCTAATACGAAACAAAACAAGCTGCTTCTTTCAGAGGTTATCATACTATGTAAAGGGTTTTAAATCCTTATATAGTACACAATTCGCTATAGTTTCCTCAGAGAAGGTATTAAAAAATCCGAATCGTTTATATACGTATTATATACGTTTGTAAGGCTTTTGGCATTTTTCGTAATTTTTGAATTTTTGATCAGTACAGATTAAAATTTAAAAGTTCCAAAAACTTTTGAACAACAGATCAATCATTAATTGAGTCTTCATCATGAATTTTTCTTGATAAAAAACACAAATTTTGCAAAACTTTGAAATATTTTCTTTTATCATACCTTTTTAAACAAATAATATTTACAAATAAGTTTCCAAAGCACATTTGAAAATCCAACCGCAGTCTAGTAAACAGTTTTATTATAGTCTAGTGCTGCTGGTAAACCACTACCCTCAACGGGTGTGAGTATTACCCGTACGTTCATTGGGTGTACGGGGTAAATCATAGACGGCTCACCACTCTTCTCTCCTCTTTACACATTGTATCATGATAATGGAAAGTGGGATGGTTTAGATTTAAATACATTCAACTAGTTTATTTCCTAAACGTCATTCTGCAGCAGTGCCGAATGACATTCGTTAGTGGTCGCATGTCATATCGTAACCCCCCCCTAAAAAAAAGAAATAATAAGAAATATCCCCCCTTATTAAGAAAGTGACGTGGTAATAGCAGATCGTTGATTGTTTCTGTTGACTTCATTTATATCTCATGAAATCGAGACAACTAAGAGCGAGACATATTGTGTTTGTGTGGTGTTCTGTCTATGTGTCGTAGTTTTTATGAATACATCAACGAGTTAATTTATTTTTACTTCACAATTGATTTTCCGAGTACACTGTTGGCTGAAAAAAAAGGATATCAAATATGATAGCACTTATGAGACATAAGGTTATGACACTTGTCTTCTGTTGAAGATTTTACACGTCTCCGTGAGAAGGCTGCGATTATTTGTGTAGTTTAGTTGCTGTCTCAATGACGTATACCTCACATCTCCTTTTATTCATATACACTAAATTTTACGTGTACATTGCAGGTTGAAAAAATATGAATCTGATAGCACTCATAAGACATAATGTTATAACTCTTGTCTTTTGTTGAAGTCTACACGTCTCCCTCTAGATGTCTTTCGGTTATTACTGTAGTTCGGTTGCTGTCTCATTGACGTATACAAAACATCTCCTTTTATTCGAGCGTCACTTTTTTTCCCCATGTGGGCTGATGACTGAAAAAAATCGTAGCATATAAATCTGATAGGACTGTCAGTTATGTTTTTGTAGCAAATATGGTGATGTATGATTTGAGTAGGTTTTTTTTACTTAAAGTCACGCAGCAAATATTTCACGACTATTAAAGCCATTGTGTCAGTTGGTTTCATCGTGTTTTGTTTACTTTAGTTTAATAAAGAATAATTATGCTGTCGTGTATCCTACACTCTGATATCAGTCACTGTAGTTCTGAGAAAATCCATTACGGCAACGCCATAAACAGTAGAGGAAGACAATATCTGAGGGTCTTGATGGTGGTCTTTCTATTCTGTGTTCTTCTATATTTTTATACACCTATTTTGTACTTCCGTTCTTCATAAATCCAGCCCATTTTTCTCTATTCTTAATTTTTCAACACCCTGTCATTCATTATTCTTAATATTTTGGCGTATTTTTCTCTTTTCTTTATTTTGATAGGCCATTTATTTTGCACGTTTCGCCTATTATTCTCTATTCAGTAAATCCCATCCAGACCCTCATAAATCTATAATATGTGTGTGCATTGCAATGCAATAATTAAAATACCGGTAGTACATAACCTTGCCATACCGTCAAAGAGTTTTATGAAACATTGGTGCACGTTTTTTCATGACTAAGAGAGATACATAATAAGAAGAAGATGTGGTATGCATGATGACCATTCAGACAACTCTCCACCAGAGACCAACTGGCATAGCAATTTACAACTTTAGGTCACTGTACAAGCTTCAACAATGAGCAAAACACATGTTTACTGCATAGTCAGCTATAAAATGGTAACCTATTAACTGAACATTAAAAATCGGACTCATTTTATAGCTGAAGTTTATCGTTAAAATAATCTATGTCACGGCACCCCCCTTTTCTATAAAAACAGCAGCAAAATACAAAATAATGTAAAAGACAAAAGCTAACCACAAAAAAAAAATGTTTCTCAAACCTAATACGAAACAAAACAAGCTGCTTCTTTCAGAGGTTATCATACTATGTAAAGGGTTTTAAATCCTTATATAGTACACAATTCGCTATAGTTTCCTCAGAGAAGGTATTAAAAAATCCGAATCGTTTATATACGTATTATATACGTTTGTAAGGCTTTTGGCATTTTTCGTAATTTTTGAATTTTTGATCAGTACAGATTAAAATTTAAAAGTTCCAAAAACTTTTGAACAACAGATCAATCATTAATTGAGTCTTCATCATGAATTTTTCTTGATAAAAAACACAAATTTTGCAAAACTTTGAAATATTTTCTTTTATCATACCTTTTTAAACAAATAATATTTACAAATAAGTTTCCAAAGCACATTTGAAAATCCAACCGCAGTCTAGTAAACAGTTTTATTATAGTCTAGTGCTGCTGGTAAACCACTACCCTCAACGGGTGTGAGTATTACCCGTACGTTCATTGGGTGTACGGGGTAAATCATAGACGGCTCACCACTCTTCTCTCCTCTTTACACATTGTATCATGATAATGGAAAGTGGGATGGTTTAGATTTAAATACATTCAACTAGTTTATTTCCTAAACGTCATTCTGCAGCAGTGCCGAATGACATTCGTTAGTGGTCGCATGTCATATCGTAACCCCCCCCCCCCCTAAAAAAAAGAAATAATAAGAAATATCCCCCCTTATTAAGAAAGTGACGTGGTAATAGCAGATCGTTGATTGTTTCTGTTGACTTCATTTATATCTCATGAAATCGAGACAACTAAGAGCGAGACATATTGTGTTTGTGTGGTGTTCTGTCTATGTGTCGTAGTTTTTATGAATACATCAACGAGTTAATTTATTTTTACTTCACAATTGATTTTCCGAGTACACTGTTGGCTGAAAAAAAAGGATATCAAATATGATAGCACTTATGAGACATAAGGTTATGACACTTGTCTTCTGTTGAAGATTTTACACGTCTCCGTGAGAAGGCTGCGATTATTTGTGTAGTTTAGTTGCTGTCTCAATGACGTATACCTCACATCTCCTTTTATTCATATACACTAAATTTTACGTGTACATTGCAGGTTGAAAAAATATGAATCTGATAGCACTCATAAGACATAATGTTATAACTCTTGTCTTTTGTTGAAGTCTACACGTCTCCCTCTAGATGTCTTTCGGTTATTACTGTAGTTCGGTTGCTGTCTCATTGACGTATACAAAACATCTCCTTTTATTCGAGCGTCACTTTTTTTCCCCATGTGGGCTGATGACTGAAAAAAATCGTAGCATATAAATCTGATAGGACTGTCAGTTATGTTTTTGTAGCAAATATGGTGATGTATGATTTGAGTAGGTTTTTTTTACTTAAAGTCACGCAGCAAATATTTCACGACTATTAAAGCCATTGTGTCAGTTGGTTTCATCGTGTTTTGTTTACTTTAGTTTAATAAAGAATAATTATGCTGTCGTGTATCCTACACTCTGATATCAGTCACTGTAGTTCTGAGAAAATCCATTACGGCAACGCCATAAACAGTAGAGGAAGACAATATCTGAGGGTCTTGATGGTGGTCTTTCTATTCTGTGTTCTTCTATATTTTTATACACCTATTTTGTACTTCCGTTCTTCATAAATCCAGCCCATTTTTCTCTATTCTTAATTTTTCAACACCCTGTCATTCATTATTCTTAATATTTTGGCGTATTTTTCTCTTTTCTTTATTTTGATAGGCCATTTATTTTGCACGTTTCGCCTATTATTCTCTATTCAGTAAATCCCATCCAGACCCTCATAAATCTATAATATGTGTGTGCATTGCAATTGGTGTACGTTTTTTCATGATCAAGAGAGATACATAATAAGAAGAAGATGTGGTATGCATGATGACCATTCAGACAACTCTCCACCAGAGACCAACTGGCATAGCAATTTACAACTTTAGGTCACTGTACAAGCTTCAACAATGAGCAAAACACATGTTTACTGCATAGTCAGCTATAAAATGGTAACCTATTAACTGAACATTAAAAATATTGACTCATTTTATAGCTGAAGTTTGTCGTTAAAATAATCTATGTCACGGCACCCCCCTTTTCTATAAAAACAGTAGCAAAACACGAAATAATGTAAAAGACAAAAGCTAAACACAAAAAAAATATGTTTCTCAAACCTAATACGAAACAAAACAAGCTGCTTCTTTCAGAGGTTAGCATACTATGTAAAGGGTTTTAAATCCTTATATAGTACATAATTCGCTATAGTTTTCTCAGAGAAGGTATTGAAAAAATCCGAATCGTTTATATACGTATTATATACGTTTGTAAGGCTTTTGGCATTTTTCGTAATTTTTGAATTTTTGATCAGTACAGATTAAAATTTAAAAGTTCCAAAAATTTTTGAACAACAGATCAATCATTAATTGAGTCTTCATCATGAATTTTTCTTGATAAAAAACACAAATTTTGCAAAACTTTGAAATATTTTCTTTTATCATACCTTTTTAAACAAATAATATTTACAAATAAGTTTCCAAAGCACATTTGATAATCCAACCGCAGTCTAGTAAATTTAATGATAAAAAAAAATTACGGTCTAGTGCTGTTGGTAAAGCTCTACCCTCAACGGGTGTGAGTATTAACCGTACGTTGATTGGGCGTACGGGGTAAATCATAGACGGCTCACCACTCTTCTCTTCTCTTTACACTTTGTATGATAATGGAAAGTGGGATGGTTTAGATTTAAATACAATTAACTAAAGTTTAACCCTGAAACATATCATTTTCCTAAACGTCATTTTGCAGCACCCCCCCCCCCCCCCCCCCAAAAAAAAAAAAAAAAGAAATGAAAAGAAATATCCCCCCTTATTAAGAAAGTGACGTGGTACATGTAATAGCAGATCGTTGATTGTTTCTGTTGACTTCATTTATATCTCACGAAATCGAGACATATTGTGTTTGGGAGTGGTGTTCTGTCTATGTGTCATAATTTTTATGAATACATCAACGAATTAATTTATTTTTACTTCACAAATGATTTTCCGAGTACACTGTTGGCTGAAAAAAAAAGGATATCATATATGATAGCACTCATGAGACATAAGGTTATGACACCTGTCTTCTGTTGAAGATTTTACACGTCTCCGTGAGATGGCTGCGATTATTTGTGTAGTTTAGTTGCTGTCTCATTGACGTATACCTCACATCTCCTTTCATTCATATACACTAAATTTTACGTGTACATTGCTGGTTGAAAAAATATGAATCTGATAGCACTCATAAGACATAATGTTATAACTCTTGTCTTTTGTTGAAGTCTACATGTCTCCCTCTAGGTGTCTTTCGGTTATTACTGTAGTTCGGTTGCTGTCTCATTGACGTATACAAAACACCTCCTTTTATTCGAGCGTCACTTTTTTTTTACATGTGCCCGGGCTGATGACTGAAAAAAAAATCGTAGCATATAAATCAGATAGGACTGTCAGTTATGTTTTTGTAGCAAATATGGTGATGTATGATTTGAGTAGGTTTTTTTTTACTTAACGTCACGCAGCAAATATTTCACGACTATTAAAGCCATTGTGTCAGTTGGTTTCATCGTGTTTTGTTTACTTTAGTTTAATAAAGAATAATTATGCTGTCGTGTATCCTACACTCTGATATCAATCACTGTACTTCTGAGAAAATCCATTACGGCAACGCCATAAACAGTAGAGGAAGACATATCTGAGGGTCTTGATGGGGGTCTTTCTATTCTGTGTTCTTCTATATCTTTATACACCTATTTTGTTCTTCTGTTCTTCATAAATCCAGCCCATTTTTCTCTATTCTTAATATTTCAACACCCTGTCATTCATTATTCTTAATATTTTGGCGTATTTTTCTCTTTTCTTTATTTTGATAGGCCATTTATTTTGCACGTTTCGACTATTATTCTCTATTCAGTAAATCCCATCCAGACCCTCATAAATCTATAATATGTGTGTGCATTGCAATGCAATAATTAAAATACCGGTAGTACATAACCTTGCCATACCGTCAAAGAGTTTTATGAAACATTGGTGCACGTTTTTTCATGATTAAGAGAGATACATAATAAGAAGAAGATGTGGTATGCATGATGACCATTCAGACAACTCTCCACCAGAGACCAACTGGCATAGCAATTTACAACTTTAGGTCACTGTACAAGCTTCAACAATGAGCAAAACACATACTGCATAGTAAGCTATAAAATGGTAACCTATTAACTGAACATTAAAAATATTGACTCATTTTATAGCTGATGTTTATCGTTAAAATAATCTATGTCACGGCACCCCCCCCTTTTTTTTTTATAAAAACAGTAGCAAAACACAAAATAATGTAAAAGACAAAAGCAAAACACAAAACAAAAATGTTTCTCAAACCTAATACGAAACAAAACAAGCTGCTTCTTTCAGAGGTTAGCATACTATGTAAAGGGTTTTAAATCCTTATATAGTACACAATTCGCTATAGTTTCCTCAGAGAAGGTATTGAAAAAATCCGAATCGTTTATATACGTATTATATACGTTTGTAAGGCTTTTGGCATTTTTCGTAATTTTTGAATTTTTGATCAGGACAGATTAAAATTAAAAAGTTCCAAAAAATTTTGAACAACAGATCAATCATTAATTGAGTCTTCATCATGAACTTTTCTTGATAAAAAACACAAATTTTGCAAAACTTTGAAATATATTCTTTTATTATACCTTTTTAAACAAATAATATTTACAAATAAGTTTCCAAAGCACATTTGATAATCCAACCGCAGTCTAGTAAACAGTTTTATTATGGTCTAGTGCTGTTGGTAAACCACTACCCTCAACGGGTGTGAGTATTACCCGTACGTTCATTGGGCGTACGGGGTAAATCATAGACGGTTCACCACTCTTCCCTCCTCTTTACACATTGTACGATAGTGGAAAGTGGGATGGCTTAGATTTAAATACATTTAACTAAAGTTTATTTCCTAAACGTCATTCTGCAGCAGTGGGGAACGACATTTGTAAGTGGTCGCATGTCATATCGTAACCTCCCCCCTTATTAAGAAAGTGACGTGGTAATAGCAGATCGTTGATTGTTTCTGTTGACTTCATTTATATCTCATGAAATCGAGACAACTAAGAGCGAGACATATTGTGTTTGTGTGGTGTTCTGTCTATGTGTCGTAGTTTTTATGAATACATCAACGAGTTAATTTATTTTTACTTCACAATTGATTTTCCGAGTACACTGTTGGCTGAAAAAAAGGATATCAAATATGATAGCACTTATAAGACATAAGGTTATGACACCTGTCTTCTGTTGAAGATTTTACACGTCTCCGTGAGATGGCTGCGATTATTTGTGTAGTTTAGTTGCTGTCTCATTGACGTATACAGTGTTATAAAGTTCACCTCACTTTATTACCGTATCATTACAGTAATTATAATTGACAGATCAGCAACTCTCACATGTCTGCACACTCTTAGATAAACATGTAATTAAATAGATCAATTGAAGTTCATTGTTTCATTTATAATCCACCCTCTAATTCTTCTTACACGCAATCTCTAGATGAGGAAATGTTTGACCTTTTCGAAACAGATATTGAGAAATATTCAAAAAGTGGAAGTATAATTTTAGCAGGAGATTTAAATTCTGGAGCAGGTACTAAACAACCAGATTTTATTGAGGGGGATAATAGAAATGGTGTAAACCAGATTTTTAATAACTTTGATCCAGATATAAATGTACCTGTACGTTATAGTATGGACGAAACTATCTCGTCTAGGGGTAAATATTTAAATGATATCTGTATTGAAACAGGTCTATGAATTTTAAATGGACGAACTACTGGAGACTCTATTGGCCAATTAACGTGCTATACTCCAAATGGATGTAGTGTTGTAGATTATTTTATTGTATCAGAAAATTTATTATCAAAGGTATGTTTTTTTAAAGTCCATAACTTATTGGGCGATCTCTCTGATCATTGTCAAATTTCTGTGTTATTGAACATACAGTGTAAAATAAAAGGAGATACATGTCAAACTCAGATGTCTCTTTAAAGTTATAAATGGAATGAGAACTCTACTGAATTATTTCAGAAAGCATTATCTTCAGGCAGTATGCAACAAAAAATTTTGAATTTTAATAAAACTGAATACCATTCTGATATAAATAACATGATTAAAGATGTTAATACTATATTCTATGAAGCTGCAAATTTATCATTAAAACAAAAGCCTACTAAAAAATCAACAAGCAAGTTAAAACAAAATGTAAAGAAAAAACCCAATTGGTTAGATGCTTCATTATCTAAATTAAAAAATAACTTAAATGATAAAGAAAAATTATTACAAAAATATCCTTTTGATCCAGTAATAAGGTCATCTTTTTTTCAGTCTTTTAAAACATTACAGAAAAACAAGAAAGAAAAAAATAAGGGATTTTCGACAAGATTTAATAGATTAATTAGATAATTTAAAAGACGAAAATCCAAGTCAATATTGGGCACTGCTTCATGAGTTATCAGATACAAATAGGGAGAATACCACATCTGATGTGTCAACAGATGCTTGGTTTTCTTATTTTAAAAATTTAAATGAAAAAGACACTAATGCATCCTGTGATTATTTAAAAGATAAGATAAAAGACATGGAAAGAGAAAAAATATTTACTGAACTTGATAATTTGATTTCAAAAGCAGAAAAAGAAAAAGCGATAAGTACACTTAAAAATAAAAAAGCCAGTGGTTTTGACTCAATTTTAAATGAAATGTTAAAGTCCAGTCAAATATATTTAGCTTCTTGTTTTCAAAAATTGTTTAATAGTATCTTAAACTCAGGAAATTTCCCCAAAATTTGGGCAAAAGGATATATAGTTCCTTTATTTAAAAGTGGTTCAAAAGATGATCCTTCAAATTATAGAGGCATTACCACTGGGAGTTGTTTAGGCAAGTTATTTGTGAAAATTTTAAATATTCGTTTAGAGAAATTTTTGGCAAATAGAAATATTATTAAACCGGAACAAATTGGTTTCTGTAAAGGCAAGCGCACCAGTGATCATCATTTAGTTTTGAGAACTCTTATAGAAAAGTATACTCAACAAGGCAATAAAAAATTCTTTACATGGTTTGTTGACCTACGAAGAGCCTTTGATACTGTTAATCATGATGGACTTTTTTATAAACTGAGAAATATTGGAGTCAGTGATTTATTTTATAACACTCTAAAAGATATGTATAATAATATTGAACTTTGTGTAAAGGTAGACAAATATTCTATGACTGAAAACTTTACATCTAACATAGGAGTCAAACAAGGGGATAATTTAAGCCCCACTTTATTTAAAATTTTTATAAATGATATTCTTGACTCTTTTGATGAGACCTGTAAACCTGCTATTTTAAATTCCTTACAGCTTAATTGCTTATTGTATGCAGATGACTTAGTATTAATGTCAGAAACAGCTGATGGTCTACAGAGGTGTATTGATAAACTATATAATTACTGTGATAAATGGGGACTCCAAATATATATAAAGAAAACTAAATCAGTAGTTTTTAATAAAACAGGAAAACTAGATGAAAAAATATTTAATATTAATAATATACCTATTGAAAGGGCTAGGGGCTATAAATATTTAGGAATTTATGTGAGTGCAAGTGGAAGCTTTACAGAGGCTAAAGATGATTTATATAAAAGGGGATTGAAAGCTTTATTTAAATATAAAAAAAGTTTTAACTTATATAAACCTAAAATTAACACACTTTCACATATATTTGATCATACTGTGAAACCTGTGTTGTTATATGGGAGTGAAATATGGGGATCTTCAGTAATAAATAAACTAAATAAAAATGAACATAATCTTTTTAAACTATGCAAGGACATGAAACAAGAAAGTATTCATGTCAAATTCTGTAAATTTTCTTTGGGTTTAGGTAAAAAATCTACAAATATAGCTGTATTGGGTGAAATGGGAAGATATCCCTTATTTCTTGAAGTAATTTTAAATATGTTTAGATATTATAAATATATATTAAAGTCTGATGATATCCTTCTCTCTGAAGCCCTGAATGTCTCTAGATCACTAAATAGTTTAAACAAAAATAGTTGGTATAGTTGTATTGCTATTCTTATGAAATATCTTGATAAAGATCTTAACTTGACTTGTTAAAAATTCAAAGATGGATTTAAAATCACTAATTTACCGGAAATTAAAACAGAAATATTCTTTTATCTGGAAATCTGAACTTTACAATGATAGACAAAATAAACAGCATGGAAATAAACTAAGAACTTATAGATTATTTAAAGAAAATATTTATATGGAAAAGTACTTATTAATTTTAAATGAGGATGAAGACGACTGCTCACTAAGTTCAGAGTCAGTGCACATAAATTAGAAATTGAAAGAGGCAGATATGTGGGGCTTCGAGTGGAGGATATAATATGTAAATTATGTAACACTGAAGTTGAAGATGAAATTCATTTTCTTCTTCAGTGTCCTGTTTTAGAAAATAAAAGATCTGAATATATAGATTACTTAAATAAGGTTAACAAAAACTTTAAAAGCCTCCCAAATAAATCAAAATTAATATGGTTAATGTCATCTGAGGATAATGTTATAATTAAAAAAGTAAGTTTATTATTGTGTACTTTATTCAAAGAGAGAAAATTAATTCTAGATACAGTTTAGTCACCGGTAGTTTGTCCATCTATATTATATTGTAAAACTATATATATATCTTTTCTGCAGAATTTATTTGGTTGAAAAAGACTTGACTTTGTTTAATTGTTAAATAATCAATGTAATCAATATGTAATCACTTGTATGAAATTGAACTTAATTGTACTGCTCAAATTATTGGGCGTCATAATTGACAATAAAAAACTTTGTATTTATATTTGTATTGTATACACATGTTGTCATTCTGTAGTCTGACCATCAAACGATGTACTTAATAAATTAGTTATAGAAACTGGATTGTATTATTTCATAGCAAATATATTACACATTTTGGCGACGAGGAAAAAACTGGATATTAAAATAAATGTGAATTTCTACAAGTGACAATGCCGACTTACGGGAAATTAGACTCTTTTGATGAATCCGAAGATTGGACACAATATGTAGAACGTATGGAACATTATTTTAATGCTAATGAGATAGATGAAGAAGACCAGAAAAGGGATATTTTCTTAAGTGTATGTGGGAAGAATACCTACAAATTAATAAGGGATTTATTAGCACCAGTCAAACCAGGAACGAAATCACTGGCCGATTTAACAAAACTAGTGAAGGACCACCGAGATCCAGTACCATCAGAAATCATTCAGAGATTTAAATTTAACAGTAGGACAAAACACAGCGATGAGTCAGTGAGGACATTTATTGCAGCACTAAGAAGTCTGACAGAACACTGTAATTATGGTGACACGTTAAACGCAATGTTACGTGACAGGTTAGTCGTCGGGATAAAGAGTGACCGCATACAGAGGAGGCTGTTAGCAGAGCCAAATTTAACATTTGAAAAGGCATTGGAAATTGCTACCGCTATGGAGACTGCAGAGAACAATGCACAGGACATCCAAGCGAGTGGGACAAATGGAACATTTCAGAAACAAATCAACAAAGTTT
This sequence comes from Mytilus edulis, assembly GCF_963676685.1. NCBI lineage: Eukaryota > Metazoa > Mollusca > Bivalvia > Mytilida > Mytilidae > Mytilus > Mytilus edulis. The sequence continues at coordinate 42,043,323 of NC_092350.1, forward strand.
CAAAATCATATACAAGAAACAACTCTGGAAATTCGAAACAAGGAGATTGTTACCGTTGTGGAGGAAATCACGTAGCCGCTGAATGCAGGTTCAAGGATGCAAAATGCCACAGTTGTAAAAAGAAAGGACATATCGCCAAGAAATGCCGTAACAAATCTGCCAGTGGGAATTTAACTGAAAATCACAGAGAGTTTAAATCACGTTTTAAACCACGTGTTCATTTCATGGAGCAGGATGAAAGTAGTGAAAGTGAAAATGAAGTTTACTCAGTTTTTCGTTCATTTTGGAAGTAAATCTAATGAGGCATACACAGTGCAAATCAATGTAAATGAATGTGAAATAGCCATGGAAATAGATACCGGAGCGTCAGTTTCTATCATGAGCGAGGATACTTACAAGGAATACAAGTCGAAATTCAGAATCGAACCGACAAGTGCTAAACTCCGAACATATATAGGAGAGCAGATTCCTGTAATAGGACGTGCAATCGTCAATGTCAATTACAAAAAGGAAAGCGCAAAATTACCATTACTAATAGTGAAGCGTAAAGGTCCGAATTTACTTGGCCGAGACTGGTTGAACAAACTCCAACTGGATTGGAAGGATATTTTCTCCGTCGTTGGAAGTGATAATCATTCAAGTGATTTGAATGTGATCTTGGAAGCAAATAAGGAGGTTTTCAAAGATGAACTTGGAACTGTAAAAGGCATGAAAGCCAAGATTTATGTTGATGAGAGTGCCGTACCGAAATATTTCAAGGCTCGCCCTTTGCCGTATGCGTTAAAGGATAAAGTGGAGATGGAACTTGAACGTCTTGAGAAGGAGGGTCAGATTCAGCAAGTGGAATTTTCCGACTGGGCCGCTCCGATAGTACCTGTAGTTAAGGAGAACGGATCTATTAGAATTTGTGGTGACTACAAGGTAACCGTTAATGCCGTTTCAAAGTTGGATAATTATCCTATTCCTAAAACAAAGGATTTATACGCAACGCTTGGAGGAGTACAAGAATATACAAAATTAGATTTAAACCAAGTTTATCAACAGATTGAACTTGATGAGGACAGTAAGAGGTATGTGACTATAAACACGCATAAGGGTTTATTCAGATACAATAGACTTCCGTATGGTGTAGCGTCCAGCCCAGGTATTTTCCAAAGAACATTTGAAAATGTTGTTCAAGGTATAGCCAATGTTTTGGTTCCAGTAGATGATATACTGATAACAGGTAAAACAAGGGAGAAACATCTTAATACTCTTTCTGAGGTATTGTCTAGATTTAAGAGAATCGGAATTCGGTTAAAGAAACAGAAGTGTGTGTTCATGGCCGAAGAAGTTGTTTATTTGGGATTTAAAATAAACAAACACGGAATATATCCAGTTGAGAGTAAAGTTGAGGCGATCGATAAAGCACCAAGTCCGACAAACGTGACAGAACTGAAAGCTTATCTTGGAATGCTGAACTATTACAATAGATTCTTAGCGAATTTGTCTCACTTGTTAAAGCCGCTACATGTACTTTTACAGAAAGACACAAAATGGAGTTGGGAAAAAGAACAGGAAAAAGCGTTCATAGAGTCAAAACAGCTGTTGAAATCCGCATCAGTACTTGTACATTTCGATCCGAAAAAGAAATTAATCTTAGCATGTGATGCATCACCATATGGATTAGGCGCCGTACTTTCGCATAAAATGGACGACGGCAGCGACAAACCAATAGCTTATACATCTCGAACACTTACATCAGCAGAGAAGAATTATTCCGTTCTTGAGAAGGAGAGTCTGGCCATAATATTTGGTATCAAGAAATTTCATCAATATTTGTATGGACACCCCGTTACAATCATAACCGATCACAAGCCGCTCATAGGTTTATTTCGAGAAGATAAACCTATACCTACAATGGCCGCATCTCGAATTCAAAGGTGGGCACTGACTTTAGCTGCATATGAGTACACGATTGTATACAAAGAAGGGAGTTTGAATGGTAATGCGGATGGACTAAGTAGACTACCGCTGAAAACAAACATTGAAAAGACACCAACGCCAGGTGATACTATATTATTAATGGAACATTTAGCCACTACGCCAGTTGATGCTAAACAAATTCAAAAGTGGACACGCAAGGACACAATACTGTCTATGGTGCTTAGATACATTTTGAATGGATGGCCGTCAAAATGTCTCAGTGAAGACATAAAACCGTATTATAGCAGAAAAAATGAACTGTGTAGTCAGGACGGATGCATATTGTGGGGAGGAAGAGTAATCATACCACAACCAGGACGTGAAGCCATGTTAAATGAATTACACCAAGGACATCCAGGGATTACTAGAATGAAAAGTCTAGCAAGAAGCTATATATGGTGGCCGGGAATGGACAATGACTTAGAATTAACTGTAGTTAATTGTTACAGTTGTCAGGAAAACCGAAAGTTACCAGCAGAAGCGCCGTTACATCCGTAGGAATATCCGAGCCATCCGTGGTCAAGAATACACATAGACTTTGCAGGACCATTTATGAACAAATCATTTCTAATTATGGTTGATGCGTATTCAAAATGGATAGACATACACGTTATGAATTCTACAACATCCGAAGCTACGATTGCAAAACTTCAACAAACGTTTGCAACACATGGATTATGTGATCTTATTATTAGTGATAATGGAGCCGCATTTACTAGTAAGGAATTCGCCGATTATGTGAAATCAAATTGAATTGAACATCGCACTTCCGCGCCGTGGCATCCAGCTAATAATGGTTGTGCTGAACGAGCAGTTCAGAGTTTCAAAGAAGGAATGAAGAAAATCAAAGAAGGAACTATCCAGGAAAAGTTGAACCGTTTTCTTTTCAACTACCGTATTACACCACAAACACCGACAGGACTGGTACCGTCAGAATTGCTAATGAAAAGGAAACTAAAGTCACGTCTAGATTTAGTTTTTCCAAATATCGAGAAGCGAGTTCAGGAGAGACAACAAAAACAGAAACATTATCACGATAAGAAATCTGTGAACAGACAAATTGATGTAGGACAGGGAGTATTTGCCCGAAATTTCGCAATTGGTTCAAAGATTAAATGGATTCCAGGAGAAGTTATAAAACAATCAGGACCACTTTCATTTCATATTAAATTGCAAGATGGACGTGTCATTCGTAGACATATTGACCACACCAGAGTACGAAACTTCGATTGCACAAACAACGAAAATGAAGAAAAATGTGACAATGACAGTGATTTGTTTGAGCCAGAAATAACTATACCGATAAGTACTCCTGAGACCGAACAACCGCAAATCGATAAACCGTCAAACATGACTGAACAAATGGAACCACGCTATCCGAAGAGAATAAGAAAAAAACCATCGCATTTAAAGGATTTTGTGTTGAAATAAATGGTTGATTTATAAAGAGGCATAATAATCCTCACAACCGTTTGAAGTACATTAAGTACTTCGGTTTATTTTAGTTTAATAAAGAATAATTATGCTGTCGTGTATCCTACACTCTGATATCAGTCACTGTACTTCTGAGAAAATCCATTACGGCAACGCCATAAACAGTAGAGGAAGACATATCTGAGGGTCTTGATGGGGGTCTTTCTATTCTGTGTTCTTCTATATTTTTATACACCTATTTTGTTCTTCTGTTCTTCATAAATCCAGCTCATTTTTCTCTATTCTTAATATTTCAACACCATCATGCATACTACATCTTCTTCTTATTATGTATCTCTCTTAATCATGAAAAAACGTGCACCAATGTTTCATAAAACTCTTTGACGGTATGGCAAGGTTATGTACTACCGGTATTTTAATTATTGCATTGCAATGCACACACATATTATAGATTTATGAGGGTCTGGATGAGATTTACTGAATAGAGAATAATAGGCGAAACGTGCAAAATAAATGGCCTATCAAAATAAAGAAAAGAGAAAAATACGCCAAAACCGATTAAGAATAATGAATGACAGGGTGTTTAAATATTAAGAATAGAGAAAAATGGGCTGGATTTATGAAGAACAGAAGAACAAAATAGGTGTATAAAAATATAGAAGAACACAGAATAGAAAGACCCCCATCAAGACCCTCAGATATGTCTTCCTCTACTGTTTATGGCGTTGCCGTAATGGATTTTCTCAGAAGTACAGTGACTGATATCAGAGTGTAGGATACACGACAGCATAATTATTCTTTATTAAACTAAAGTAAACAAAACACGATGAAACCAACTGACACAATGGCTTTAATAGTCGTGAAATATTTGCTGCGTGACTTTAACTAAAAAAAAACACTCAAATCATACATCACCATATTTGCTACAAAAACATAACTGACAGTCCTATCAGATTTATATGCTACGATATTTTTTTTCAGTCATCAGCCCACATGTAAACAAAAAGTGACGCTCGAATAAAAGGAGATGTTTTGTATACGTCAATGAGACAGCAACCGAACTACAGTAATAACCGAAAGACATCTAGAGGGAGACGTGTAGACTTCAACAAAAGACAAGAGTTATAACATTATGTCTTATGAGTGCTATCAGATTCATATTTTTTCAACCTGCAATGTACACGTAAAATTTAGTGTATATGAATAAAAGGAGATGTGAGGTATACGTCAATGAGACAGCAACTAAACTACACAAATAATCGCAGCCATCGCACGGAGACGTGTAAAATCTTCAACAGAAGACAGGTGTCATAACCTTATGTCTCATAAGTGCTATCATATTTGATATCCTTTTTTTTCAGCCAACATTGTACTCGGAAAATCAATTGGGAAGTAAAAATAAATTAACTCGTTGATGTATTCATAAATACTACGACACATAGACAGAACACCACACAAACACAATATGTCTCGCTTTTAGTTGTCTCGATTTCATGAGATATAAATGGAGTCAACATAAACAATCAACGATCTGCTATTACCACGTCACTTTCTTAATAAGGGGGGAGATTTCTTTTTATTTCTTTTTTTGGGGGGGGGGGGGGTTACGATATGACATGCGACCACTAACGAATGTCGTTCCCCACTGCTGCAGAATGACGTTTAGGTAATAAACCTTAATTAAATGTATTTAAAACTAAACCATCCCACTTTCCACTATCGTACAATGTGTAAAGAGGAGAGAAGAGTGGTGAACCGTCTATGATTTACCCTGTGCGCCCAATGAACGTACGGGTAATACTCACACCCGTTGAGGGTAGAGGTTTACCAACAGCACTAGACCGTAATAAAACTGTTTACTTGACTGCGGTTGGATTATCAAATGTGCTTTGGAAACTTATTTGTAAATATTATTTGTTTAACAAGGTATGATAAAAGAGAATATTTCAAAGTTTTGCAAAATTTGTGTTTTTTATCAAGAAAAATTCATGATGAAGACTCAATTAATGATTGATCTGTTGTTCAAAATTTTTTAGAACTTTTTAATTTTAATCTGTACTGATCAAAAATTCAAAAATTACGAAAAATGCCAAAAGCCTTACAAACGTATATAATACGTATATAAACGATTCGGATTTTTTCAATACCTTCTCTGAGGAAACTATAGCGAATTGTGTACTATATAAGGATTTAAAACCCTTTACATAGTATGCTAACCTCTGAAAGAAGCAGCTTGTTTTGTTTCGTATAAGGGTTGAGAAACACGTACAGCAATCAGTCTACACATATTGCGTTCAATATAAACATTAAGCATGTATTCTAAGAATTCAGCATTAAATCTCAACATTTAGCATTCAATCTAAACAACCAGCATTCAAGCTAAACAACCAGCATTCAAGCTAAACATTTAGCATTCAATCTATACAACCAGCATTCAAGCTAAACATTAAGCATTCAATCTAAACAACCAGCATTCAAGCTCAACATTTAACATTTAATCTAAACAACCATCATTCAAGCTAAACATTCATCATTCAATCTATACAACCAGCATTCAATCTATACAACCACCATTTAATCTAAACAGTCATTATTCAATCTATACAACTAGCATTCAAGCTCAACATTTAGCATTCAATCTAAACAACCAGCATTCAAGCTAAACATTCAGCATTCAATTTATACAACCAGCATTCAAGCTAAACATTAAGCATTCAATCTATACAACCAGCATTCAAGCTCAACATTTAGCATTCAATCTAAACAACCAGCATTCAAGCTAAACATTAAGCATTCAATCTATACAACCAGCATTCAAGCTCAACATTTAGCATTCAATCTAAACAACCAGCATTCAAGCTAAACAACCAGCATTCAAGCTAAATATTCAGCATTCAATCTATACAACTAGCATTCAAGCTTAACATTTAGCATTCAAGCTTAACATTTAGCATTCAATCTTAACATTCATCATTCAATCTTAACATTCATCATTCAATCTAAACATACAGCTTTCAATTTAAACATTTAGATTTCAATCAAAACATTCAGTATTCAATCTCAACATACAGCATTCAATTTCAACATACAGCATTCAATCTAAACATACAGCTTTCAATCTCAACATACAGCTTTCAATCTCAACATACAGCATTCAATCGAAACATTTAGCATTCAATTTTAACTTACAGCATTAATTTAAAAAGTAATAATCAATGTTAATATCTAAAATGTCAACATTCAACATTCAAATTTCGATATTCGGTTTTTAATATGCATCTTTCGATTGCAAGCTTAAAGCTAAAACCCCATTTGAAAACTATCAATACTGATTTTTGTCGAACTAATGTCTTACGGGCATCTGTCAAAAGAAAGATTTGAAATACCTTTTTTTACTGGCGAATTCAAATGACAAAAAAGTGACATTGTCGTACATGTCCTTTCATCTTTATGATGGGATCCCTGTTGCTGGTTTTGCAGTTATCTGTTTCTTTATTTAACGGGGTACAATTTCTGATTTTTAGTTTGTTCTTCTTTTTTTTGTTTTGGCTTTAGTTTTTACTAGCATGTATGTGATCATTGTCGTCTGGTAATATTTAAACATTGGTTTTGCTTTCTGTGTACTGATAAAGGGTTTAAGTGAATTAGATATCTACAAAATTGATAGGATATAATTGCTTAATTAGCCTGACCGTCGTCATGATTAGATACTGTACAGAAAGAAGTGGCACATTTGCTTTTTTTATAGTATAATAAGTGGCACAAATTTGAAAAACACAAGCTCATACAAATCCGAGTTATATATATGTGAACTTGAACTTGAACGGTTCTCAGGACGAAGATAGAAATTTCAACTTCTATATTTAGCTGTCATCCTTCCAATTAATCAAACGTTTTATAAAGCATATAATTTGTTACATGATGATTGCATAATATCCACTTTTCTCACACTGTGTCAAAACAATCACTATTATTTGTATTGAAATTTGTAAATATCACTTATGAAATGACAAAGGGAACATTACTGCAACAAAATGAAATACGAGACACAAAAAAAGAGATTTTGAAATAAACAATTGAAGGGAAAACCAAACAAACTGTTTCGAAATTTGAGTGTTATTTCTGAAATATTGCCATGTATTATTTAGTCTAGAATGTTTCATTTATTCATCTTCCCAAATCTACCTTAACCACAATAAATAATCATCATATTGTTTTAGTTTTCTATTGTATTCTTTTTTTGTGACTTCTTAACAGGAATAGTAACCAATCAAAAATGTAGAACAAAAGAAGATACGCATGCGCCAATACATTAAAAAACTTACAATTGATGCTGTTGGAGCATTTGATACCACCATGAAGGTTTGCTTTCTTTTTCTTACCTTAAACCATATAAGTTTTGTGTTTTGTTTACAAAAGACAGCAAGAGGATATATATATCAGAGTATAAACAATGCCGCTGTACAGTCGTTGATAATACAGGAAAAATCACCAGTAGTTACATATTGCATGCAGTTGTGTCTTTCTACAGAGCACTGTTTGGGATTTTTATATGGAAAGTCGACAGGAACCTGTCAGTTGTCTTCATTTGATCATAATACAGCAGACAGATCTGATCAAGTAAATCAAGGATGGATGTATTACGAAGTATTCAAAGGTTAGTTATCACATACATCTTTAACACAAAACACTGCTTACTCCAATACAAACACTTAAATAACTCATCATAGATACCAGAATCAATTTTTAATATTTGCACCAGACGCGCGTTTTGTCTACAAAAGACTCATTGGTGACGTTCGAAAAAAAAAAATGTTAAAGGGCCAAATAAAGTACGAAGTTGAAGAGCATTGGGGTCATACAAATACCTAAAAGTTTTGCCAAATACGGCTAAGGTTATCTATTCCTGAGATAGAAAAGCCTTGGTATTTCAAAAATTCAAAGTTTGGTAAACAGTTAATTTATTAGTATCACCATATAAGGGAGCTACCATTTGATTTTTATGGGGGGGGGGGGGGGGGGGGGAAGGGGGGGGCTAGGATGAAATTTGAAAAAAATAGGCAGGACAGGAGTTTTGAGTAAAAAAAAGGCAGGATGTGACACTTGCAAAAATAAAAAGTCAGGACGACAATTTAGGTAAAAAAATGTCAGGATAAACTATAAAAAAAAAGGCAGGACCGATTACAGTGAAAAATAAAAAGGCAGGACAGAGATTACAGCTAAAAAAAAATGCAGGACAAAATTTTTCATCCTAGCCCCCCCCCCCCCATAAAAATCAAATGGTAGCTCCCTAAAGGCCATTTCATGTCAACACAGAAATGCTGACTACTGATCTGATGACACCCTCGGGGAATAAAAACTCCACAAACAAATCCATCAACCCAGCGGTTGAAAATAAACTCATCATAGATACCAGGATTGAAAGTTTGTATTTGCACCCGACAGAAAAAATATCAAATAGAAAGTGAAAAATAAAAACAGACTGCAGTATTCAAAAGTTTCTGTCAATTCTAAGTTATTTAAGTATATTGGTACATAGAATTTAAACAGTTTATTTACAGAACGTATATGGAAAAACTGTGTGATAACTGATTTGTCTCTAAAAAAACAGCACGTGTAAAATTAGAATTGACTTCTCACCATCAGATGATAAAGCCCTTAAAGTATAACTTTTGTTTTTAAATTCATCTCATAACACAACACTTTTGAAATATGATAAAAAATAAATCGCTTTTCAATTAAAAAAAAATTGTTATACAACTTTTTGTTATTCTAATAAAAAAAATAATATAATGAACATACATAATATATTCATCAATAATGTCAGATAACGATTATTTGATTACATTGGAAACTCACTATTTTCTTAACCAGTATACATGAAGACTGTTTCAGGATGGAATAACCAAATACGTAAACTATGAAACAGAACGATTCAGATGTGTATGTTCAGATTGAATTATATAACTAACTAACTAAGGTTTATAATGCTAAGTCGTTGGTGTGTTTTTTGAACTAATTATTAACTATATAAAATAAAGTTGAGAATGGAAATAGGGAATGCGTTAAAGTGACAACAACCCGACCAAAGAGCAAATAACAACCGAAGGCCACCAATGGATCTTCAATATGGATACATCAGGGTACCTTTTGTCTGAAGCTACACCACTAAGTCAATTGTAACAGCTTTAGTCTAATAAACTATGTAACAATGTTAAGAAAAGGAAGAAATTAAAAACGACGTAAGACGAAACAGAAAGTTTAAGATTGAGCAACAAACACCTCTACAAAAATCGGGAGGAACCGAACAGTCTAAACAGTTTTGCATCTTTAGTAACACCCGTTGTTTTGTAAAGCGTTGATGAATAGTAGAAAAGTAAAATGTCTTTTTAACTAACCTTAAGGTACTTACCAATTCAAAACCAATCAGTACATTTAAATTTGAGTCGCATGCTTATCACACAAGAACATTGAAGTCAGGAAGAATTTGACAAATATAACATATCAATTTCGTTACAAGATTTTACTTTTTAATTTAGGTTGCCATTCATCAAACTGTCCTCATGATTATACTTTAATAGCCGAGGCATGTTTGTGTCTCAGAGTTAACAATGCACTGCTCTATGACAAAGCAAAACAAAGATGTGATGATGACGGAGCGCAGTTAATTAGAATTGATTCTGCGTTAAAACAAACATACTTACACCAGTATCTAAGTAAGTTGCAATAAACAATATAGTCAAATTTGTAAGAATTTAAGCAACAATAATGTTTTTTTTCAAAACGTTCAACTTGAAACCTTTTTTATGCATCGCACTTATTTCATTCCGTGTGAAGTAATAGTATGCAAACAATCAGTTAAGTTCAAATACTGGTGGATACTTACACTTGGTTCTATATATTTCATACGAATGTATACGTACATGAAACGCATTAAAAGTATATTCCTCCTCAACTGTATTGAAGTTGCACATATAACATATTCTATCGTTTCTGTTCATATATAAAAGTCTTTCAATTTCAATGTTCAAGTCATATTCATGAAAACATTCGATGATATTTTTTTTTTATATCTCAGATTAATACTACTCGTAAGAGAAATCTGCATGCCATGAACTTAATTTTTTATTTTGTAAAACAGAAATATATGAAAAAAATGAAAATAACGAGTTATAAATTGTATCATCAAAAGCACTTTTCTGAATTTACCTTAACCAGGAACGCTCAAAGCCAAATATTTAAAAGTCTCACCATCATCTGACATTGTATCATATAAGAATTTACTTTTAAAATGTTGTTTGAACTCAGCACAAAAAACTTTTTCAATAATATAAAATGTTAATATTTTGTGTCAACCATACATACTTATGACATTGTTACATAATAGGTCAATTTTATTACATGACCAATTCAATTTTAGTTTACTTTTAACACGACTTACTTCGAGTATTTCATTACATCAGTTTTTTTTCTGAATACAATATCAATTTACATCTGTATTTCATCATTTTTCAAATACCTCAATATATGCAATAGGACTTTTAAAGCACCAGGTAATTTGCAGTTGTCGTTTGGACTTTCAGATTCTCTTACTTCGATTTGATTGAAATTGAACTTTAACTGAAAATCGAAAAAATAGTGCATTTATTTCATTTATCGTTTGAAATAATACTGATTGTATTCTTACAAAATGGGCGAATATTTGTATAGAAAGCACATAAAATCTGCAAAATAACATTATAAAATTTGTCTTAAAATCATCAAATTTCGAATTTCTATTTAATAGATTTTTCTGTAGATACATGAATTTCCGATATAATGATACAAAATAAAAATAGGGTCACCGACTTCGTTTTTACGGTAAACATCAATTAAAATTGACTTCTTTGTGAAAAAAACCCAACAAAACGTCTAGATAATCGTAACGTCATCGCGTTGCAAGTCATTAAATGTCGATTTTTAACGTTTTTTACTACATTGATTATAAGACAAAAGAGGAAGTCGGTAACCATATGATTATTTTGTATCATTAAATCAGAAATTTTATGTCAACAATATATAGAAGAGGGACGAAAGATACCAAAGGGACAGTCAAACTCATAAATATATATGTTTTTTTTTTGTAAATCTATTGAGCAGAATTAGATATTTAGCGATTTCAAGACAATTTTAAGAAGGTGTATGAAAATAAACTGGATTGATCTACAAATATACAAAATGATAATTGAACAAAGTTTGGTTTTTTTCAAAATAATATAAAGAAACAAATTATAGCGTATAAGATATAAAAATCTAAAGCTGATTGAACTTATATATTGTTTTAACTGTATTTGTTGTTGTAAATAAACTATGTTTAATAATTCATGTTGGTTTTTTTTTTACTTAACCAGTTTCCTGTTCTGGGTACTAGTATTTTGTATGTGACTTTTGTTTTTGTATATTCCTCCATTATATTTCCTTATTGGTTTTCTGTAATGCTTTGTCTTATTTTAACATGTTTTCTGTAAAGTAAAACAAAATTGCAAAAACGCCTGTACCAAGTTAGGAATATGATAGTTGTTATCCATTCGTTTGATGTGTTTGAGCTTTTGATTTTGCCATTGAACTTTCCGTTTTGAATTTTCCTCGGAGTTCATTATTTTAGTGATTTTACGTTTTGCAAGAAACTTGTTATTTTCAAAGTCTAAAAATAGAATTTGTTCGGTCTTGGACATGGTTATTGACCTAGAAAAAATATGAATGCTAAACACAGGGGTTTAATGTTCCAAATTATAATTGTCTGAAAATGTTAATACATTTTGTTTTCTTAACTTTTTATATTCAATGTAATGAAAGAAGATAGTAAACAAATATTGCAATTGGGGCTTCCTGATTTTAATTTCGATGCTTGCTATTCTAACAACAATTTTAATACACTCAAAAGTCATATCAGATGTTTATTTCAGTTTATTCATTGTCTAGTTTTAAATAAAGTTTACTGTTCCTCGTGATGTTAAATCATTGTATATTAGGAGTCAAATATTATCATTCTCAAATAGTCAGATCTATTTTAAAAGAAATGAGGTTACCTGTAAAAGAAAATGATTTTTTCCTCAAAAGCCCACATTAAAATTTCTATACTTTTAGTTTTGTTTATGAAGGTACGGGTTCATATTTGACGTCGTTACAAAGCTCTAAGATATTCCGGTGTGTTGTTTTCGATATCGACATTTGCGATAACATGACGAATTACTATAGATAACGTGATTCGGTCAGTTTCGGAAAGGGAATCATATATAGCAATTGTATTATCATGGGCTTATTTCCATTCCAAAGTGATTATTTTGTGCGACCGCAGTAATGATACATCGACTTTAAACTTTTACATAGTTTTACTTTAATTTTCATTGTTTAATATTTCATTATTCAACCAAAATTACACACAGGCAACATATATCTTTGTGTCAACAGTTAATTTAACTTAGAAGTCAAATGCACTGCCCGTCGATGATTATTCAAGAACCATATTTTGTACACACACGAATAATTGGTTGTATGACAACACATATGTCCTTATAAACAGAATTTTGGTACATATCATAGATAGGTCCACTTTATCAAATCGATGCATACAACTCTAAGGATGACAAATCATAGAAAGTTATATTTGGGTAAATTTACATACTTATCATTCACGAGAATCTGTTATGTATATTCTTGGTCATCCGGTTGGTTTCTTTCCATTATACACTTAACTGCGGCCAAGCTTAGCAAAAGGCCGTGCGACATAATCAGTCCAGAAACAACTTTTTTCCGATCAACTATTTAAGGAACGATCGTTGTCTTTGGTCAATTCCAAACTTTCGACCTCAAATAAACTTGTATGCCCCGCCCAAGAACACGAAAAAAGAAGACGCGTGTTATAAACAATCAAAATGTTAAATGGGCTGATCTTGTACAGGATTTGTTATCTAATGGCAATATTGCTTATGAACATGTGCGAAAGTTCTAGCAGGATCCTATTTTATTGATGAATTTGATAACAAAGACCCTTATAGAAAATAGTTTACCAGGTAATAACTACTCAGAGACATTGAAAGACGATTTGGATTTTGGTTTTAATAATTCTTCTCCATTCATAATCAATTGTAATTGAGTTTGCAAAATACTACACAGGTTGAAAAATGTTATGCAAAGCTCTATTCTTCTGGAATGTTCAACTTATTATGAAATCAGAGAACAAAATTGCATCCAATTGAAATCAAAACTGCATTTATATTTACAGGCATTCATTCAAAAGTTAACAGTCTATCGTTAAACATCATCTTAAAAACAAACTGACTAAACTAAATATTGGCCTTGAAACTGCCTTCAGATTATATGTCCATTGATTGTCATGACATTTTGTTTCAGCTAATACTATTGGGTCTGATGTTAGGAGACTATACATTCAAGGAGAAAAGATCGGAAATATATGGCAATTTACTGACGGATCCCCAATAGAATACTTCAGCTGGGCATTAGGACAACCAAACAATAATGGAGAAACCGTCTTGTTTCTTTCACCAACAGTTCAGTACAAGTGGAAGGATGGTGGTAAAGGGACGTATTCATTCATTTGTGAAATTTTGCTTTGAGATATTGCATAAATTCAATAAATGGTATTAAAAAACTTCTATGTTTTAGTTGACTGATTATGTACTAGTACTCAATAGTATAGATTTAAGACAAGTACAATAGTATAAGCACTATTTGCAAAACGCAATACTCTAATACTGGATATTCGTTATATGGTTATATCTAGCAAAAAATCATGTTAAATACTGAAAAAAAAAAAATTAATTTGAATAAGTTTAATGGAAAGAATAAATAAAATTTTGACAATATGAAACTGTTAATGTAAGACAAAAATGCATTGATTCGATAGACTTTTTGAAATTGAAAAACAGTTCAAAGGGATGTTATTCTAACATACAAATTACACATCAAACAAATGAAGTAACAAAACATTCGTGCTCCAGTGTCAGTGAAGTTTCTAAATTGTCAATATAACCAACAGTTGTTTATAGGAGAAGAAAGATGAGGTATGAGTGCCAATGGGACAACTCTCCATCCAATTCACAACATGTCGAAAGCAAACGACTATAATTATGTCAAAGAACGGCCTTTAACACTGAGCAAAGGATTACACCGAACAGAAATCAATAAAATGAACCAAACTGACTAGTGTAAATAAGTTTAAACACGAAAATAAACGGTTTTATCTTTGTAAAAAAAGAGAATCGAAAAAATACTTTTGACATGTTGAAGACAACCCGCCAAATCGGGAACTATTTTACCAATGAAGAAACAATCCACCATTCGAGTATCATTTCTAAGTGCTAAACACAAAATTTCCTTACCTTAGTGTGATTTTCCCTAAATTGCACATACTCATGAAAAATGCAGCAAACTTTCAAAAAGATGAAAAGACCTATCTTCCTTAACTGAGAAGTTACAAGCCTATGACAACTTTTAAAAATTAAAAATTTTCAAGACAAAAAAAAAAAACAATAATAAAACAATTGTTCCATTTTCTATAATTTGTCGCAATTTCAGGTAAAACACCCATTTAAGACAATTTCGCTTTTAGCACTATCAAGTGATTACTAAAATGAGAGATTTTTACTCATATTGGGAATAGTTTCCATTTGGCAGGTTGTCTAAAACCTGATATTAACCACATCAACAAACGACAACAACTGAACAAAAGGTGAATATATATGATAATGATTGCTGACGAGTGCTAACCCATAGTAAAGAATATTTATTTATATTTTGTTTAAACTAACTCAGAAAAGTTCTTGACTTTCATAGCTCATAGTTAATGTGTTTGTACGTTTATTTTTATTAATATTGTCGTTAAACATCATTTGCCTCTAACATTACAAAGCACAATACAGTATGCATACACCAACTTACCCAAAAAGGATTTAATAAAAGTCTTAACATTGTGACATTTTGTATAAGGGTCGGTTTTATAATATAATCACAACTTCCTGTTTAGATTTGATAGAAACCGATATTTGGATATCCTCAGATATATACGCTACAATATGTAATGATAATCAGATATTCACTATTCGACAAAACTCTTCAAACAGAGATAGATATACAATGTATGAAATCAAAACTTTACAATGATGTAGAACGCTTTCAAATGATTTACATAAAAGTTGATTTCCCTGCATGCCATGTTTAAACGAATATAATCAAAACCAGGCATGTATTAGAACTGATTTTTTGTGAGTATATATGATCAAGAAGTACCCCAAAAAACAATTTCATCTGCGTTCAACTTTCTCTGATAAAATACATAAATTGAAACCAGACAAATGGAGAAATTTACTTTCTACTAAGATCGTCAATTGGTCTTGAAAACTAACCTTCAACAAAAATTACTATTATTGTTGTTTTCAATTCTGTTAAATTACATTGTTTTCCTTAACCAGCAGTATTTCTATTCCATGAGAGAAAAATGTATACAGCAAAAATCATCTTTTGTGGGATTGTTTAAAGATTTATTTTCCCCTTCTACTTCAACATGTGACTATACAAACGGAGTTTAACACTTTAAGCACGAACATCAATGAGTTAAAGACGAAATATATCAATATCTTTTAGGAGTTAATAAAGTTACAGGATAGTTGAATACAGAATTTTATAATTCAAACACAAAACGAACTATCTGTTTATTATTAATGTAAATACCTTATAAACGTGTTCACTGCTCGGTTCTAAAAAAAGATGGAAAAAAAACACCGGCATAGACTCATCAAAATCTATATGGAGCCTTTCATAAAAACTTACTCTTAGATTATTACAGACACGTGCAATAAAAAACACCACTTGCATCCTTTAACACTGCAATACAAATGTATTTCGAAATAAGAAAAATAGTAAAAGCAAGTCCGAAGTGACAAGTATCATTAGCATAACAGACACCATCAATAACTAAATCTAGGTCATAAGTTTATCTAGTAATTTTTTGAAGACTTTAGAAATGCACATTTAACGTTGAACAATATAAAAAGATGTGGGTTTTCAACATTCAAATGGCTCATGTAAAGTTATATCCAAATACTTGAATAGATCAATACCACGAAACCCTAATAGAACAGCGGCATTCATATATTGTTTTATTCGTCCGATCGAGTTGTAACCTTATTTTATATAAAAAAAAAAAGTATTCACCAATCGAGAAATTAACACTATATATATTGAACATTTTCAATTTAAAACAAAAAGTCATACGACTACTAATTTGGATACATTCCGAGTGCCACGATTGACGCAGTTGTGCCCTCTGCAATGGTTTGCTTATTTTCATAATATTGATCAATTCTAATAACAAATATTGAGAAACTAAAATCTTAGAATAAAACTACCAGAATTATTTGAATAACAGTCAGCAATTAATATTATTCTTTTCTTTAATTTTATAATCACCGATAACAACTTATTTCACCTTTAAAATGTAAAGTTTGAAATAATAGATTATTTATATCAAACAATGCAGATACGTACGTCTTATATTTATAATCAATGTACGATATCAAATATCAAATATCATAATAATATGGGAGTTTTCTGCTAATGAAAAAGAAGTTTTAACGAAAAGGTGCATGTTTACACAAATTGATCACAAATTCAAACACGTTTCCTAAAATAAATTTTATTGCATGAATGTTGAGATCAAATTATAGATCGTGATCCTCAATATAGTAGTAATTTTACTCTCGAGAACATCCTGCAACTCAAAAATATCAATAAGTCATATTTACGAATTAATTAATAAAAACCGGCAAGCTTTATTCAAGTTTGCAATATGACATCATTCACAAAGTTACTTTTAACAATTCATTTTATAATTAGTATTTTATGACTTTTAAATTTAGTTTCTTGTGTATAATTAGGATTTTAGTGTGACGTCCATTATCACTGAACTAGTATACATATTTGTTTAGGGGTCAGCTGAAGGACACCTCCGGGTGCTGGAGTTTCTCGCTGCATTGAAGACCAATTGGTGGACTTCGGCTGTTGCTTTATAATCGTGTTGTAGTCTCTTTGACACACTCCCCATTTCCATTTTCAATTTTATTGCCTGTTATGCGTTCATGATAACAAACAACAAAATAACAGTAACTTATTTGTTTAGGTTTTTTTTCAGTTCAATGTTAAAATGGTAATGGTAAAAAAATTATAGCATACATTGGTTAAAAAGTCGTTCATTATGACCACGTTCAAATTTTCTAGTTTATACTTCAGGTTATATTTGATTCATCTTTTTCATCATTTTTAACAGAAACATAACCATTTAACATTTAAAAGTTGATAACTATGATCAAATTCTTTTAATTTGCTTTATTCTAGACTGCATGGATTCCAAATGTACTAGTGAATTAGGGTATATTTTTATACCGGAAATATGCTTTTGCATTAAGTGGTATGACAACATTGTATATCATTCACTCTCAAAGGAATTCTGTCGAAATGATGGTGCTCAATTAGTCAGAATTAACAGTTTTATCAAACAGCTTTATGTAAATGACTATCTCAGTGAGTATATAATTTTTCAACTTGGTTTCAACTGAAACACTCTTTTCGACAAATTGGTACTTTTATCCTGTATCTATTTATATATATATGTACTTTGTACGTAAAATCCCCGTCCATTCACCCATGCAAGGAGAGAGATTGACTTAGTGCCTATGTTACAAAAGAGATTGTCAACTGTCGGAAGTATATACTAATAAATCAAAAGTAAAAGATCTCAAAGTGCATCCCATAGGAAGAAAGGTTGATCGTAGAGCAATAACTAAATAATCTGATTATTTCAGGTCCAATTTGTGAGAGATACAAAATAATTAATTTTAAAAAAACCCATATCTTGATGCAATTTTACAGTTTGTTTAAATTCAGTTAATATGCATAAAGATAGAAGCAATGAGCTTTCATGACACCTCCACCCGTTGTGAATTTTGACTAAACATATTTGTTCTTGATGCCCACGGTGAACAAAATCAAAATGGATAATTTCCTTTGTATGTCAGAATTCCAATAGTACATCGATAATACATTTGTTTAAATTTCATTCAATACATACACTTTATTCTTTTTAACCAATTATTTTCTAGTTCATACGATGTGGCAACTGTTTTCCCAATCCTAACTACTCTGGCATTCTTGCTACGCCTGAAATAAAAAAGTGTCGGTGTGTCGAGCATGGCCTAGTTATTGCGATTGCTGCTAAACCTTTTTTCTACGGTTTGATCTACCCATTCTGTTTATTTGCTATGAGATTGGTGACCGATGAACAGTAAATAAGCCTTTAAGATAAGATTTCAGGCTCCCAATTGTGAACTTTTCATTTCTATGTAGCAACATTCTAGCAGCTTGTATTTCCTATCATGATTTCCTTGATAGAGTATTGCTGCTCACAAGGAAGCTATTAAAACAAGAGTTCCAAATGCTCTCATGATTTGCATACTGAGGCATATGCTTATTTAATTTTCGTTTCAATATAATAAAAGTTCTTGAGAAAAGGTTTTAACACTTTTAATATTCCGTGGCGGCCAGATTTAATAGTGGAAGGAGCCGAAGTTTCGGGAGAAAACCACCAAACTTCGATAGGAAAACTGACAATTCTAGTTAATTTAGATTGGAGTCTATTGTACAGCACGAGTGCGGTTCGAACACACAACCTCAGTGTTTACTGGCTAATGATTGGAGTAGTAAAACTATTTAGACCATTTGGCCACCGAGGCCCCAGTATAAATTGAAATTCCAATATCTTCTTGCAGAAATTTAGAATTCAGATTTGTACTCGGAGGTTTCTCGAATGTGATTAATGTAAAGTAAGATCCAGGTTATAAATTAAAGAAAATATATAGTATGATTCTGGATTTTACTGTATGTTTTGCTACTTAGTTAAAGTTTTTAATAATGCACTGGATAGGTCAAAACAACTAACAAAATGATGAATTGATAGAATGTGATTTCTATATTTTTCTTTTTTGCATTAAGATGAGCGTCTTCTGAATACTAATGTTGATACATTTTTTAAAATTTAAGATGTTTTTTGTTAAATTTCAAATCGAAAGACATCATTTACATAATAAAATATTTTTATCTGATAGACAATATATGAAATGCTTCCAATAAATGTTGGCAAGTTATAAGATTAATATATAGTATAATCAATTAAAATATATGCCAAATTGAAGTGTTCTTAAATGCATGTACACTCAGATGTTGTCAAAACCTTAAAGCACCTGGTATGAACGTATGACCTGTTGAAATTTAGTTAATATTTTAGATTTATGAGTTTGACTGTGCCTTTGGTATCTTTCGTCCCTCTTTGTAAAAGGCTCTGCTGTGAAATAAATTGAAAGGAAATTTGCTCTTTTATTTTCCTTTTTGGTTATATCATTATAAGGAAAAAAACAAAATGTTTCTTTTATTGTTGCTTTTTTAGTCATCGTCTAATACAATTTAGAATGTCCCTAGTACAATTCTGGATATCGTAATTTCTACCAGTAGATTTGAATTTGAATTCTTCTGTATACGAGGGTGATTATGGATCCAAGTGAATTCGAATCTGTACTGTAACATAGACAGGTAAAAAACAAATGCACTCAATTCAAAATTTATCATTCTGGTGTTTTTTATAATTATTTATGAATAATTTATTCAATACATAGACAAGTAAAAAACAAATGCACTCAATTCAAAATTTATCATTCTGGTGTTTTTTATAATTATTTATAAATAATTTATTCAATTTAGGACAATCGAGAATGATTAAATGGATTTAAGTTGAACTATTGTATCACAAGTCTGTCAAAGCTGATTTTTTAAATTCAAATACCGCGCCAGGAAGGCGCACTCGACTTCAATCTCAAGTGACTAAGCTTATCAGTTTTCCTACAGAACTGTGGTGTTTCTCACCGGGAACTCCGTCTCCCTCAACAAATAAAATGACCACCTAGAAATGGCACAGTCGTGCTGAAGATAAGTTACACGCCAACCAGTCAATCAATTTCATACGGAAATGCCATGTTTTTCAGTAATGGCTCTAATTTTATTGTTTCAGAACAAGTAGAACCTAATCCAGTATCATCAAAGTTCATTCAAGGTGAACTTGTTAATGGTAAATGGTTATATGACGATGGTACAGAAATGACTTACTTCAACTGGCTTCCTGGGAAACCAGAATCTGATGACACTTATTATATACTTAATATTGTATCCCGAAGTGAATACAAGTGGAGAAACATCAGAGATATCTTCGAAAGATCTTTCATTTGTGAAATAGACCTTCAAAAGTGATTGGCGTAATTTTCAGTATTTTTGCAATGTGGCTTATTATGCTTTTATGCTTTTAAAGTCTAAGAAACGGTTGTTTCTGTAAATAGTATTTTGAAATTGAATATCGTCTGTATATAAGATAATGAAGCATGACCCCTGCTTTATCAATAAGAACCCTTGTCTCAATTCATTTATTGAAATTCCTAAAGCTATGGAATCGAAATTGTTTTCATTTAGCATATTCTGACTAAGATGTTGGCCGAAAAAAAAAAACCTTAAGCCTTAGGTTAAATTTGAAAAAAACTTGAAAAAACTTGTCCATTTCAAATGATCGGCTACGCTAACCAACGGAACACATAGGACCAACTGTAAACAAATGACGTTTATATTAGCAACTATTTGTCCCCATATGGCTTTCAACAGTGAGCAAATATGTACCGTATATCAATTTATAAAAGGCGCGAACATTATAAATTGTAAAACAATTCAAATGAAAACCTACATCTTGCTTTATGTACAAAACAGTAGGCGAAACAGATATGATATACTGCAACAAATGACAACCATTGAAATACAGGGGCCTGACTTGGAACAGGCACATTCAATATGTGGTTTGGTGAAACATGTTTGCAGGGCGTTAACACATACCCTAACCTAGGACAGTACTAAAATATCACAAATTGAGAACAAACTTGACTCACTCGGTCGGTCAATGAACTGCAGACACTGGCATTGCGATCGAGTTGGGATATATAAATCCTTAGATTGGGTAAAAGGAATATCACCGTCCAAAACATCATATTAGCAGTAGGGAACTTCTAATCCTCCCCTTTTCTCTCAATGTTTCGTAAATAGTTTCTCACGTCAAACTAAAATATTTAAATCAGGGACATGACTGTTAATGCTTCCAAGAAAAAAATCATAATCTTTCGGATGTTAATCCCAGATACAAATTAGCCGTATAACACATTATATGAAGAGTTTCAATAATATAATGAGAATAAAGGAATAATTATAGTCAAACGGTTTTATTTCAAAAGCTGGTGATAACAATCAGATAAATACAGATGGGGGCTGTAACTTAAACTATAACTTCTTTAAAAAGATTAAACATAAAGTTCCGGTTGATTGTTCTTGTCTTTTTTATAAATACATTTTATTTTATTATATCATTATTAAACTAAAGTAGCTCATATCAATGTCGGTGTTTAGTTGATTAAAAATTTCCGTACAATGACTTTGTCATCCAAAACAGCTCTTGTGATTAAGTATTTGTCATGTGTATCCGTTTTTAATACAAAAAGATCTTTTGCTAATAATGCTTTTGAGATACCAAATAAGTTATATCTATAACACAGGGTTTGTTTAATAGCTAATTAGTCCAGAACATATTGTGTCTTTTTTTTTATTATATCAAATTCGTGTTGAATTCTTTTTCATTAACTGCTAGTATTCTTGGAATTATACATTATAGTCATTATCATTTTTTTTGTATTTTTGTTAGAATTTTTTATGTGATAAATTAAGCCTTTTTCAAATATTTTGATGAGTTTTTCCTGTTACATCATTGTCTCGATTTAGGGAGGATTAAGCTTGCATATGTACAAAATATTTCAACCCTACACTGGTGTTATGCACCTGTACCGAGGCCGTAGCCTGCAGTTCATTTATTGTCGATGATTTCTGACTGTGATGCATGATTTTCGTTTATTGGTAAGGAATAAAACAGGCTTTCGGGTGTTCCTGTGTCAAATGATTCATATTTGGTATGCAGCTATCTATAAATAAAGGAAACAGTAGTATACCGGTGTTTAAAAGTCATTAATCGATTAAGAGAAAACACAAGAACCAGGTTACAAACTAAAATCGAGGGAAACACATTAGTATAAAAAGAAAACAAAGTAATTACAGAAACACTTAAGTGCAAAAACAAAAACTAAAATTGACATTGAAACGAACTATTTGTAAACACCTGCCTTATTCCAGACTTGACAACTTTTTTGGAATTATGGATCCTCAATGCTCTTCTACTTTGTACTTGTTTGGCTTTTTAACTATTTTGATATGAGTCTTATGTAGACGAAACGCGCGTCTGGCGTACTAAATTATAATCCTGGTACCTTTGATAACTATTGGCACAAGTCATTTTAAGGAAAAATTTGTAAGAGTTCCGCGGAACCCAGTGTCTCGCCTACTTTTGCTGTTAATCGCAAGCTGAACAAAAATGAGGAAAAAATTATTCCTGTCGATATTATATTTTGAAAGTAAGAAGCTTCTGGTCAAGTTTGGCAAAAATCCAGGATAGTTTATGAATCTAACAAATGATTTAAAAACTTTTACTGCACTGTTTGTATTGCTAACTGGGAGAAAAATTAAGTTCATTTACAAGTAAAATACGGAAAACCAGGAACAGTTTGTTTGCAAAATTTCCTTCTAGATACTAGTTTTTGATCATTAACAAGCTGCTGTCCAAGTTTGGTACAAATCAGGATAGTTTAAGAAAGTTATAAAAAATTTAAAAACTTTAACCACACAGTTAATGTTATGTTTCCTTGCAGAAAAAACTAAGTCATGTATATGTAAAATACAGAAAAACAGGATTTTTTAAAAATTTACTTCTGGATGATATCTTGTGATCATAAACAAGCTTTTGTCCAAGTTTGGTAGAAATCCAGGTATGTTTAAGAAAGTAATCTAATTTTCAAAAACTTTAACCACAGAGTGAATATTTGTGGACGCTGCAGACGACGACGACGCCAGGGACGGAATGTAGCATCGCTATGTCTCGCTTTTTCGAAGGCTAGACAACAATGGTTTTAATGTTTTAGCCAAACCTCCCACTTTATGACAATGCTACAAAATATTGCTAAAATTTCAAAACTACGTGACAGAAACGCAGCACAAACACTCGCCAGATCACTCATCACAGATAAGTGCAACTTACGGTAAAAAAAATGCGTTTTTAAAATAGTCTCAGATTCTATCATCAACTCAGATTGATTTGAAATTATTTCTTTTGACAGATTTGCAAATAACCACAGTAAAATGCTTTTAATAATGAAATACGTTTTCCTTCCAAAGATAATTAATAAATAAATAAAATTAATGTAACAAACATGACACAAAAGCACAAAAAAGCACATATCTCATTTTGCTTTTTTATTACACGATTTTATTTATCTATGTAAAATCCACCATAAAGGAGTGAAAGATTTTAAGTGCTGGGATCGAAGCCTTACCCTGACAGACTCATGGTTAGATTAACATTATATCTGACGTAGAATCACGCGTTTGGCGTCACACAGTTAAATATAACATAATTTTGTCGTTCAAAGTATGACGGGATGCATAAGTGCAGAGTAACGTTAATTTGATATCACTTAAACAGACTTAACAGTAAAGTAATATTAATTAAGACAAATAAAAGAATACTACAATACGTTATTAAGACGATAAACAACGGCGGTACGCAAAATCTATACGTGAAGACCATCGTGTAATATTTGTGAAGTTGATACCGAATATTTATCAACAAGGTAATGGTATCTTCCGATGAACTTTTTTAGAATAAGGACGAGACATACCCCTGGTTCATCAACCTTCCGGTCAGACACTGATGACGTTTTACAAAGTCTGAGTATGAGCCGCAAGCTCTTGAATCACGAATATGTTGGGAAATGTACGTATATCTTATATGCAGGTGAAGTTGGTATATTTTTACTTTATCGCTATTTTGTTCATTTCTCCTTTGATCTTTTTTTTGTGATAATTTTTCATATCGTGCTACTCGCTTGAGATGGAAAATTATCGCTAGAAACTAAGGAGGCACGTAGATATATCTTTATTCTCATAAACCAAAATCCATGGTACAGAGATATAAACAATTTATAATATAACATATAGTCAGAATTAATACAAATGTATGATCTACAACTGGAAAAAATATTTCGTAGCGATGCTAATGAAATTGACATAGGTAACATAGCGATAAACATATTATCATTAGTCGTACCGGCTTAAGCGATGAAATCAATCTCGTTGAGATGATCTTCGATAATCTATAAATATTTTAAAGGAATGTGGGCATTTATAATTTCAAAATTAAAATCGTCTCGTTTGCCAAAGATTCTGGTAGCAATGCTGGAGTTATCGAATCATGAATTACAAATTCTGACGGACATTGAAAATGTAGAAGTTAGCTAGCTATGTAGCTTGTGCAAAATATGCATATCCGAGTACTTTTAATACTAAATTTAATGTAGGGTAAACATTGTAAATCAGCCTATTGGTAGACTGAACTGCATACCATAGTCTCACCTCAACCTTGACAGACCACAGGTAAAGCGTTAGTACTGTGTTCTTTTAAATATGTATCAGTCAATGGAAGAAGCGTATCGATAAAAACTTTTCTTATATCACATAGCGATATTGTCTAATATCAATTGTAAATATGCAGACATTCCATGCGGAAAATGTTGTTTTCGGCAACGAAAAATTACGAAAATACTAATTTTTAAACTTATTGTTCAAATATAAACAACAATTGAGTCTTAATATACATGCAGAAGTTATTTAGAAGCTTAAGTTTATGTCAGTGTAAAATTTGAAGTGCTGTGTTTTTCTTATATACATAAATAAACAATGCGATACTTTTAAAATATCAATGCGATACTTTTAAAATATCATAGCGGTGTTTTTTTTATATCAATATTAGTACCGATTAGTATTAATATTAGACTGTTGTACCCATATTTTGACAATTTTACCTATTATGTCTGTTTTGTTCACGCATCGTTGTAAATATGACAGAATTTGATGAGACTGTCATACACGTGAGAGGTGAAGTGCTATAAAACCAGGTTCAATCCACCATATTCAAAATTTGAAAATGCCAGTACCGAGTCAGAAATATGACAGCGACTTTCTGATTTGAATTTTTCTCGGAGTTCAGTATTTTTTTTAAAATTTTACTTCTTAGTAGTATTGTATGTAAATAAGCAGTTTTAAGACAATTGCTTAAATTCAAATTGTTTTTGGTAACATCTTACAAATTTCACAATTGGTTTTGGAAGCAAATCTAATAAAATAAGAGTTTAATAAACAATGCCGTTATCAAATAATCAAATAGCTAAGTATCAAAATGATTGACCTGTACTTTTGAATCTCCTTTTTTTTTTTTTTTTTTTTAAATTAGACCGTTGGTTTTCCTGTTTGAATGGTTTAACACTAGCAATGTTCTTGTTCCTATATTGCGTGGTGTTCGCTGTGAGCCAAGGCTCCGTGTTTAAGGACCTACTTTGATCTATAATGGTTTACTTTAAACTAATCATTACTTTGATGGAAAGTTGTCTCATTCGAACTCATGCACCATCTTCTTATATCTATAAATCTTTAAAATTTCCCCTTATAAATAACTGCTTTCCAGTCCTCCAACTGAACAATCTAAATTTATGAATATAGAAAAGATATATAGATATAGGAAGATGTGGTGTGAGTGACAATGAGACAACTCTCCATCCAAATAACAATTTTAAAAAAAAGTAAACCATGATTATAGGTCAATGTACGGCCTTCAACACGGAGCCTTGGCTCACACCGAACAACAAGCTATAAAGGGCCCCAAAATTACTAGTGTAAAACCATTCAAACGGGAAAACCAACGGTCTAATCTATATAAAAAAACGAGAAACACGTATATATTATATAAACAAACGACAACTACTGTAATCTTATTCCTGACTTTGGACAGGTGCAAACATTTGCAACGGGATTAAACGTTTTAATGGATCCAAACCTTCTCCCTTTTTCTGAAACAATAGCATAACATCACAACATAGATAAACACACGATAAAATATCAATTGGCAGACTTAACTCAATCAAAAACGTAAATTAATACACAATGAACGAATGAACGAATACACATATTTCTAACGTCAAAAGACATTTACATCTTATTTATTTGTGTTCTAAACATTTTTTTTAGAACTCATTGAAGAAATGAATTTATAACAAGCGATACGGATTGTTATTTTGCACTAAGAAAAGTTCCCGTATTTATACGATCGGTTACTAGCCAAAAACGAAAGTCAAATCTCTGTGGCAACAATACATCGGAATACCCTCACGGTCATCGCGATGTAAAAGAGCGTCCACGCGGCGAGCTGATTATGTTCATAGAGATATCGATTTACCAACGGGGAAAGGTCTTTGATATCCAAAAAGAACTGTCTTCCTTCTCAATATCTTTTGCTATGTTAATAATAAATATATTTTCAGTTTGAAAAGATTTTTGATTTTCATTGTATCTGAAGTTGTCCAATTTATAGTCTGAGGCTACTCAGTTGGTATCTTCAAAGAGCGGGACATCAGCATTTGTACATTTTAATTTGTTTGGATTATTGATTTTACCATTTGAATATTCATTGTAATTTGAAGCTGTATTGGATTGGATTGTTTGAATGAATATTTCTTTTAAGTAATGATATTTTTTGTCTATTTCGATATTACCAAGGTGGATTGACTATGGCAGTGTGACCAGTAAATTAGAATCTAATAGGTGGGTAGACGTATTTGCGACCGCTTTTAAATTCCGCCATTGCATCATCACTTCAAATAGAATAATAAAAAAGAAGATGTGGTAAGATTGCCAATGAGACAACTGTCCACAAGAGACCAAAATAACGCAGACATTAACAATTATAGGTCGCCGTACGGCCTTCAACAATGAGCAAAGCCCATACTGCATAGTCAGCTATAAAAGGCCCCGATAAGACAATGTAAAACAATTCAAACGAGAAAATAACGGCCTTATTATATAAAAGAAAAATGAACGAAAACAAATATGTAACACATAACCAAACGACAACCACTGAATTACAGGCTCCTGACTTGGGAAAGGCACATACATAAATAATGTGGCGGGGTTAAACATGTTAGTTAGTTGGTTAAACCATGTGATTGAAAACAATAGACTGAACAGGTTGTTAACACTTTCAACTATCGGTAGGCTCAAGCAACATGTTCGGAATAATAAGTTCATGTGAGTGTTAATTGTGTTACAGTTACGAAATTTTAGTGATGTTGATCCTAAAACATTGAACTGGTCATGATCTAAGTTTGTGAATTATGTTTGCAGTTTTGACATGCATTGTGACGTGTCATCGTATTAATTCTATATTAGAAAACTATAGCAGTTATATTAGAAAAGTATCGCATTCATAAATTTTTGAATTAAAAAATCATCGCTATGATATAAGACAAATATCGCATTGATATTTTAAAATATAGCAGTATCGTTGACTTATAGGTGATTTTGGCGTAGCAAACAATTGAATTCATCTCAATTGCATTCCACTGAATTTGCTACATGATATTTATAGAATGTGTACATCTATGACCAGGTTGTTGGTCACCTCTGTCATATTAGTTAGTTTCTGGGGGAAACTAGCGGTAGTTGAGATAAAGTCCAAGTCGCTGGAAAGTTTACATATTTATTTCACATCCATATATTTCAAATATTAAAACATAACTGAATAACAACATAAAAACAAATATAAAATACAAATTCAAAAGACTGATTGACATACGGAAAATGAACCAATCAAATATCTTTTTATTAAATAATATTAATTCGCGTTTTGCCGAAAGCGGGGATTACGGATTAAAAACATGCTTCGTATAAGTTTGTCAAGAATGGCTTTCGGCAGTTATCACTTAGTGTCAAATTATCTATATTCTTTGTTACAAAACCTTTTATCTTAAAGACAGAAATAAATCTTTGATAATTAATCTAAATGAAAGGATTATAGTTAAGTGTAAAATACAAGTAACTTTTGAATAGCGTAAAATACAATAAACTAATAAATTATTAAAACGCAATAAGGACTCGGAATAATAATAAAAAGCATAGATTAAAGAAATATACAAAATCCTAAATGTGAACTTTGAACGAACAATTGTCGGGTCATATTACCCCGTCGGTCCCTATCTGATACTCCCGTATCAGCATGTGTAAATTATGAACGAATACTATTTCAAAATGCATAGTGGAAAAATCAAAAAGAGCAAATTTTATTTACATTATTTACAAGCGCGCTATTACGAACATTTGTCGTCCTAAATTTTCTCTCTCAAAATATCTTAAAAGGACTTGTAATTAAATCTAAGTGTGTCTAAATACCAACACGAATAGATCATGAATCAATATGTATAAAACGAACAGTCTGTAATATTTGCCACCGTGCAAATAACATATGAACACTGTGTCTCTCTCACAGAAATTCGATACTTGAATCTATATGGGAATATAAAATAAATCAGTAAATATTTATATATAAGCATTGTCATTGTATAAAGTCATTGTTCTGTCAAATAAATCTGTTTTCATCACCAACTCTATTTCGGCCTGAAATAAACACTAAGAATATCACGGAGATTCTTTTCAATCTGAACTTTGTTTCTACATATTTTAAGTTTCAGGAACATTTGTCCGAACTATTTCTGTAGCACTATAAGAATATTTATGTACAAATCTTTGTACTAATACAGTAAATACATCTATGTGAATGTAACCATTTATCAAAATGTCGCTTATACCTGATAACTATTATAAACAAAAACGCAAAATGTAGATCATTTCGGTACTTGAAAAGGCATTGTATGAAACATCGCAATACTGATTGTAAAGCTAAAAAAACATATTTTTGCAAGTAAATAAAATCTCAACATACTTCTCTTAAAATATTATGACAACTTGGCTACGAATACAAAATGCTGGTAAGAAATAAAGGGGGGGGGGGGTCAAACTGTTGAACTTCAAATTGAGAATATTAGAAAATAGAACATAAGAACGAAATAAGTATAAAACTCAAGTGTAAAAATCTTTCTGATTGTAAACATGCTGTGTGTTTTAAAACTAAACAGGTTCTGATGGAAATTTTAAGACACTCTATTGTCTGAATAAAGAAGTTCCTTTTTATACTCTAGTATATGCGAATGAACTTGTGTCGTGGTGTTGTTTGAAAAAAATGCATGTTTTGAAATAAAATGAAAGTTTAACAATGGTTTCTTTGAATGCAAAAAGCAGTTAAAAGATTTTTCAAGGTTTGATCGTTTCAGCATAGGATCGTCACTCCTATATTGAAACTCCTTTGAACACGAATTGGGTGACGAGTCCAAGTCATGATCGAAAGGGGTCGAAAGAAATGCCAAAAGTTTGGTACGAAAGTACCCGTTATACCATTGTTAGAACATGAAAATAACACCAATTTTGTAAAAATTGCAGTTACTTGATGTATGAACTGTCACTGACGTTTGTCTAATTATACGACCATTAACTTGTGTAAAAAAAACACTAGGTCCAAATTTACGACAAACATACTATGACAACCCAATATAAATTTAAATGTTGTTATATTAGTAACGTTCCCGTTTGAGGTAAAAAATAAATATGACTTTATTTTTTTTTGTATATGAAGTACTTGATTATGTTACTATCTATCAAATTGCGATGTAAAAAACAACGAGCTTGTACATTGTATGTAAGTTTTGCTATTTGAATTGAAAAATGATGTGCTATTGTAATGTCTAATTCTACAGAAGAGTACGGGGGAGCTATTTCTATCACTTTGTTTTACGTGCTTTTATACATTTAGCCTGATCCTTGCGAACTTTAAAATCATGTCTTAACTCTTCGGGAATATTTTCTTCCGGTTCATATGTATTATGTCTATGACTATATCCTAACCATTTTATTTTGTAATGCATTTTTTTGTTTATACGTTTTGCATGAATTATCCGTTCTACTTGGTACATATCTGGATCATCGTTAGTTCGGTTATCATCGTTATTTCGTTGTACTTCGTTCTCTGGCTGTATATCGTTTTGAACAATTTCGTTGGCATCCTGGGTATTTTCCTCTTCATCTTCATCGTCCGACATTTCGTCGTCAGTTGGAACATCTATATTGTTTGTAGGCCTATCTTGTGGATCGTGATACTGTTTTAACCTGTTTGCGTTAACGGGTCCTTTGATTGGTACATCGTCTGAACAGCGCCGTAGTTTGTATGTATTCTTTCCGGTTACCTCAGTTATGTAATATGGACCTTGCCATTTGTTACAAAGTTTTCTTGAGTATCCAACTGGCGTAGTCTTTGTATCCATCCAAACTTTATCTCTAATTTTAAAAGTTGCCTCTCTCGCATTTTTATCATGTTGCGCCTTGTATTTCTGCTGTGCTTCAAGCGAATTTTCTTTAGCTATCTCTCTGGCTAATAAGACATTGCTATGTAGTCCATCGATGAACAGTCTTGCGTCTGGTCCAACATTTGTGGGTGCTGTCAAAACTGTATCAATCGGCGTTCTGCATTCTCTACTAAACACCATGTAATACGGGGTATACTGTGTAGATTCTGTACACACGCTTGTGTTCATTGCATGAGCAATACTGGACAATTTATCCGGCCAATCTAATTGGTTTGCTGCTATATATGTACGAAGTTTCTCGGCTATTGTTTTATTGTTCCTCTCGCAAGTACTATTTGTTTGAGGTCTGTAGCTACTGGTTCTCATCTTTTTGATCTCAAATATATTACAAACCTCTTTTAATATATTAGACATGAAATTTTGTCCTTTATCTGTAAGAATTGCATCTGGCGCGGAATAACGGCATATCCATTGGTTGTAAAATATGTTGGCTACGTCTTTTGCACCTGTATTCTTCATAGGAAAGATTTCTACATATTTCGAGAACGAGTCTACGACAAGTAAGACATGTGAATATCCATCTGGACTCTTTCTAAATGGTCCTAAAATGTCCATATGAACCCGTCTGAAAACGTCTAGTATTGGAAGTGGCTGTAAAGGTGTCGGGCGTTTGTGCGCATCCGGCTTAGCTCTTTGACACTGTATACACGTCTGTACGTATTGTTGAATGTCACTGTACATACCAGGCCAATAGTACTTATATCTTATGGTATGATAAGTTCTTTCAATGCCACCGTGTCCACCAAGTAAACTATCATGGTATGACTTCAGGATATCGTCTCGTAGAGTTAAGGGTACTGCTAACCGTTTGACTATTCTATCCGCTCTGTGACCTTTTCCTTTCGGGTAGTATAAATGATATAATACGTCATCGTCTATGATATAATCTTGGGATTCAATAACCGTTTTTCTAGCTTTTCTGGTCTTGTCAGGTAGTTCTTTATCCAATATATATTTAATGACATCTTTGAAATTTTCATCTGTCCGTTGATCATTTACTACTTTTTCTTTTGGACTTGTGGTTATTTCGCAAATGGACGCATACGGGTCTAACTCGATGAAAGAGGCTTCTGTTTGTGTTGACGATTCGACTGTAGCTGTTGTAATAGTAGCTATTTCGGTATCGTATGGTCTTCTACTTAACGCATCAGCGTTACCATTAGCCGTTCCCTTTTTGTAGATTATTTCATAATCATAGCTCTGTAGGAACATAGCCCATCTTGCAAGTCGGCCTGTGATTTTATCCTTCGTAAGCTTCTGAGTGTGTAGTAGTGCTTCATGATCTGTATATATTGTGAATTTTCGGCTAGCCAAATAAACATGATATTGTTTAACTCCTTCAACCAAAGCTAAATATTCAAGATCCCTGATACAGTAGTTCTTTTCGGCTCCTCTTAATGATCGTCCACCATAAGCAATGACTTGTTCTCTGCCTTTATGATCTTTTTGTCCAAGAATGTAACCAATAGCGATCTGTGAAGCGTCCGTGTAGAGTATAAAATCTTTTGAAAAGTTTGGAAACGCGAGTATTGGAGATGAGATTAAAAGTTTCTTTATTTCTTCGAATGCGTTTTGACAGTCATTGTCCCATATAAATTTTGCACCTTTGACAAGTAATCTGTGTAATGGGCTAGCTATTTTGGAAAAACCTTTTACAAATTTTCTGTAATAGTTCGCAAGTCCTAAAAATGCTCTCACGTCTGTTATATTTTGTGGAATTGGAAAGGTCTTTACTGCATCTGTCTTGGTTGTGTCAACAGCAATTCCATCTTTTGACAAAACGTGGCCTAAAAACTTTACTTCTTTTGCAGCGAAAGTACATTTTGTAGGTTTAAGTTTTAGATTGGTTTCCCGTAGCTTTTGGAATAGAGTCGTAAGGTGTTGCAGATGCTCTTCAAATGTTCTTGAAAAAACGAGTACATCATCCATATAGACTAGTGCACTTTTCCAGTTTATACCACGTAAAGCTTCGGACATGACTAATTGAAAAGTGTGCGGACTGTTAGAAAGGCCGAATGGTAGTCGGTTGAATTCGAAGACTCCTTCGTGACATGTGAATGCGGTTTTATGTTTAGTCTCCGGATCTAACTTTATTTGATGGAATCCATTGAACATATCGACGGTACTGTAGAATTTCGCCTTCGCCTCGCCTAACATATCAACAATATCGTCCATTTGAACAATCGGGTGCACTTTTTTAGTCGTCAAAGTATTCAGGAGACGAAAATCAACGCAAAACCTATACTGGGGCGTGTTTGGTGTTGACGATGCTGACTTAGGACTCTTCTTTTGAACTAAACAAATGGGACTGGCCCATTCACTTTGTGACGGTTCTATAATATTGTACTTTAACATCTCTTCTACATGTTTGCTGGCTTCTCCTTTAACGGCTGGTGATTGTCTGTAGAACCTTTGTCTTACAGGTTGCGCATCGCCTGTTTCGATACGGTGGGGATGAAGATCTGTACAACCAAGTTCGGATAAATTCATAGCAAAAACGTCCCTATTTGTACCTAACATAACCATTAGTTTTTGTTTTTGTTCTTTTGTTAAATCAGAGTCAGAAAAATTGAAATTTAAACTTTTAGCTATTTCGATGTACTTTGCTTCATTATTTTTATTTTGTGTACCCTTATCTATTGAATTAATTTCTACTGTGTCATCGGTGATTTCACTTGAAATTGAGTTCTCTATAACGTCACTGAACTTGCCTATTTTTGTATTTTTCGATAACCGTACTTTTGCATTTGTAGGATTAAGGACTTGTAAAAATGTTTTATTGTTTCTTATTTGTACAAGACATGTGGCACCGACAATATTCTGTTTACCAACCAAGGCTGGGTTCGGTTCAATAATACCTAATTTAGATTTTATACTTTTGTCAACAGTTTGAACGGGGATAATGACTTCGGACCTACTGGGAATGACTTCATCGTTAACTAAAGAAATAAAGCATATGCTATTGTCATAATTATCACCATCAGTAAGGGGAACCTCGGTAATACCAGACTGGAGAACAAGGGTTTTGTCATCAAAATTGAGCCTTGCTTTTTGATTGTCTAAAAAATCTAAACCAAGAATAATAGAATGTGTAAAATTTTCAAAAATATGAAAAGTTTGTTGCATTGTTAAACGACCTATTTCTATAGGGACTTTAATTGTTCCTATTCCTCTTAAAGATGCTCCACTTGCTCCTGTTGCAAGAAGAGATGCCCTTTCAAGTGTAACCTTCTTATGCAAGTTTGCATAATAAAAATCTGCCGAAATTGCGCTAATAGTAGCTCCCGAATCAACCATAGCCATACCAGAATGATTTGCAACCCGAATTTTAATTAAATTTGATGCTTTTGTGTTATTTAAACCTGTTGCCGAAATGAATTTTGTTGGTTGCGCCGAAAAATGTTTTGGTTTTGATCTACACATTTTTGCTTTGTGGCCTATGGATTTGCATTTATTACATTTTATTCTAATAAAGCGACATTGAGATGGTATATGGTCACACTCACCGCATCTGGGGCATGGATTACGTCTGCGTTGTCGTCTTGGCGTTCTGTGACGATGTTGAACTTTGCGATCATCAAGAAGTGGTTCCACCATTGTCTGACTTGCAGTTGGTTGTTGAAATGCTTCGCTGTTTACGGCACTAATTTGTTGTAGCAACTTCTCCATTTCCGGTTGCAGTTTTGTGACGATATTATCCTGCATTCTCTTCTGGTCTTCCTCTTGTAGACATTTTGATGTCGCTTCTACTGAACGCAATCGAGTTTCTGCTTCTGCCGCTGTCTCTGGCCATTTACCGAAGGCCATTTGTCGCATAAGCTCAGGTTTACATTCATTCCGGAGTTTCCATAAAGTAAATTGTTCTCCATAATCGTGGTTTTCAGATAAAACATGAAGCCGGTTAATATAGTCTGACACTTTTTTCATCTTCGCGTTGAGAAAGGTTTATTAAATCAGTACTAGTTTGAAAATTTTGTCCTGAAGAAAATTCGTATTTCTTTAAAAACTCGCTCTTTAAATTGTTTTGACTTTTTGTTACATCCTCTGACAGTTTATTATACCATATCTGTGCGTTTTCTTCTAGAAATAGTGGAAATGCATTACAAAGTTTAGATTCATCGTAATATAGCGAAACAAAGTTTTCAAATAATTTCCACCAACGACTTGGGTTTTCGGTAAAGTCACCTTTGAATTTAGCTAATAATTTAGTAGGGTCCATTTTGAAATCAGTTGTACAGATCTATATTTACATTAAAAGTTCATCATAGTTGTGATAGGAATAAGTCCAATGGAAACGGAAAACACATTTTTCTCCTCTTTCGTCGTTTCATTTCCTCGATAAAATTTTGTAACTAGCACTTATATATAACGAAATTTTGTTAATATTAAAATTACATTTTGTCACTCGCTTGGCGTTTGAGGTACACATCTGAGATCACGGGTATTAATCCACCACATATGACCAGGTTGTTGGTCACCTCTGTCATATTAGTTAGTTTCTGGGGGAAACTAGCGGTAGTTGAGATAAAGTCCAAGTCGCTGGAAAGTTTACATATTTATTTCACATCCATATATTTCAAATATTAAAACATAACTGAATAACAACATAAAAACAAATATAAAATACAAATTCAAAAGACTGATTGACATACGGAAAATGAACCAATCAAATATCTTTTTATTAAATAATATTAATTCGCGTTTTGCCGAAAGCGGGGATTACGGATTAAAAACATGCTTCGTATAAGTTTGTCAAGAATGGCTTTCGGCAGTTATCACTTAGTGTCAAATTATCTATATTCTTTGTTACAAAACCTTTTATCTTAAAGACAGAAATAAATCTTTGATAATTAATCTAAATGAAAGGATTATAGTTAAGTGTAAAATACAAGTAACTTTTGAATAGCGTAAAATACAATAAACTAATAAATTATTAAAACGCAATAAGGACTCGGAATAATAATAAAAAGCATAGATTAAAGAAATATACAAAATCCTAAATGTGAACTTTGAACGAACAATTGTCGGGTCATACATCTACAAATGATAAATCGTGCATTTATGATTCATTTATTCAATAATTCAATTTTCTCGTTTAAAAACACCTTGCTTGTTATTACATAAAATAACTCATGAAAATTATACACCAGATGTATGTCATGTTAAATGTCACCCTGTTTAAGAAAAGAGTCATTACTTTATACCGAGAAATCTGCCTTTCTTCGTACAAATGCTAACATTCGTCTGAAATTTCCCACAATGCAACTCGTTGATATAAGACAATATCGCTCGTTGATATAAGAAAAGCTTTTATCGAATCGCTTCTTCCATAGACTGTGTATAATCACTGTTGTTATATAACATATCAATGAAGTATAAAATAATAAAATGAACGCCTATAAATATTCAAATATTGTGATAGCAGTGCATATATCAAATAAACTTGACTGCACCGACACATTTAGGGGTGTATTTCACGGTATATCATATGAAATTAACCGGTATCTATAATACTAAAATTACGAGGTCCAATTTGTCAGCCGTCATCACGTAAAAACGACGAATCAAAGAATACAACTTTATATATAACTAATATAGTACAAAGGTGTAGATTAAAAATTACACCACTTCAGGCCCTTTTGTTTTCCACGTAATTAATATTGCCAATAATTAAGAAGTTCCGGGTCGAGTCCGATACCGATACCAATAGTATATTCATCTGTTACCTATTACCTTATATGTACGTTCCGCATCTGACAGGCGCACTACCAAACGGTGTATTTAGGATTATGCTTTATACACGGGTCATAAGATTTGAAAGCAGAGAAAACTGTGTATCTTAATATAATCGGCATGACTTTATCAGATGAAAATACTAATACTAAAATAAGGCTTGCGCATAGTTATATACTTTAATTCAGTCACGGACCTGCGAAATCACGGGTGTGTTCTAGTATTTACTAAAATTTCTACGGAAACGTACACTTGTCACTATCGTTCATGTACAAATACATCTTTGATATGATTTTACACACTAGGTAGTCATCATCTCATAAAACTTTTCATTAACATAATTAAACTAGGAGACTTTGGAAATATTCCCCATTGTATTTCTATATAACAGAAAAGAACCAAATGTTCATGGTAAAGCTTAAATATGTACATCTATAATAACCGGGGGGAGTCGATATTAACCATGCATGCCATGAAAACACGGCAAATACTGCTACTTAAGTATTCAACTATGTTATTCTTGAATGTTAATAATGAGTTGAAATTACATTCAGATAATAATGCTATACTACAAATCATTCTATTTCTTTTAACATGTTAACATGGTTAAAGAAATATGGTCAATATATTATATATTCTATATCAATCAAACAGTTTTTCTATGTTTCAGTCCCTGTAAATAACCATGCCAAATTTATACATTCACACAAACCTGAAAAATGATGACATCCCTTTAGATTTTGAAGAAAAGTTGACTAAGAAGGTAGCTTCAGTTATGGGTGTTCCTACAGAGGTAAGTGCCTTGATAATAAATAAACTCATCACAAAAAAATGTCCCTTTAAAATCGTCCCATGAGAACCAGCGGTGCTCCTCTTCTTGTAGACTTCTTCCTTTATTCATATGAGGTTGGTTTCCTACAGCAACTTCTTATGAAGAAAGAAAAGACGTATCCTTAAACTTTATGTTTTGATATATAATTATTGATGATATTCTCTCACTAAAAAAATCAAAATGTGTGACTTTAATTAACGCATCTATCCTATAGTACTTTCGATAAAGGATACAACAGATATAACTGAGTTTGTCTCATATCGTGACTTACATTTAGAAATTAACAATATGAGTCAGTTGAAAAGAAAACTTTACGACAAAAAAATGATTTCAGCTTCCAGATTGTGAAATTCATTTCTATTCCAGCAGCGCCTGTATACGTAGCATATATCTCCTAGTTGATACGATATTCCAGGCTTGTGCTTCAATTGATAGAGGGTTGCTGCTCAAAAGAAAGTTATTAAATCAAGAGTTTCATGTCGTGTAGTTGTTTGTATTAACATAAACAATACGACGGGTGCCAAATGCGGAGCAGACTCTGCTAACCCTTTCGGAGCACCTAAGATCACTCGAGCTGTTCGTGGGGTTCGTGTTACTCATTCCTTAGTTTGCTAAAAGGACTGGATATTTAACATTGCGACATTTCTTTTTATTATTATAAAGCCATGACATTTTTCAAATCTTAAGATTTGTCATGTGAGTTGCAAAGATCGAGGAATTGTTCGAAAAACATTTTCTTAAGTTTAATAATGATTCAAAGCCTCTGGTAGACACTTTATGTTTAGAGAAATGTAAGAACAATGTAGTCTGACTTTGAATTTCGTCCAATGTCGGAAAAATATCCGGACGCACTTTTTTTCGTTTTTCTCCCAAAATAACCCAAACTGAATAATTATAAGAATGGATGACAAATGCGACAATACATGGTACCTATAGGACACAGAGGCATGATGATTGATTTATTGCGGAAGGAAGAGAACGTTATTCTTAGTCTTTGGTATATACAAAGTTCAGACAAAACGTAAACCGGATGTCTAGTCTGACTTATAATTTCGTCCAATGTCGGAAAAATATCCGGACGCAGTTTTTTTCGTTTTTCTCCCAAAATAACCCAAACTGAATAATTATAAGAATAGAGAAAAATGAGCTGGATTTATGAAGAACAGAAGAACAAAATAGGTGTATAAAAATATAGAAGAACACAGAATAGAAAGACCCCCATCAAGACCCTCAGATATGTCTTCCTCTACTGTTTATGGCGTTGCCGTAATGGATTTTCTCAGAAGTACAGTGACTGATATCAGAGTGTAGGATACACGACAGCATAATTATTCTTTATTAAACTAAAGTAAACAAAACACGATGAAACCAACTGTGTGTGCATTGCAATGCAATAATTAAAATACCGGTAGTACATAACCTTGCCATACCGTCAAAGAGTTTTATGAAACATTGGTGTACGTTTTTTCATGATTAAGAGAGATACATAATAAGAAGAAGATGTGGTATGCATGATGACCATTCAGACAACTCTCCACCAGAGACCAACTGGCATAGCAATTTACAACTTTAGGTCACTGTACAAGCTTCAACAATGAGCAAAACACATACTGCATAGTCAGCTATAAAATGGTAACCTATTAACTGAACATTAAAAATATTGACTCATTTTATAGCTGATGTTTATCGTTGAAATAATATATGTCACGGCACCCCCCTTTTCTATAAAAACAGTAACAAAACACAAAATAATGTAAAAGACAAAAGCAAAACACAAAAGAAAAATGTTTCTCAAACCTAATAGGAAACAAAACAAGTTGCTTCTTTCAGAGGTTAGCATACTATGTTAAGGGTTTTAAATCCTTATATAGTACACAATTCGCTATAGTTTCCTCAGAGAAGGTATTGAAAAAATCCGAATCGTTTATATACGTATTATATACGTTTGTAAGGCTTTTGGGATTTTTCGTAATTTTTGAATTTTTGATCAGTACAGATTAAAATTTAAAAGTTCCAAAAAATTTTGAACAACAGATCAATCATTAATTGAGTCGTCATCATGAATTTTTCTTGATAAAAAACACAAATTTTGCAAAACTTTGAAATATTTTCTTTTATCATACCTTTTTAAACAAATATTATTTACAAATAAGTTTCCAAAGCACATTTGATAATCCAACCTCAGACTAGTAAACAGTTTTATTACGGTCTAGTGCTGTTGGTAAACCCTCAACAGGTGTGAGTATTACCCGTACGTTCATTGGGCGCACGGGGTAAATCATAACGGTTCACCACTCTTCTCTCCTCTTTACACATTGTATGATAGTGGAAAGTGGGATGGTTTAGTTTTAAATACATTTAATTAAAGTTTATTTCCTAAACGTCATTCTGCAGCAGTGGGGAATGACATTCGTTAGTGGTCGCATGTCATATCGTAACCCCCCCCCCCCCCAAAAAAAAAGAAATAAAAAGAAATCTCCCCCCTTATTAAGAAAGTGACGTGGTAATAGCAGATCGTTGATTGTTTCTGTTGACTCCATTTATATCTCATGAAATCGAGACAACTAAGAGCGAGACATATTGTGTGGTGTTCTGTCTATGTGTCGTAGTTTTTATGAATACATCAACGAGTCAATTTATTTTTACTTCACAATTGATTTTCCGAGTACACTGTTGGCTGAAAAAA
Organism: Mytilus edulis; assembly: GCF_963676685.1. Taxonomy (NCBI): domain Eukaryota; kingdom Metazoa; phylum Mollusca; class Bivalvia; order Mytilida; family Mytilidae; genus Mytilus; species Mytilus edulis. Next base: position 42,083,566 of record NC_092350.1, read on the forward strand.
AAAGGATATCAAATATGATAGCACTTATGAGACATAAGGTTATGACACCCGTCTTCTGTTGAAGATTTTACACGTCTCCGTGAGATGTCTGCGATTATTTGTGTAGTTTAGTTGCTGTCTCATTGACGTATACCTCACATCCCCTTTTATTCATATACACTAAATTTTACGTGTACATTGCTGGTTGAAAAAATATGAATCTGATAGCACTCATAAGACATAATGTTATAACTCTTGTCTTTTGTTGAAGTCTACACGTCTCCCTCTAGATGTCTTTCGGTTATTACTGTAGTTCGGTTGCTGTCTCATTGACGTATACAAAACATCTCCTTTTATTCGAGCGTCACTTTTTTTTTACATGTGGGCTGATGACTGAAAAAAAATCGTAGCATATAAATCTGATAGGACTGTCAGTTATGTTTTTGTAGCAAATATGGTGATGTATGATTTGAGTGTTTTTTTTTACTTAAAGTCACGCAGCAAATATTTCACGACTATTAAAGCCATTGTGTCAGTTGGTTTCATCGTGTTTTGTTTACTTTAGTTTAATAAAGAATAATTATGCTGTCGTGTATCCTACACTCTGATATCAGTCACTGTACTTCTGAGAAAATCCATTACGGCAACGCCATAAACAGTAGAGGAAGACATATCTGAGGGTCTTGATGGGGGTCTTTCTATTCTGTGTTCTTCTATATTTTTATACACCTATTTTGTTCTTCTGTTCTTCATAAATCCAGCCCATTTTTCTCTATTCTTAATATTTCAACACCCTGTCATTCATTATTCTTAATCGGTTTTGGCGTATTTTTCTCTTTTCTTTATTTTGATAGGCCATTTATTTTGCACGTTTCGCCTATTATTCTCTATTCAGTAAATCCCATCCAGACCCTCATAAATCTATAATATGTGTGTGCATTGCAATGCAATAATTAAAATACCGGTAGTACATAACCTTGCCATACCGTCAAAGAGTTTTATGAAACATTGGTGCACGTTTTTTCATGATTAAGAGAGATACATAATAAGAAGAAGATGTGGTATGCATGATGACCATTCAGACAACTCTCCACCAGAGACCAACTGGCATAGCAATTTACAACTTTAGGTCACTGTACAAGCTTCAACAATGAGCAAAACACATACTGCATAGTCAGCTATGAAATGGTAACCTATTAACTGAACATTAAAAATATTGACTCATTTTATAGCTGATGTTTATCGTTGAAATAATCTATGTCACGGCACCCCCCTTTTCTATAAAAACAGTAACAAAACACAAAATAATGTAAAAGACAAAAGCAAAACACAAAAGAAAAATGTTTCTCAAACCTAATAGGAAACAAAACAAGCTGCTTCTTTCAGAGGTTAGCATACTATGTAAAGGGTTTTAAATCCTTATATAGTACACAATTCGCTATAGTTTCCTCAGAGAAGGTATTGAAAAAATCCTAATCGTTTATATACGTATTATATACGTTTGTAAGGCTTTTGGCATTTTTCGTAATTTTTGAATTTTTGATCAGTACAGATTAAAATTAAAAAGTTCCAAAAAATTTTGAACAACAGATCAATCATTAATTGAGTCTTCATCATGAATTTTTCTTGATAAAAAACACAAATTTTGCAAAACTTTGAAATATTTTCTTTTATCATACCTTTTTAAACAAATAATATTTACAAATAAGTTTCCAAAGCACATTTGATAATCCAACCGCAGTCTAGTAAACAGTTTTATTACGGTCTAGTGCTGTTGGTAAACCTCTACCCTCAACGGGTGTGAGTATTACCCGTACGTTCATTGGGCGCACGGGGTAAATCATAACGGTTCACCACTCTTCTCTTCTCTTTACACATTGTATGATAGTGGAAAGTGCGATGGTTTAGTTTTAAATACATTTAATTAAAGTTTATTTCCTAAACGTCAATCTGCAGCAGTGGGGAATGACATTCGTTAGTGGTCGCATGTCATATCGTAACCCCCCCCCCCCCCCAAAAAAAAAAAAGAAATAAAAAGAAATCTCCCCCCTTATTAAGAAAGTGACGTGGTAATAGCAGATCGTTGATTGTTTCTGTTGACTCCATTTATATCTCATGAAATCGAGACAACTAAGAGCGAGACATATTGTGTTTGCGTGGTGTTCTGTCTATGTGTCGTAGTTTTTATGAATACATCAACGAGTCAATTTATTTTTACTTCACAATTGATTTTCCGAGTACACTGTTGGCTGAAAAAAAAGGCTATCAAATATGATAGCACTTATGAGACATAAGGTTATGACACCCGTCTTCTGTTGAAGATTTTACACGTCTCCGTGAAATGTCTGCGATTATTTGTGTAGTTTAGTTGCTGTCTCATTGACGTATACCTCACATCTCCTTTTATTCATATACACTAAATTTTACGTGTACATTGCTGGTTGAAAAAATATGAATCTGATAGCACTCATAAGACATAATGTTATAACTCTTGTCTTTTGTTGAAGTCTACACGTCTCCCTCTAGATGTCTTTCGGTTATTACTGTAGTTCGGTTGCTGTCTCATTGACGTATACAAAACATCTCCTTTTATTCGAGCGTCACTTTTTTTTTTACATGTGGGCTGATGACTGAAAAAAAATCGTAGCATATAAATCTGATAGGACTGTCAGTTATGTTTTTGTAGCAAATATATATGGTGATGTATGATTTGAGTGGTTTTTTTTACTTAAAGTCACGCAGCAAATATTTCACGACTATTAAAGCCATTGTGTCAGTTGGTTTCATCGTGTTTTGTTTACTTTAGTTTAATAAAGAATAATTATGCTGTCGTGTATCCTACACTCTGATATCAGTCACTGTACTTCTGAGAAAATCCATTACGGCAACGCCATAAACAGTAGAGGAAGACATATCTGAGGGTCTTGATGGGGGTCTTTCTATTCTGTGTTCTTCTATATTTTTATACACCTATTTTGTTCTTCTGTTCTTCATAAATCCAGCCCATTTTTCTCTATTCTTAATATTTCAACACCCTGTCATTCATTATTCTTAATCGGTTTTGGCGTATTTTTCTCTTTTCTTTATTTTGATAGGCCATTTATTTTGCACGTTTCGCCTATTATTCTCTATTCAGTAAATCCCATCCAGACCCTCATAAATCTATAATATGTGTGTGCATTGCAATGCAATAATTAAAATACCGGTAGTACATAACCTTGCCATACCGTCAAAGAGTTTTATGAAACATTGGTGCACGTTTTTTCATGATTAAGAGAGATACATAATAAGAAGAAGATGTGGTATATGCATGATGACCATTCAGACAACTCTCCACCAGAGACCAACTGGCATAGCAATTTACAACTTTAGGTCACTGTACAAGCTTCAACAATGAGCAAAACACATACTGCATAGTCAGCTATGAAATGGTAACCTATTAACTGAACATTAAAAATATTGACTCATTTTATAGCTGATGTTTATCGTTGAAATAATCTATGTCACAACAGTAACAAAACACAAAATAATGTAAAAGACAAAAGCAAAACACAAAAGAAAAATGTTTCTCAAACCTAATAGGAAACAAAACAAGCTGCTTCTTTCAGAGGTTAGCATACTATGTAAAGGGTTTTAAATCCTTATATAGTACACAATTCGCTATAGTTTCCTCAGAGAAGGTATTGAAAAAATCCGAATCGTTTATATACGTATTATATACGTTTGTAAGGCTTTTGGCATTTTTCGTAATTTTTGAATTTTTGATCAGTACAGATTAAAATTAAAAAGTTCCAAAAAATTTTGAACAACAGATCAATTATTAATTGAGTCTTCATCATGAATTTTTCTTGATAAAAAACACAAATTTTGCAAAACTTTGAAATATTTTCTTTTATCATACCTTTTTAAACAAATAATATTTACAAATAAGTTTCCAAAGCACATTTGATAATCCAACCGCAGTCTAGTAAACAGTTTTATTACGGTCTAGTGCTGTTGGTAAACCTCTACCCTCAACGGGTGTGAGTATTACCCGTACGTTCATTGGGCGCACGGGGTAAATCATAACGGTTCACCACTCTTCTCTCCTCTTTACACATTGTATGATAGTGGAAAGTGGGATGGTTTAGTTTTAAATACATTTAATTAAAGTTTATTTCCTAAACGTCAATCTGTAGCAGTGGGGAATGACATTCGTTAGTGGTCGCATGTCATATCGTAACCCCCCCCCCCCCAAAAAAAAAAAAAATAAAAAAAAATCTCCCCCCTTATTAAGAAAGTGACGTGGTAATAGCAGATCGTTGATTGTTTCTGTTGACTCTATTTATATCTCATGAAATCGAGACAACTAAGAGCGAGACATATTGTGTTTGTGTGGTGTTCTGTCTATGTGTCGTAGTTTTTATGAATACATCAACGAGTCAATTTATTACGTGTCCATTGCTGGTTGAAAAAATATGAATCTGATAGCACTCATAAGACATAATGTTATAACTCTTGTCTTTTGTTGAAGTCTACACGTCTCCCTCTAGATGTCTTTCGGTTATTACTGTAGTTCGGTTGCTGTCTCATTGACGTATACAAAACATCTCCTTTTATTCGAGCGTCACTTTTTTTTTACATGTGGGCTGATGACTGAAAAAAAATCGTAGCATATAAATCTGATAGGACTGTCAGTTATGTTTTTGAAGCAAATATGGTGATGTATGATTTGAGTGGTTTTTTTTACTTAAAGTCACGCAGCAAATATTTCACGACTATTAAAGCCATTGTGTCAGTTGGTTTCATCGTGTTTTGTTTACTTTAGTTTAATAAAGAATAATTATGCTGTCGTGTATCCTACACTCTGATATCAGTCACTGTACTTCTGAGAAAATCCATTACGGCAACGCCATAAACAGTAGAGGAAGACATATCTGAGCGTCTTGATGGAGGTCTTTCTATTCTGTGTTCTTCTATATTTTTATACACCTATTTTGTTCTTCTGTTCTTCATAAATCCAGCCCATTTTTCTCTATTCTTAATATTTCAACACCCTGTCATTCATTATTCTTAATCGGTTTTTGGCGTATTTTTCTCTTTTTTCTTTATTTTGATAGGCCATTTATTTTGCACGTTTCGCCTATTATTCTCTATTCAGTAAATCCCATCCAGACCCTCATAAATCTATAATATGTGTGTGCATTGCAATGCAATAATTAAAATACCGGTAGTACATAACCTTGCCATACCGTCAAAGAGTTTTATGAAACATTGGTGCACGTTTTTTCATGATTAAGAGAGATACATAATAAGAAGAAGATGTGGTATGCATGATGACCATTCAGACAACTCTCCACCAGAGACCAACTGGCATAGCAATTTACAACTTTAGGTCACTGTACAAGCTTCAACAATGAGCAAAACACATACTGCATAGTCAGCTATGAAATGGTAACCTATTAACTGAACATTAAAAATATTGACTCATTTTATAGCTGATGTTTATCGTTGAAATAATCTATGTCACGGCACCCCCCTTTTCTATAAAAACAGTAACAAAACACAAAATAATGTAAAAGACAAAAGCAAAACACAAAAGAAAAATGTTTCTCAAACCTAATAGGAAACAAAACAAGCTGCTTCTTTCAGAGGTTAGCATAGTACTATGTAAAGGGTTTTAAATCCTTATATACTACACAATTCGCTATAGTTTCCTCAGAGAAGGTATTGAAAAAAATCCGAATCGTTTATATACGTATTATATACGTTTGTAAGGCTTTTGGCATTTTTCGTAATTTTTGAATTTTTGATCAGTACAGATTAAAATTAAAAAGTTCCAAAAAATTTTGAACAACAGATCAATCATTAATTGAGTCTTCATCATGAATTTTTCTTGATGAAAAACACAAATTTTGCAAAACTTTGAAATATTTTCTTTTATCATACCTTTTTAAACAAATAATATTTACAAATAAGTTTCCAAAGCACATTTGATAATAATCCAACCGCAGTCTAGTAAACAGTTTTATTACGGTCTAGTGCTGTTGGTAAACCTCTACCCTCAACGGGTGTGAGTATTACCCGTACGTTCATTGGGCGCACGGGGTAAATCATAACGGTTCACCACTCTTCTCTCCTCTTTACACATTGTATGATAGTAGAAAGTGGGATGGTTTAGTTTTAAATACATTTAATTAAAGTTTATTTCCTAAACGTCAATCTGCAGCAGTGGGGAATGACATTCGTTAGTGGTCGCATGTCATATCGTAACCCCCCCCCCCCCCCCCCAAAAAAAAAAAGAAATAAATAAAAATCTCCCCCCTTATTAAGAAAGTGACGTGGTAATAGCAGATCGTTGATTGTTTCTGTTGACTCCATTTATATCTCATGAAATCGAGACAACTAAGAGCGAGAAATATTGTGTTTGTGTGGTGTTCTGTCTATGTGTCGTAGTTTTTATGAATACATCAACGAGTCAATTTATTACGTGTACATTGCTGGTTGAAAAAATATGAATCTGATAGCACTCATAAGACATAATGTTATAACTCTTGTCTTTTGTTGAAGTCTACACGTCTCCCTCTAGATGTCTTTCGGTTATTACTGTAGTTCGGTTGCTGTCTCATTGACGTATACAAAACATCTCCTTTTATTCGAGCGTCACTTTTTTTTTTTTACATGTGGGCTGATGACTGAAAAAAAATCGTAGCATATAAATCTGATAGGACTGTCAGTTATGTTTTGGTAGCAAATATGGTGATGTATGATTTGAGTGTGTTTTTTTACTTAAAGTCACGCAGCAAATATTTCACGACTATTAAAGCCATTGTGTCAGTTGGTTTCATCGTGTTTTGTTTACTTTAGTTTAATAAAGAATAATTATGCTGTCGTGTATCCTACACTCTGATATCAGTCACTGTACTTCTGAGAAAATCCATTACGGCAACGCCATAAACAGTAGAGGAAGACATATCTGAGGGTCTTGATGGGGGTCTTTCTATTCTGTGTTCTTCTATATTTTTATACACCTATTTTGTTCTTCTGTTCTTCATAAATCCAGCCCATTTTTCTCTATTCTTAATATTTCATCACCCTGTCATTCATTATTCTTAATCGGTTTTGGCGTATTTTTCTTTTTTTCTTTATTTTGATAGGCCATTTATTTTGCACGTTTCGCCTATTATTCTCTATTCAGTAAATCCCATCCAGACCCTCATAAATCTATAATATGTGTGTGCATTGCAATGCAATAATTAAAATACCGGTAGTACATAACCTTGCCATACCGTCAAAGAGTTTTATGAAACATTGGTGCACGTTTTTTCATGATTAAGAGAGATACATAATAAGAAGAAGATGTGGTATGCATGATGACCATTCAGACAACTCTCCACCAGAGACCAACTGGCATAGCAATTTACAACTTTAGGTCACTGTACAAGCTTCAACAATGAGCAAAACACATACTGCATAGTCAGCTATGAAATGGTAACCTATTAACTGAACATTAAAAATATTGACTCATTTTATAGCTGATGTTTATCGTTGAAATAATCTATGTCACGGCACCCCCCTTTTCTATAAAAACAGTAACAAAACACAAAATAATGTAAAAGACAAAAGAAAAATGTTTCTCAAACCTAATAGGAAACAAAACAAGCTGCTTCTTTCAGAGGTTAGCATACTATGTAAAGGGTTTTAAATCCTTATATAGTACACAATTTGCTATAGTTTCCTCAGAGAAGGTATTGAAAAAATCCGAATCGTTTATATACGTATTATATACGTTTGTAAGGCTTTTGGCATTTTTCGTAATTTTTGAATTTTTGATCAGTACAGATTAAAATTCAAAAGTTCCAAAAAATTTTTGAACAACAGATCAATCATTAATTGAGTCTTCATCATGAATTTTTCTTGATAAAAAACACAAATTTTGAAAAACTTTGAAATATTTTCTTTTATCATAGTTCCGGTTTTGGATTTGGATGACGACGACGCGCCTTCTAAACCAGAGGAAAAAGTTTGTGTTGTATAACTAGCCATCCGTTGATGGTTAGTCAATATTATTCCTTATATTGTTTTAGTAGAACTATTTGTGGCCATATTTTGTGCTTTTTTGACACTTATTAAGACTTTCTCACCTCCCTTCACCATGTCTGGTGGAAGGGGGGATGGTCGTTCCATTAAAGAGAAAACTGTATTAGTGGATGTAGGTGATAACCGGAATATAAAAGCTGCCGATGTCATCGCTAATGTGGAAAAAGAAGTTGGTGAGGGAACTGTCCTTGCATGTGTTCCAAAAAGCGGTAATAGTTATGAGCTGACGTTGACTGATAAAGATGCTTTGGATTTGATTGTAGACACAGGTTTCAAGGTGAATGACTCAAATTTTATACCCAGAGCTATTTTTTCGCGTGATAAAGTTGTCAGTTTTTTCAACGTGTCACATTATGTGCCTGATACAGAAATACGTGAGAAATTACTGGAGTTTGGTGTTATACTTAAGTCGCCTATTAAGCGGAAAATGCACCCTGGTACGGACGTCGCAAATGGTACGAGGTATGTAGTAGTTCGATTTCCCCCTGAACGACAAAGTCTACCATATACTTTGAAACTTTCAACTGGCGTGAGTTCTTTCGAATATATAAGAGTAGTTCACGACGAACAGAAGAGAGTCTGTACCCAGTGTTTTGAGACAAGTCATGTTTATGCAAACTGTCCTGATAACATTTGCTACAAGTGTAAACGCTTCGGACATCTAGCAAAAGCTTGTGAAACTCCGCCGTGTGAAACATGTCATAAAGTGTTATCATACTGTCGGTGTGAGCCGGTATGGAACAGGGGTGAAAATGAAAATGAAACAACTAATAATGACACAGAAAACGATATCAATGCTAACAACTCGAGAAACGAAACAAATTCCGACATTCCTGAACGTGAAACAAACACTGAACAACAAGAAAATGAGGGTATGAAAGAGAATGAAGCTGGAGACGAACACACGGATGGAGCTAATGGTGATGTTGATAACATGGAGCAGAGTGATGATGACGATGATAACACGGCGAAAAGTGACGGTGAAGACGATGATGATACCATGGAGGAAAGTAATGCTGACGACGATGCCAAAGATGAACAATTTGTTGAAAACGCTAAAAAAGACAATGATGTAACAGTTTCCGATGAAAAACAAATGTCTGGTGTTGATAATGATGAACTAGATTTGATGACTGATGATGAACATTCAAACAAACAAGAGACAGTAAATGTTGATAATAAAATGCATAAAAAAGGGGGGTCTAGCCCATCAAAATTAGAACCACAGCCAGTTCCTCGTGGGCCTAATTTGACCGATACTGCTGGTAAAAAAACAAAAGTAAATGTATCTAAGGAAGCTGATATTGAAATGACCGACGAGGAATTGGCTGCGAATATGAGTAAAGTTAGGAGGAAACGTTTAGTTTCATCTCCGAAAGTTACTTCAGATGAGCTTAAAAAATTAAGGAGGGAACCCAAGAGTAAAAAATCAAATTCAAGTTCATAGGTATAAAATTACTTTCTTTCTTACTTTTTGTACTGATGGTTAATATTGTATCTATTAATGCTAATGGTTTGAGGGATCAGTCAAAATTCCAAAAGTTTTGTTCTTTTTGTTCGGAAAATTATTATGATGTTGTAGCTATCCAAGAAACTTTTTGGTCAGATGATTTAGTTACTAGTTTTGCTAAGTTTTGGAACGGTAAAATATTTTACTCGTGTGCTGAAACACATAGACAAGGTGTTGCTTTCTTGATAAGTAAAAAGGTTGAACAAGAAGTAAATTATATACAAAGTTTTGACGGTAGATGTGTACATATTCAATTACAACAAGATGACAAATTAATAAATATTGTTAATTGTTACGCACCTAATTCTGTTCTTGAAAGAAATACTTTTTTCGAAAATTTGAGCGGAAAATTGTTAAATACAGAAAATATTATTTTGTTGGGTGATATGAACACATCTATGTCAAAACTTGACAGGTGCGGAAAAACACAACACACAGAAGACAAATCATACAAAACAATAAATCAGTTGTGCGAAAATTTTAATATTTATGATATATGGCGAGCAAGAAATCCAACATCACGAATATTCTCTTGGCGTCGAGTTGTACAAAATAATTTAATCCAGAGTAGATTGGATTTTATATTTATTCCAAAGTCCTTTTCTGTATTTGTGAAGAACGTTTATTATAAACATAATGCGTTCAGCGATCATTCTTTTGTAAATCTGAATATAGATTTTAGTGAAATTGAAAGAGGCCCGGGCTTATGGATATTCAACAACAAATTGTTAGATGACGAAGAGTTTGTAAACAAAATAAATAAATTAATTGAAACCGAAAAACAATGTCCTCTTTATGACGACGAACCTTTGGTTTGGTATGATAATTTAAAATATAAAATAAAGCAACTAGCAAAAGTTATTGCGCAAGATAAATCCCGTGCCGAAAAATCGGAATATTTTAAAATTCAAAGAGAATTTGAAAAAATTTCATTAGCTGTAGCTAATAATGAAATTGTTGACCTAAATAAATTTGAGGAAGTTAAATTGAAATTAAAATGTCACGAAGAAAACATTTGTAAAGGCGCAATTTTGCGTTCTAAAGCCCATTGGGCAATAGATGGTGACAAAAATTCTAAATATTTTTTACAACTTGAAAAATATAAACAAAACTGTAATGTTATAAAAGAATTAAAAAATAGTGATAATAATATAGTCACATCTACGGAGGCAATTCTTGATGAAGTTCATAAATTTTATAAAGATTTATATTCTTGTACATCAATAAACAAAGATAAAGCAAATGAAATTTTAAATTTTATTTCGGAAAAAGTTTCTGAAGATGATATGGAAAATTTAGAAGCGGAATTTAGTTTAGATGACATAAAAACCGCTTTATTTAGTATGTCTAAAAATAAATCCCCGGGTCCCGATGGACTAACTGTGGAATTCTTTTGTCATTTCTTCCATTCGTTCGGAGAAATATTTTTGAAAATTTTTAAAGCCATTGAAGAAGAAAAACTTATGACAAGATCTATGAGACATGGCATAATTACTTTGGTCTATAAAAATAAAGGAGACAAAAATATGTTAAAAAACTTTAGACCCATTTCATTGTTATGTGTGGATTATAAAATAATGGCTAGAATAATGTCTAACAGACTAAAATTTGTTTTGCCGAAATTGATTTCTATTTATCAAACGTGTTGTATCCCTGGACGAGATATTGCAGATACAACTGCAAGTATTAGAGATTTAATTGAAATCATTGAAAACGATGATTTAGAAGCTTTTCTTATAAAAGTTGACCAGGAAAAGGCTTTTGACAAAGTTGATCATGATTATTTATATTTAGTTTTAGAAAAATTTGGCTTTGGTCCTAAATTTATTCAGTGGATAAAAATATTTTATAAAAATGTAAACAGTAGCGTAAAATGTAATGGCTTTTTAACAAAATATGTCAAACTAAATAATTCAATAAAACAAGGATGTCCCGTGTCTGCTCTTCTTTACGTTCTAGTTGCGGAACCATTAGGGCAGGCAATAATAAAGAATAAAAATATTAAAGGTGTTGTTATTCCTAATTCAAATAAAGAGGCAAAAATTTTTCAACATGCAGATGATACTAATATTTTTACTGCCGACAAAAATTCTATAAAAGAAACATTTAAAATTTTGAATTTATATAGTGAGGCATCAGGTGCTAAAATTAATAAACAAAAATCTGAAATTTTATGCTTAGGTTCTGGTAGCATAAATGATCAAGAACTAAATACATTGCAAATTCAGCGTTGTGAAACTGTAACTAAAGTTCTAGGAATTTATGTTGGTAAAGATAAACAGTTATGTGAATTATTGAATTGGAAAGATAAAATTAAAAAAATAAAAACAATTTTATTTTTTTGGAATAAAAGAGATCTAACACTACCTGGTAGAGCAGTTGTTCTTACTTCGCTTATAATGTCTAGATTTTATTATACTTTAACAGTATGTCCATTACCAGAGAACATAAAAAACGAAATTCGATTAATAGTTTTAAAATTTCTTTGGCAACATAAGTCCCATTTGGTAAAGTATCAAACAATAATTGGCGAAAAATTAGTAGGAGGTTTAAAGATTCCAGATATTTTTCTAAAAATGCAAGCTTTTAGATTAAAATTCCTTAGAAAATATCTTGACCCGAATTGTCAATCAATTTGGAAAAGTGCGCTTGATTATTTCATTACTAAAGTTGAAAATATGGATTTAAAACAAAACATTGTGTTCACGTATTTGAATTCCAAGCATTTGAAACACTTACCGCTTTATTATCAAGAAATGTTTAATGCCTATTATAGAATAAAATCCAAGATAGAATTTGAAATTGAAATTCAACATGTGTACAATAATCCTATTTTTTGTAATCCAAATATAAAGCTAAACGGCAAAATGCTTCTTTTCGAAAAATTCATTCACTCAGGTTTGATCCAGATAGTAATTCCCGGATTTTTTACTTCCGGTTCGATAGTAGAAATAATTCAACAAAATTTTCCTGACGAAAAACCACATGAAATAAAAGCTGCATACGACAAGATTTTAAGATGTATTCCTGAAATGTGGAAAATTTTACTGAAATCCATAAACCCGTTAAATACCGAGAGTATTCCGAAGTTACTTATTTGTTTAGAAAACGGCAGAGAAGTTCCGTTTTTAGGGGCAGTTACAAAATTATTTTACAAACTCTTACTGTCAGAAATGTTTGAAACGCCCACAGCTGAAAAGCATTGGGAGGAGAATTATCCGTCGATCAATTTTACTAAATTATATTCAGTAGCCAATCAGAATGGTCTACCTCCTGACTGTCATTGTCTGAACTTTAGGTTGGTTCACAGGGCTATTTTTACCTTAGAAAAGTTGTTTAAATTTGGTCAAGTGGTCAGCAAGACATGCAAAGCGTGCGGCCTATATACAGAAAACTTGTTCCACCTGTTCGCCTTATGTCCGAAGTTGACCCCGATACATAACTTTCTGAAAGATATGTTACATAACATTTTTATTGATTACCCCCCTGATATTGTGAATTTGATAAATTATGAGGAACTGATGATATAGACAATAACTGTTTAGTGTCTTTAAATATCAGCTGTATTTGTACGAGGCTAGGAAACAAGGTGTATGCGAGCTTTTAGCGAGCTACTACACCTGTTTCGAGCCGAGTACAAATACAGCTGATATTTAAAGACACTAAACAGTTATTGTCTTTATCCTGCAATTAATTATGTATATTGTTTGTGTTTTGAAAGACACAAAAAACTAACACATTTAGCACTTATTTTCGATCTGAAACCCCTTTGAGGCCCGCGTAGTAATGTCAAAATCACACATTACGCGGAAGACGGGTTCGCAAAAAAAGAATCTCGAATAGTCAACAATTATACATCGATCAAGGTGAATAATTATCTATTTTAACATAACAATTAATTTCAACAGTAAAAACAAATAACAAAATATTGTCAAATTTGAAACAGAAGTTTACCAGTTGTCCTACGCTTCAAACTTGACATTCACTAAACATGCATGCTGAAATTGACAAGGTTGATTTTGTAAAACAATCATACACATCCAAGTTTTGAAATCGACAATTGCCATCGTCATTGGAATACAACTGGAACACACATTTTAAGGTCACACAGGTTCAAACAATACTCAGTCCGGCAGTGGGCGGAGCTTTAAAGCGATATCTGTATAGTATACAGATACAGCAACGCGATATCTGTAGGGCTGTATCTGTATAGTAGGACACCCAATTGCAGGATAAATTTGGATACCTTGGTAGTTCAAAGATTGTGAACACATATTTTTTGAACTTTTTTCTGAGTATAGCAAGATTATGCATCTTTAAAACACGCAATCTTAAAGTGTTTCATGACAAAGAAATAGACACAGTGAGACTATTCAAATTTACAATTAGAAAATACATAGAATATGCATACACTTATTACAAAATAAAACATCAACAACAGATCTTCGATAAATATTTTCTACGCAATAATTCCTTACTACGTATTGAAGACGAGAAAATAATTTTATTTTTTTAAACACATGAAATCTATATCAAACTGATTACAATTGTTAACTAGCAGTTTTTGAACATTTCATTTAGAACCGTTAAGAGAACATTATAATTTTGGAAAAACAAGGAAAAAAGGAAAATTGTCCGAAAAATCACTGTCAAATAGGTGTGTTTGACTTTTGAGAAAATATTAGAGTTATCTCTCTTTGGGTATACGTTGAATTAATTGCCATTGTTTTACAAACACTTGTCTTTTAAAAAATATATCTAGATGGAAATCATTACTAACAAAAAGGTTAATACTAACAACTCTGTACATACCAAAGATGGCACCAAAGAGGTTTGTCTCTTGGTGTTTTTATGTAAATAGTAAATAAATAATTTTAATGATAAAAAAAAAATTACGGTCTAGTGCTGTTGGTAAACCTCTACCCTCAACGGGTGTGAGTATTACACGTACGTTCATTGGGGCGCACGGGGCAAATCATAACGGTTCACCACTCTTCTCTCCTCTTTACACATTGTATGATAGTGGAAAGTGGGATGGTTTAGTTTTAAATACATTTAATTAAAGTTTATTTCCTAAACGTCAATCTGCAGCAGTGGGGAATGACATTCGTTAGTGGTCGCATGTCATATCGTAACCCCCCCCCCCCCCCCAAAAAAAAAGAAATAAAAAAAAATCTCCCCCCTTATTAAGAAAGTGACGTGGTAATAGCAGATCGTTGATTGTTTCTGTTGACTCCATTTATATCTCATGAAATCGAGACAACTAAGAGCGAGACATATTGTGTTTGTGTGGTGTTCTGTCTATGTGTCGTAGTTTTTATGAATACATCAACGAGTCAATTTATTTTTACTTCACAATTGATTTTCCGAGTACACTGTTGGCTGAAAAAAAAGGATATCAAATATGATAGCACTTATGAGACATAAGGTTATGACACCCGTCTTCTGTTGAAGATTTTAACGTCTCCGTGAGATGTCTGCGATTATTTGTGTAGTTTAGTTGCTGTCTCATTGACGTATACCTCACATCTCCTTTTATTCATATACACTAAATTTTACGTGTACATTGCTGGTTGAAAAAATATGAATCTGATAGCACTCATAAGACATAATGT
The DNA here is from genome assembly GCF_963676685.1 of Mytilus edulis. Taxonomy (NCBI): domain Eukaryota; kingdom Metazoa; phylum Mollusca; class Bivalvia; order Mytilida; family Mytilidae; genus Mytilus; species Mytilus edulis. The sequence continues at coordinate 42,098,749 of NC_092350.1, forward strand.
TATAACTCTTGTCTTTTGTTGAAGTCTACACGTCTCCCTCTAGATGTCTTTCGGTTATTACTGTAGTTCGGTTGCTGTCTCATTGACGTATACAAAACATCTCCTTTTATTCGAGCGTCACTTTTTTTTAACATGTGGGCTGATGACTGAAAAAAAATCGTAGCATATAAATCTGATAGGACTGTCAGTTATGTTTTTGTAGCAAATATGGTGATGTATGATTTGAGTGTTTTTTTTTACTTAAAGTCACGCAGCAAATATTTCACGACTATTAAAGCCATTGTGTCAGTTGGTTTCATCGTGTTTTGTTTACTTTAGTTTAATAAAGAATAATTATGCTGTCGTGTATCCTACACTCTGATATCAGTCACTGTACTTCTGAGAAAATCCATTACGGCAACGCCATAAACAGTAGAGGAAGACATATCTGAGGGTCTTGATGGGGGTCTTTCTATTCTGTGTTCTTCTATATTTTTATACACCTATTTTGTTCTTCTGTTCTTCATAAATCCAGCCCATTTTTCTCTATTCTTAATATTTCATCACCCTGTCATTCATTATTCTTAATCGGTTTTGGCGTATTTTTCTCTTTTCTTTATTTTGATAGGCCATTTATTTTGCACGTTTCGCCTATTATTCTCTATTCAGTAAATCCCATCCAGACCCTCATAAATCTATAATATGTGTGTGCATTGCAATGCAATAATTAAAATACCGGTAGTACATAACCTTGCCATACCGTCAAAGAGTTTTATGAAACATTGGTGCACGTTTTTTCATGATTAAGAGAGATACATAATAAGAAGAAGATGTGGTATGCATGATGACCATTCAGACAACTCTCCACCAGAGACCAACTGGCATAGCAATTTACAACTTTAGGTCACTGTACAAGCTTCAACAATGAGCAAAACACATACTGCATAGTCAGCTATGAAATGGTAACCTATTAACTGAACATTAAAAATATTGACTCATTTTATAGCTGATGTTTATCGTTGAAATAATCTATGTCACGGCATCCCCCTTTTCTATAAAAACAGTAACAAAACACAAAATAATGTAAAAGACAAAAGCAAAACACAAAAGAAAAATGTTTCTCAAACCTAATAGGAAACAAAACAAGCTGCTTCTTTCAGAGGTTAGCATACTATGTATAGGGTTTTAAATCCTTATATAGTACACAATTCGCTATAGTTTCCTCAGAGAAGGTATTGAAAAAATCCGAATCGTTTATATACGTATTATATACGTTTGTAAGGCTTTTGGCAGTTTTCGTAATTTTTGAATTTTTGATCAGTACAGATTAAAATTAAAAAGTTCCAAAAAATTTTGAACAACAGATCAATCATTAATTGAGTCTTCATCATGAATTTTTCTTGATAAAAAACACAAATTTTGCAAAACTTTGAAATATTTTCTTTTATCATACCTTTTTAAACAAATAATATTTACAAATAAGTTTCCAAAGCACATTTGGTAATCCAACCGCAGTCTAGTAAACAGTTTTATTACGGTCTAGTGCTGTTGGTAAACCTCTACCCTCAACGGGTGTGAGTATTACCCGTACGTTCATTGGGCGCACGGGGTAAATCATAACGGTTCACCACTCTTCTCTCCCAGTCTTTACACATTGTATGATAGTGGAAAGTGGGATGGTTTAGTTTTAAATACAATTAATTAAAGTTTATTTCCTAAACGTCAATCTGCAGCAGTGGGAAATGACATTCGTTAGTGGTCGCATGTCATATCGTAACCCCCCCCCCCCCCCCCAAAAAAAAAAAGAAATAAAAAAAAATTCCCCCCTTATTAAGAAAGTGACGTGGTAATAGCAGATCGTTGATTGTTTCTGTTGACTCCATTTATATCTCATGAAATCGAGACAACTAAGAGCGAGACATATTGTGTTTGTGTGGTGTTCTGTCTATGTGTCGTAGTTTTTATGAATACATCAACGAGTCAATTTATTTTTACTTCACAATTGATTTTCCGAGTACACTGTTGGCTGAAAAAAAAGGATATCAAATATGATAGCACTTATGAGACATAAGGTTATGACACCCGTCTTCTGTTGAAGATTTTAACGTCTCCGTGAGATGTCTGCGATTATTTGTGTAGTTTAGTTGCTGTCTCATTGACGTATACCTCACATCTCCTTTTATTCATATACACTAAATTTTACGTGTACATTGCTGGTTGAAAAAATATGAATCTGATAGCATTCATAAGACATAATGTTATAACTCTTGTCTTTTGTTGAAGTCTACACGTCTCCCTCTAGATGTCTTTCGGTTATTACTGTAGTTCGGTTGCTGTCTCATTGACGTATACAAAACATCTCCTTTTATTCGAGCGTCACTTTTTTTTTACATGTGGGCTGATGACTGAAAAAAAATCGTAGCATATAAATCTGATAGGACAGTCAGTTATGTTTTTGTAGCAAATATGGTGATGTATGATTTGAGTGTTTTTTTTTACTTAAAGTCACGCAGCAAATATTTCACGACTATTAAAGCCATTGTGTCAGTTGGTTTCATCGTGTTTTGTTTACTTTAGTTTAATAAAGAATAATTATGCTGTCGTGTATCCTACACTCTGATATCAGTCACTGTACTTCTGAGAAAATCCATTACGGCAACGCCATAAACAGTAGAGGAAGACATATCTGAGGGTCTTGATGGGGGTCTTTCTATTCTGTGTTCTTCTATATTTTTATACACCTATTTTGTTCTTCTGTTCTTCATAAATCCAGCCCATTTTTCTCTATTCTTAATATTTCATCACCCTGTCATTCATTATTCTTAATCGGTTTTGGCGTATTTTTCTCTTTTCTTTATTTTGATAGGCCATTTATTTTGCACGTTTCGCCTATTATTCTCTATTCAGTAAATCCCATCCAGACCCTCATAAATCTATAATATGTGTGTGCATTGCAATGCAATAATTAAAATACCGGTAGTACATAACCTTGCCATACCGTCAAAGAGTTTTATGAAACATTGGTGCACGTTTTTTCATGATTAAGAGAGATACATAATAAGAAGAAGATGTGGTATGCATGATGACCATTCAGACAACTCTCCACCAGAGACCAACTGGCATAGCAATTTACAACTTTAGGTCACTGTACAAGCTTCAACAATGAGCAAAACACATACTGCATAGTCAGCTATGAAATGGTAACCTATTAACTGAACATTAAAAATATTGACTCATTTTATAGCTGATGTTTATCGTTGAAATAATCTATGTCACGGCACCCCCCTTTTCTATAAAAACAGTAACAAAACACAAAATAATGTAAAAGAGAAAAGCAAAACACAAAAGAAAAATGTTTCTCAAACCTAATAGGAAACAAAACAAGCTGCTTCTTTCAGAGGTTAGCATACTATGTATAGGGTTTTAAATCCTTATATAGTACACAATTCGCTATAGTTTCCTCAGAGAAGGTATTGAAAAAATCCGAATCGTTTATATACGTATTATATACGTTTGTAAGGCTTTTGGCATTTTTCGTAATTTTTGAATTTTTGATCAGTACAGATTAAAATTAAAAAGTTCCAAAAAATTTTGAACAACAGATCAATCATTAATTGAGTCTTCATCATGAATTTTTCTTGATAAAAAACACAAATTTTGCAAAACTTTGAAATATTTTCTTTTATCATACCTTTTTAAACAAATAATATTTACAAATAAGTTTCCAAAGCACATTTGGTAATCCAACCGCAGTCTAGTAAACAGTTTTATTACGGTCTAGTGCTGTTGGTAAACCTCTACCCTCAACGGGTGTGAGTATTACCCGTACGTTCATTGGGGCGCACGGGGTAAATCATAACGGTTCACCACTCTTCTCTCCCAGTCTTTACACATTGTATGATAGTGGAAAGTGGGATGGTTTAGTTTTAAAAACAATTAATTAAAGTTTATTTCCTAAACGTCAATCTGCAGCAGTGGGGAATGACATTCGTTAGTGGTCGCATGTCATATCGTAACCCCCCCCCCCCCCCCCCCCCCCCCCAAAAAAAAAGAAATAAAAAAAAATTCCCCCCTTATTAAGAAAGTGACGTGGTAATAGCAGATCGTTGATTGTTTCTGTTGACTCCATTTATATCTCATGAAATCGAGACAACTAAGAGCGAGACATATTGTGTTTGTGTGGTGTTCTGTCTATGTGTCGTAGTTTTTATGAATACATCAACGAGTCAATTTATTTTTACTTCACAATTGATTTTCCGAGTACACTGTTGGCTGAAAAAAAAGGATATCAAATATGATAGCACTTATGAGACATAAGGTTATGACACCCGTCTTCTGTTGAAGATTTTAACGTCTCCGTGAGATGTCTGCGATTATTTGTGTAGTTTAGTTGCTGTCTCATTGACGTATACCTCACATCTCCTTTTATTCATATACACTAAATTTTACGTGTACATTGCTGGTTGAAAAAATATGAATCTGATAGCATTCATAAGACATAATGTTATAACTCTTGTCTTTTGTTGAAGTCTACACGTCTCCCTCTAGATGTCTTTCGGTTATTACTGTAGTTCGGTTGCTGTCTCATTGACGTATACAAAACATCTCCTTTTATTCGAGCGTCACTTTTTTTTTACATGTGGGCTGATGACTGAAAAAAAATCGTAGCATATAAATCTGATAGGACAGTCAGTTATGTTTTTGTAGCAAATATGGTGATGTATGATTTGAGTGGTTTTTTTTACTTAAAGTCACGCAGCAAATATTTCACGACTATTAAAGCCATTGTGTCAGTTGGTTTCATCGTGTTTTGTTTACTTTAGTTTAATAAAGAATAATTATGCTGTCGTGTATCCTACACTCTGATATCAGTCACTGTACTTCTGAGAAAATCCATTACGGCAACGCCATAAACAGTAGAGGAAGACATATCTGAGGGTCTTGATGGGGGTCTTTCTATTCTGTGTTCTTCTATATTTTTATACACCTATTTTGTTCTTCTGTTCTTCATAAATCCAGCCCATTTTTCTCTATTCTTAATATTTCATCACCCTGTCATTCATTATTCTTAATCGGTTTTGGCGTATTTTTCTCTTTTCTTTATTTTGATAGGCCATTTATTTTGCACGTTTCGCCTATTATTCTCTATTCAGTAAATCCCATCCAGACCCTCATAAATCTATAATATGTGTGTGCATTGCAATGCAATAATTAAAATACCGGTAGTACATAACCTTGCCATACCGTCAAAGAGTTTTATGAAACATTGGTGCACGTTTTTTCATGATTAAGAGAGATACATAATAAGAAGAAGATGTGGTATGCATGATGACCATTCAGACAACTCTCCACCAGAGACCAACTGGCATAGCAATTTACAACTTTAGGTCACTGTACAAGCTTCAACAATGAGCAAAACACATACTGCATAGTCAGCTATGAAATGGTAACCTATTAACTGAACATTAAAAATATTGACTCATTTTATAGCTGATGTTTATCGTTGAAATAATCTATGTCACGGCACCCCCCTTTTCTATAAAAACAGTAACAAAACACAAAATAATGTAAAAGAGAAAAGCAAAACACAAAAGAAAAATGTTTCTCAAACCTAATAGGAAACAAAACAAGCTGCTTCTTTCAGAGGTTAGCATACTATGTATAGGGTTTTAAATCCTTATATAGTACACAATTCGCTATAGTTTCCTCAGAGAAGGTATTGAAAAAATCCGAATCGTTTATATACGTATTATATACGTTTGTAAGGCTTTTGGCATTTTTCGTAATTTTTGAATTTTTGATCAGTACAGATTAAAATTAAAAAGTTCCAAAAAATTTTGAACAACAGATCAATCATTAATTGAGTCTTCATCATGAATTTTTCTTGATAAAAAACACAAATTTTGCAAAACTTTGAAATATTTTCTTTTATCATACCTTTTTAAACAAATAATATTTACAAATAAGTTTCCAAAGCACATTTGGTAATCCAACCGCAGTCTAGTAAACAGTTTTATTACGGTCTAGTGCTGTTGGTAAACCTCTACCCTCAACGGGTGTGAGTATTACCCGTACGTTCATTGGGGCGCACGGGGTAAATCATAACGGTTCACCACTCTTCTCTCCCAGTCTTTACACATTGTATGATAGTGGAAAGTGGGATGGTTTAGTTTTAAATACAATTAATTAAAGTTTATTTCCTAAACGTCAATCTGCAGCAGTGGGGAATGACATTCGTTAGTGGTCGCATGTCATATCGTAACCCCCCCCCCCCCCCCAAAAAAAAAGAAATAAAAAAAAATTCCCCCCTTATTAAGAAAGTGACGTGGTAATAGCAGATCGTTGATTGTTTCTGTTGACTCCATTTATATCTCATGAAATCGAGACAACTAAGAGCGAGACATATTGTGTTTGTGTGGTGTTCTGTCTATGTGTCGTAGTTTTTATGAATACATCAACGAGTCAATTTATTTTTACTTCACAATTGATTTTCCGAGTACACTGTTGGCTGAAAAAAAAAGGATATCAAATATGATAGCACTTATGAGACATAAGGTTATGACACCCGTCTTCTGTTGAAGATTTTAACGTCTCCGTGAGATGTCTGCGATTATTTGTGTAGTTTAGTTGCTGTCTCATTGACGTATACCTCACATCTCCTTTTATTCATATACACTAAATTTTACGTGTACATTGCTGGTTGAAAAAATATGAATCTGATAGCATTCATAAGACATAATGTTATAACTCTTGTCTTTTGTTGAAGTCTACACGTCTCCCTCTAGATGTCTTTCGGTTATTACTGTAGTTCGGTTGCTGTCTCATTGACGTATACAAAACATCTCCTTTTATTCGAGCGTCACTTTTTTTTTACATGTGGGCTGATGACTGAAAAAAAATCGTAGCATATAAATCTGATAGGACTGTCAGTTATGTTTTTGTAGCAAATATGGTGATGTATGATTTGAGTGGTTTTTTTTTACTTAAAGTCACGCAGCAAATATTTCACGACTATTAAAGCCATTGTGTCAGTTGGTTTCATCGTGTTTTGTTTACTTTAGTTTAATAAAGAATAATTATGCTGTCGTGTATCCTACACTCTGATATCAGTCACTGTACTTCTGAGAAAATCCATTACGGCAACGCCATAAACAGTAGAGGAAGACATATCTGAGGGTCTTGATGGGGGTCTTTCTATTCTGTGTTCTTCTATATTTTTATACACCTATTTTGTTCTTCTGTTCTTCATAAATCCAGCCCATTTTTCTCTATTCTTAATATTTCATCACCCTGTCATTCATTATTCTTAATCGGTTTTGGCGTATTTTTCTCTTTTCTTTATTTTGATAGGCCATTTATTTTGCACGTTTCGCCTATTATTCTCTATTCAGTAAATCCCATCCAGACCCTCATAAATCTATAATATGTGTGTGCATTGCAATGCAATAATTAAAATACCGGTAGTACATAACCTTGCCATACCGTCAAAGAGTTTTATGAAACATTGGTGCACGTTTTTTCATGATTAAGAGAGATACATAATAAGAAGAAGATGTGGTATGCATGATGACCATTCAGACAACTCTCCACCAGAGACCAACTGGCATAGCAATTTACAACTTTAGGTCACTGTACAAGCTTCAACAATGAGCAAAACACATACTGCATAGTCAGCTATGAAATGGTAACCTATTAACTGAACATTAAAAATATTGACTCATTTTATAGCTGATGTTTATCGTTGAAATAATCTATGTCACGGCACCCCCCTTTTCTATAAAAACAGTAACAAAACACAAAATAATGTAAAAGACAAAAGCAAAACACAAAAGAAAAATGTTTCTCAAACCTAATAGGAAACAAAACAAGCTGCTTCTTTCAGAGGTTAGCATACTATGTATAGGGTTTTAAATCCTTATATAGTACACAATTCGCTATAGTTTCCTCAGAGAAGGTATTGAAAAAATCCGAATCGTTTATATACGTATTATATACGTTTGTAAGGCTTTTGGCATTTTTCGTAATTTTTGAATTTTTGATCAGTACAGATTAAAATTAAAAAGTTCCAAAAAATTTTGAACAACAGATCAATCATTAATTGAGTCTTCATCATGAATTTTTCTTGATAAAAAACACAAATTTTGCAAAACTTTGAAATATTTTCTTTTATCATACCTTTTTAAACAAATAATATTTACAAATAAGTTTCCAAAGCACATTTGGTAATCTAACCGCAGTCTAGTTCGGAGGACGTGTTTTTCAACAGACTGTCGGCATACCAATGGGAACAAACTGTGCCCCTCTACTTGCTGACTTGTTTCTTTATTATTATGAGGCTGACTTCATGCAGGAACTTCTTAGGAAGAAAGATAAGAAGTTAGCAATATCCTTTAACTCTACTTTCCGCTATATAGATGACGTTCTTTCACTAAACAATTCAAAATTTGGTGACTATGTGGAACGCATCTATCCCATCGAATTGGAGATAAAGGATACTACAGATACAGTTAAGTCAGCTTCATATCTTGACTTACATCTAGAAATTGACAATGAGGGTCGGTTGAAGACAAAACTTTACGACAAAAGAGATGATTTCAGCTTTCCAATTGTGAACTTTCCATTTCTAAGTAGCAACATTCCAGCAGCACCTGCATACGGGGTATATATCTCTCAATTGATACGATATTCCCGTGCTTGCATTTCCTATCATGATTTTCTTGATAGAGGGTTACTGCTCACAAGGAAGCTATTAAATCAAGAGTTCCAAATGGTGAAGTTGAAATCATCCCTTCGTAAATTTTACGGACGCCATCACGAGTTGGTTGACCGTTATGGAATAACCATTTCACAAATGATATCGGATATGTTCCTCACGTCGTAACTACAATCCCCTTCCCTTTCATGAATTTGACCTACCGAATTAGACTATTTACCGGATTTGTAATCACATAAGCAACACGACGGGTGCCGCATGTGGAGCAGGATCTGCTTACCCTTCCGGAGCACCTGAGATCACCCCTAGTTTTTGGTGGGGTTCGTGTTGTTTATTCTTTAGTTTTCTATGTTGTGTCATGTGTACTATCGTTTTTCTGTTTGTCTTTTTCATTTTTAGCCATGGCGTTGTCAGTTTGTTTTAGATTTATGAGTTTGACTGTCCCTTTGGTATCTTTCGTCCCTCTTCTAGTAAACAGTTTTATTACGGTCTAGTGCTGTTGGTAAACCTCTACCCTCAACGGGTGTGAGTATTACCCGTACGTTCATTGGGCGCACGGGGTAAATCATAACGGTTCACCACTCTTCTCTCCCAGTCTTTACACATTGTATGATAGTGGAAAGTGGGATGGTTTAGTTTTAAATACAATTAATTAAAGTTTATTTCCTAAACGTCAATCTGCAGCAGTGGGGAATGACATTCGTTAGTGGTCGCATGTCATATCGTAACCCCCCCCCCCCCCAAAAAAAAAAGAAATAAAAAAAAATTCCCCCCTTATTAAGAAAGTGACGTGGTAATAGCAGATCGTTGATTGTTTCTGTTGACTCCATTTATATCTCATGAAATCGAGACAACTAAGAGCGAGACATATTGTGTTTGTGTGGTGTTCTGTCTATGTGTCGTAGTTTTTATGAATACATCAACGAGTCAATTTATTTTTACTTCACAATTGATTTTCCGAGTACACTGTTGGCTGAAAAAAAAGGATATCAAATATGATAGCACTTATGAGACATAAGGTTATGACACCCGTCTTCTGTTGAAGATTTTAACGTCTCCGTGAGATGTCTGCGATTATTTGTGTAGTTTAGTTGCTGTCTCATTGACGTATACCTCACATCTCCTTTTATTCATATACACTAAATTTTACGTGTACATTGCTGGTTGAAAAAATATGAATCTGATAGCATTCATAAGACATAATGTTATAACTCTTGTCTTTTGTTGAAGTCTACACGTCTCCCTCTAGATGTCTTTCGGTTATTACTGTAGTTCGGTTGCTGTCTCATTGACGTATACAAAACATCTCCTTTTATTCGAGCGTCACTTTTTTTTTACATGTGGGCTGATGACTGAAAAAAAATCGTAGCATATAAATCTGATAGGACAGTCAGTTATGTTTTTGTAGCAAATATGGTGATGTATGATTTGAGTGGTTTTTTTTACTTAAAGTCACGCAGCAAATATTTCACGACTATTAAAGCCATTGTGTCAGTTGGTTTCATCGTGTTTTGTTTACTTTAGTTTAATAAAGAATAATTATGCTGTCGTGTATCCTACACTCTGATATCAGTCACTGTACTTCTGAGAAAATCCATTACGGCAACGCCATAAACAGTAGAGGAAGACATATCTGAGGGTCTTGATGGGGGTCTTTCTATTCTGTGTTCTTCTATATTTTTATACACCTATTTTGTTCTTCTGTTCTTCATAAATCCAGCCCATTTTTCTCTATTCTTAATATTTCATCACCCTGTCATTCATTATTCTTAATCGGTTTTGGCGTATTTTTTCTCTTTTCTTTATTTTGATAGGCCATTTATTTTGCACGTTTCGCCTATTATTCTCTATTCAGTAAATCCCATCCAGACCCTCATAAATCTATAATATGTGTGTGCATTGCAATGCAATAATTAAAATACCGGTAGTACATAACCTTGCCATACCGTCAAAGAGTTTTATGAAACATTGGTGCACGTTTTTTCATGATTAAGAGAGATACATAATAAGAAGAAGATGTGGTATGCATGATGACCATTCAGACAACTCTCCACCAGAGACCAACTGGCATAGCAATTTACAACTTTAGGTCACTGTACAAGCTTCAACAATGAGCAAAACACATACTGCATAGTCAGCTATGAAATGGTAACCTATTAACTGAACATTAAAAATATTGACTCATTTTATAGCTGATGTTTATCGTTGAAATAATCTATGTCACGGCACCCCCCTTTTCTATAAAAACAGTAACAAAACACAAAATAATGTAAAAGACAAAAGCAAAACACAAAAGAAAAATGTTTCTCAAACCTAATAGGAAACAAAACAAGCTGCTTCTTTCAGAGGTTAGCATACTATGTATAGGGTTTTAAATCCTTATATAGTACACAATTCGCTATAGTTTCCTCAGAGAAGGTATTGAAAAAATCCGAATCGTTTATATACGTATTATGTACGTTTGTAAGGCTTTTGGCATTTTTCGTAATTTTTTGAATTTTTGATCAGTACAGATTAAAATTAAAAAGTTCCAAAAAATTTTGAACAACAGATCAATCATTAATTGAGTCTTCATCATGAATTTTTCTTGATAAAAAACACAAATTTTGCAAAACTTTGAAATATTTTCTTTTATCATACCTTTTTAAACAAATAATATTTACAAATAAGTTTCCAAAGCACATTTGGTAATCCAACCGCAGTCTAGTAAACAGTTTTATTACGGTCTAGTGCTGTTGGTAAACCTCTACCCTCAACGGGTGTGAGTATTACCCGTACGTTCATTGGGGCGCACGGGGTAAATCATAACGGTTCACCACTCTTCTCTCCCAGTCTTTACACATTGTATGATAGTGGAAAGTGGGATGGTTTAGTTTTAAATACAATTAATTAAAGTTTATTTCCTAAACGTCAATCTGCAGCAGTGGGGAATGACATTCGTTAGTGGTCGCATGTCATATCGTAACCCCCCCCCCCAAAAAAAAAAAAATAAAAAAAATTTCCCCCCTTATTAAGAAAGTGACGTGGTAATAGCAGATCGTTGATTGTTTCTGTTGACTCCATTTATATCTCATGAAATCGAGACAACTAAGAGCGAGACATATTGTGTTTGTGTGGTGTTCTGTCTATGTGTCGTAGTTTTTATGAATACATCAACGAGTCAATTTATTTTTACTTCACAATTGATTTTCCGAGTACACTGTTGGCTGAAAAAAAAGGATATCAAATATGATAGCACTTATGAGACATAAGGTTATGACACCCGTCTTCTGTTGAAGATTTTAACGTCTCCGTGAGATGTCTGCGATTATTTGTGTAGTTTAGTTGCTGTCTCATTGACGTATACCTCACATCTCCTTTTATTCATATACACTAAATTTTACGTGTACATTGCTGGTTGAAAAAATATGAATCTGATAGCATTCATAAGACATAATGTTATAACTCTTGTCTTTTGTTGAAGTCTACACGTCTCCCTCTAGATGTCTTTCGGTTATTACTGTAGTTCGGTTGCTGTCTCATTGACGTATACAAAACATCTCCTTTTATTCGAGCGTCACTTTTTTTTTACATGTGGGCTGATGACTGAAAAAAAATCGTAGCATATAAATCTGATAGGACAGTCAGTTATGTTTTTGTAGCAAATATGGTGATGTATGATTTGAGTGGTTTTTTTTACTTAAAGTCACGCAGCAAATATTTCACGACTATTAAAGCCATTGTGTCATTTGGTTTCATCGTGTTTTGTTTACTTTAGTTTAATAAAGAATAATTATGCTGTCGTGTATCCTACACTCTGATATCAGTCACTGTACTTCTGAGAAAATCCATTACGGCAACGCCATAAACAGTAGAGGAAGACATATCTGAGGGTCTTGATGGGGGTCTTTCTATTCTGTGTTCTTCTATATTTTTATACACCTATTTTGTTCTTCTGTTCTTCATAAATCCAGCCCATTTTTCTCTATTCTTAATATTTCATCACCCTGTCATTCATTATTCTTAATCGGTTTTGGCGTATTTTTCTCTTTTCTTTATTTTGATAGGCCATTTATTTTGCACGTTTCGCCTATTATTCTCTATTCAGTAAATCCCATCCAGACCCTCATAAATCTATAATATGTGTGTGCATTGCAATGCAATAATTAAAATACCGGTAGTACATAACCTTGCCATACCGTCAAAGAGTTTTATGAAACATTGGTGCACGTTTTTTCATGATTAAGAGAGATACATAATAAGAAGAAGATGTGGTATGCATGATGACCATTCAGACAACTCTCCACCAGAGACCAACTGGCATAGCAATTTACAACTTTAGGTCACTGTACAAGCTACAACAATGAGCAAAACACATACTGCATAGTCAGCTATGAAATGGTAACCTATTAACTGAACATTAAAAATATTGACTCATTTTATAGCTGATGTTTATCGTTGAAATAATCTATGTCACGGCACCCCCCTTTTCTATAAAAACAGTAACAAAACACAAAATAATGTAAAAGACAAAAGCAAAACACAAAAGAAAAATGTTTCTCAAACCTAATAGGAAACAAAACAAGCTGCTTCTTTCAGAGGTTAGCATACTATGTATAGGGTTTTAAATCCTTATATAGTACACAATTCGCTATAGTTTCCTCAGAGAAGGTATTGAAAAAATCCGAATCGTTTATATACGTATTATATACGTTTGTAAGGCTTTTGGCATTTTTCGTAATTTTTGAATTTTTGATCAGTACAGATTAAAATTAAAAAGTTCCAAAAAATTTTGAACAACAGATCAATCATTAATTGAGTCTTCATCATGAATTTTTCTTGATAAAAAACACAGTTCCGGTTTTGGATTTGGATGACGAAGACGTGCCTTCTAAACCAGAGGAAAATCTGATAAGTTTGTGTTGTATAACTAGCCATCCGTTGATGTTTAGTCAATATTATTCCTTATATTGTTTAAGTAGAACTATTTGTGGCCATATTTTGTGCTTTTTTGACACTTATTAAGACTTTCTCACCTCCCTTCACCATGTCTGGTGGAAGGGGGGATGGTCGTTCCATTAAAGAGAAAACTGTATTAGTGGATGTAGGTGATAACCGGAATATAAAAGCTGCCGATGTCATCGCTAATGTGGAAAAAGAAGTTGGTGAAGGAACTGTCCTTGCATGTGTTCCAAAAAGCGGTAATAGTTATGAGCTGACGTTGACTGATAAAGATGCTTTGGATTTGATTGTAGACACAGGTTTCAAGGTGAATGACTCAAATTTTATACCCAGAGCTATTTTTTCGCGTGATAAAGTTGTCAGTTTTTTCAACGTGTCACATTATGTGCCTGATACAGAAATACGTGAGAAATTACTGGAGTTTGGTGTTATACTTAAGTCGCCTATTAAGCGGAAAATGCACCCTGGTACGGACGTCGCAAATGGTACGAGGTATGTAGTAGTTCGATTTCCCCCTGAACGACAAAGTTTACCATATACTTTGAAACTTTCAACTGGCGTGAGTTCTTTCGAATATATAAGAGTAGTTCATGACGAACAGAAGAGAGTCTGTACCCAGTGTTTTGAGACAAGTCATGTTTATGCAAACTGTCCTGATAACATTTGCTACAAGTGTAAACGCTTCGGACATCTAGCAAGAGCTTGTGAAACTCCGCCGTGTGAAACATGTCATAAAGTGTTATCATACTGTCGGTGTGAGCCGGTATGGAACAGGGGTGAAAATGAAAATGAAACAACTAATAATGACACAGAAAACGATATCAATGCTAACAACTCGAGAAACGAAACAAATTCCGACATTCCTGAACGTAAAACAAACACTGAACAACAAGAAAATGATGGTATGAAAGAGAATGAAGCTGGAGACGAACACACGGATGGAGCTAATGGTGATGTTGATAACATGGAGCAGAGTGATGATGACGATGATAACACGGCGAAAAGTGACGGTGAAGACGATGATGATACCATGGAGGAAAGTAATGCTGACGACGATGCCAAAGATGAACAATTTGATGAAAACGCTAAAAAAGACAATGATGTAACAGTTTCCGATGAAAAACAAATGTCTGGTGTTGATAATGATGAACTAGATTTGATGACTGATGATGAACATTCAAACAAACAAGAGACAGTAAATGTTGATAATAAAATGCATAAAAAAGGGGGGTCTAGCCCATCAAAATTAGAACCACAGCCAGTTCCTCGTGGGCCTAATTTGACCGATACTGCTGGTAAAAAAACAAAAGTAAATGTATCTAAGGAAGCTGATATTGAAATGACCGACGAGGAATTGGCTGCGAATATGAGTAAAGTTAGGAGGAAACGTTTAGTTTCATCTCCGAAAGTTACTTCAGATGAGCTTAAAAAATTAAGGAGGGAACCCAAGAGTAAAAAATCAAATTCAAGTTCATAGGTATAAAATTACTTTCTTTCTTACTTTTTGTACTGATGGTTAATATTGTATCTATTAATGCTAATGGTTTGAGGGATCAGTCAAAATTCCAAAAGTTTTGTTCTTTTTGTTCGGAAAATTATTATGATGTTGTAGCTATCCAAGAAACTTTTTGGTCAGATGATTTAGTTACTAGTTTTGCTAAGTTTTGGAACGGTAAAATATTTTACTCGTGTGCTGAAACACATAGACAAGGTGTTGCTTTCTTGATAAGTAAAAAGGTTGAACAAGAAGTAAATTATATACAAAGTTTTGACGGTAGATGTGTACATATTCAATTACAACAAGATGACAAATTAATAAATATTGTTAATTGTTACGCACCTAATTCTGTTCTTGAAAGAACTACTTTTTTCGAAAATTTGAGCGGAAAATTGATAAATACAGAAAATATTATTTTGTTGGGTGATATGAACACATCTATGTCAAAACTTGACAGGTGCGGAAAAACACAACACACAGAAGACAAATCATACAAAACAATAAATCAGTTGTGCGAAAATTTTAATATTTATGATATATGGCGAGCAAGAAATCCAACATCACGAATATTCTCTTGGCGTCGAGTTGTACAAAATAATTTAATCCAGAGTAGATTGGATTTTATATTTATTCCAAAGTCCTTTTCTGTATTTGTGAAGAACGTTTATTATAAACATAATGCGTTCAGCGATCATTCTTTTGTAAATCTGAATATAGATTTTAGTGAAATTGAAAGAGGCCCGGGCTTATGGATATTCAACAACAAATTGTTAGATGACGAAGAGTTTGTAAACAAAATAAATAAATTAATTGAAACCGAAAAACAATGTCCTCTTTATGACGACGAACCTTTGGTTTGGTATGATAATTTAAAATATAAAATAAAGCAACTAGCAAAAGTTATTGCGCAAGATAAATCCCGTGCCGAAAAATCGGAATATTTTAAAATTCAAAGAGAATTTGAAAAAATTTCATTAGCCGTAGCTAATAATGAAATTGTTGACCTAAATAAATTTGAGGAAGTTAAATTGAAATTAAAATGTCACGAACAAAACATTTGTAAAGGCGCAATTTTGCGTTCTAAAGCCCATTGGGCAATAGATGGTGACAAAAATTCTAAATATTTTTTACAACTTGAAAAATATAAACAAAACTGTAATGTTATAAAAGAATTAAAAAATAGTTATAATAATATAGTCACATCTACGGAGGCAATTCTTGATGAAGTTCATAAATTTTATAAAGATTTATATTCTTGTACATCAATAAACAAAGATAAAGCAAATGAAATTTTAAATTTTATTTCGGAAAAAGTTTCTGAAGATGATATGGAAAATTTAGAAGCGGAATTTAGTTTAGATGACATAAAAACCGCTTTATTTAGTATGTCTAAAAATAAATCCCCGGGTCCCGATGGACTAACTGTGGAATTCTTTTGTCATTTCTTCCATTCGTTCGGAGAAATATTTTTGAAAATTTTTAAAGCCATTGAAGAAGAAAAACTTATGACAAGATCTATGAGACATGGCATAATTACTTTGGTCTATAAAAATAAAGGAGACAAAAATATGTTAAAAAACTTTAGACCCATTTCATTGTTATGTGTGGATTATAAAATAATGGCTAGAATAATGTCTAACAGACTAAAATTTGTTTTGCCGAAATTGATTTCTATTTATCAAACGTGTTGTATCCCTGGACGAGATATTGCAGATACAACTGCAAGTATTAGAGATTTAATTGAAATCATTGAAAACGATGATTTAGAAGCTTTTCTTATAAAAGTTGACCAGGAAAAGGCTTTTGACAAAGTTGATCATGATTATTTATATTTAGTTTTAGAAAAATTTGGCTTTGGTCCTAAATTTATTCAGTGGATAAAAATATTTTATAAAAATGTAAATAGTAGCGTAAAATGTAATGGCTTTTTAACAAAATATGTCAAACTAAATAATTCAATAAAACAAGGATGTCCCGTGTCTGCTCTTCTTTACGTTCTAGTTGCGGAACCATTAGGGCAGGCAATAATAAAGAATAAAAATATTAAAGGTGTTGTTATTCCTAATTCAAATAAAGAGGCAAAAATTTTTCAACATGCAGATGATACTAATATTTTTACTGCCGACAAAAATTCTATAAAAGAAACATTTAAAATTTTGAATTTATATAGTGAGGCATCAGGTGCTAAAATTAATAAACAAAAATCTGAAATTTTATGCTTAGGTTCTGGTAGCATAAATGATCAAGAACTAAATACATTGCAAATTCAGCGTTGTGAAACTGTAACTAAAGTTCTAGGAATTTATGTTGGTAAAGATAAACAGTTATGTGAATTATTGAATTGGAAAGATAAAATTAAAAAAATAAAAACAATTTTATTTTTTTGGAATAAAAGAGATCTAACACTACCTGGTAGAGCAGTTGTTCTTACTTCGCTTATAATGTCTAGATTTTATTATACTTTAACAGTATGTCCGTTACCAGAGAACATAAAAAACGAAATTCGATTAATAGTTTTAAAATTTCTTTGGCAACATAAGTCCCATTTGGTAAAGTATCAAACAATAATTGGCGAAAAATTAGTAGGAGGTTTAAAGATTCCAGATATTTTTCTAAAAATGCAAGCTTTTAGATTAAAATTCCTTAGAAAATATCTTGACCCGAATTGTCAATCAATTTGGAAAAGTGCGCTTGATTATTTCATTACTAAAGTTGAAAATATGGATTTAAAACAAAACATTGTGTTCACGTATTTGAATTCCAAGCATTTGAAACACTTACCGCTTTATTATCAAGAAATGTTTAATGCCTATTATAGAATAAAATCCAAGATAGAATTTGAAATTGAAATTCAACATGTATACAATAATCCTATTTTTTGTAATCCAAATATAAAGCTAAACGGCAAAATGCTTCTTTTCGAAAAATTCATTCACTCAGGTTTGATCCAGATAAAAGACTTGTGTTATGAAGTAATTCCCGGATTTTTTACTTCCGGTTCGATAGTAGAAATAATTCAACAAAATTTTCCTGACGAAAAACCACATGAAATAAAAGCTGCATACGACAAGATTTTAAGATGTATTCCTGAAATGTGGAAAATTTTACTGAAATCCATAAACCCGTTAAATACCGAGAGTATTCCGAAGTTACTTATTTGTTTAGAAAACGGCAGAGAAGTTCCGTTTTTAGGGGCAGTTACAAAATTATTTTACAAACTCTTACTGTCAGAAATGTTTGAAACGCCCACAGCTGAAAAGCATTGGGAGGAGAATTATCCGTCGATCAATTTTACTAAATTATATTCAGTAGCCAATCAGAATGGTCTACCTCCTGACTGTCATTGTCTGAACTTTAGGTTGGTTCACAGGGCTATTTTTACCTTAGAAAAGTTGTTTAAATTTGGTCAAGTGGTCAGCAAGACATGCAAAGCGTGCGGCCTATATACAGAAAACTTGTTCCACCTGTTCGCCTTATGTCCGAAGTTGACCCCGATACATAACTTTCTGAAAGATATGTTACATAACATTTTTATTGATTACCCCCCTGATATTGTGAATTTGATAAATTATGAGGAACTGATGATATTTGGATACCTTGGTAGTTCAAAGACTGTGAACACATATTTTTTGAACTTTTTTCTGAGTATAGCAAGATTATGCATCTTTAAAACACGCAATCTTAAAGTGTTTCATGACAAAGAAATAGACACAGTGAGACTATTCAAATTTACAATTAGAAAATACATAGAATATGCATACACTTATTACAAAATAAAACATCAACAACAGATCTTCGATAAATATTTTCTACGCAATAATTCCTTACTACGTATTGAAGACGAGAAAATAATTTTATTTTTTTAAACACATGAAATCTATATCAAACTGATTACAATTGTTAACTAGCAGTTTTTGAACATTTCATTTAGAACCGTTAAGAGAACATTATAATTTTGGAAAAACAAGGAAAAAAGAAAAATTGTCCGAAAAATCACTGTCAAATAGGTGTGTTTGACTTTTGAGAAAATATTAGAGTTATCTCTCTTTGGGTATACGTTGAATTAATTGCCATTGTTTTACAAACACTTGTCTTTTAAAAAATATATCTAGATGGAAATCATTACTAACAAAAAGGTTAATACTAACAACTCTGTACATACCAAAGATGGCACCAAAGAGGTTTGTCTCTTGGTGTTTTTATGTAAATAGTAAATAAATAATTTTAATGATAAAAAAATTACGGTCTAGTGCTGTTGGTAAACCTCTACCCTCAACGGGTGTGAGTATTACCCGTACGTTCATTGGGCGCACGGGGTAAATCATAACGGTTCACCACTCTTCTCTCCCAGTCTTTACACATTGTATGATAGTGGAAAGTGGGATGGTTTAGTTTTAAATACAATTAATTAAAGTTTATTTCCTAAACGTCAATCTGCAGCAGTGGTCGCATGTCATATCGTAACCCCCCCCCCCAAAAAAAAAAAGAAATAAAAAAAAATTCCCCCCTTATTAAGAAAGTGACGTGGTAATAGCAGATCGTTGATTGTTTCTGTTGACTCCATTTATATCTCATGAAATCGAGACAACTAAGAGCGAGACATATTGTGTTTGTGTGGTGTTCTGTCTATGTGTCGTAGTTTTTATGAATACATCAACGAGTCAATTTATTTTTACTTCACAATTGATTTTCCGAGTACACTGTTGGCTGAAAAAAAAAGGATATCAAATATGATAGCACTTATGAGACATAAGGTTATGACACCCGTCTTCTGTTGAAGATTTTAACGTCTCCGTGAGATGTCTGCGATTATTTGTGTAGTTTAGTTGCTGTCTCATTGACGTATACCTCACATCTCCTTTTATTCATATACACTAAATTTTACGTGTACATTGCTGGTTGAAAAAATATGAATCTGATAGCATTCATAAGACATAATGTTATAACTCTTGTCTTTTGTTGAAGTCTACACGTCTCCCTCTAGATGTCTTTCGGTTATTACTGTAGTTCGGTTGCTGTCTCATTGACGTATACAAAACATCTCCTTTTATTCGAGCGTCACTTTTTTTTTACATGTGGGCTGATGACTGAAAAAAAATCGTAGCATATAAATCTGATAGGACAGTCAGTTATGTTTTTGTAGCAAATATGGTGATGTATGATTTGAGTGTTTTTTTTTACTTAAAGTCACGCAGCAAATATTTCACGACTATTAAAGCCATTGTGTCAGTTGGTTTCATCGTGTTTTGTTTACTTTAGTTTAATAAAGAATAATTATGCTGTCGTGTATCCTACACTCTGATATCAGTCACTGTACTTCTGAGAAAATCCATTACGGCAACGCCATAAACAGTAGAGGAAGACATATCTGAGGGTCTTGATGGGGGTCTTTCTATTCTGTGTTCTTCTATATTTTTATACACCTATTTTGTTCTTCTGTTCTTCATAAATCCAGCCCATTTTTCTCTATTCTTAATATTTCATCACCCTGTCATTCATTATTCTTAATCGGTTTTGGCGTATTTTTCTCTTTTCTTTATTTTGATAGGCCATTTATTTTGCACGTTTCGCCTATTATTCTCTATTCAGTAAATCCCATCCAGACCCTCATAAATCTATAATATGTGTGTGCATTGCAATGCAATAATTAAAATACCGGTAGTACATAACCTTGCCATACCGTCAAAGAGTTTTATGAAACATTGGTGCACGTTTTTTCATGATTAAGAGAGATACATAATAAGAAGAAGATGTGGTATGCATGATGACCATTCAGACAACTCTCCACCAGAGACCAACTGGCATAGCAATTTACAACTTTAGGTCACTGTACAAGCTTCAACAATGAGCAAAACACATACTGCATAGTCAGCTATGAAATGGTAACCTATTAACTGAACATTAAAAATATTTACTCATTTTATAGCTGATGTTTATCGTTGAAATAATCTATGTCACGGCACCCCCCTTTTCTATAAAAACAGTAACAAAACACAAAATAATGTAAAAGACAAAAGCAAAACACAAAAGAAAAATGTTTCTCAAACCTAATAGGAAACAAAACAAGCTGCTTCTTTCAGAGGTTAGCATACTATGTATAGGGTTTTAAATCCTTATATAGTACACAATTCGCTATAGTTTCCTCAGAGAAGGTATTGAAAAAATCCGAATCGTTTATATACGTATTATATACGTTTGTAAGGCTTTTGGCATTTTTCGTAATTTTTGAATTTTTGATCAGTACAGATTAAAATTAAAAAGTTCCAAAAAATTTTGAACAACAGATCAATCATTAATTGAGTCTTCATCATGAATTTTTCTTGCTAAAAAACACAAATTTTGCAAAACTTTGAAATATTTTCTTTTATCATACCTTTTTAAACAAATAATATTTACAAATAAGTTTCCAAAGCACATTTGGTAATCCAACCGCAGTCTAGTAAACAGTTTTATTACGGTCTAGTGCTGTTGGTAAACCTCTACCCTCAACGGGTGTGAGTATTACCCGTACGTTCATTGGGCGCACGGGGTAAATCATAACGGTTCACCACTCTTCTCTCCCAGTCTTTACACATTGTATGATAGTGGAAAGTGGGATGGTTTAGTTTTAAATACAATTAATTAAAGTTTATTTCCTAAACGTCAATCTGCAGCAGTGGGGAATGACATTCGTTAGTGGTCGCATGTCATATCGTAACCCCCCCCCCCCCCCCCCCCCAAAAAAAAAAAAAAGAAATAAAAAAAAATTCCCCCCTTATTAAGAAAGTGACGTGGTAATAGCAGATCGTTGATTGTTTCTGTTGACTCCATTTATATCTCATGAAATCGAGACAACTAAGAGCGAGACATATTGTGTTTGTGTGGTGTTCTGTCTATGTGTCGTAGTTTTTATGAATACATCAACGAGTCAATTTATTTTTACTTCACAATTGATTTTCCGAGTACACTGTTGGCTGAAAAAAAAGGATATCAAATATGATAGCACTTATGAGACATAAGGTTATGACACCCGTCTTCTGTTGAAGATTTTAACGTCTCCGTGAGATGTCTGCGATTATTTGTGTAGTTTAGTTGCTGTCTCATTGACGTATACATCACATCTCCTTTTATTCATATACACTAAATTTTACGTGTACATTGCTGGTTGAAAAAATATGAATCTGATAGCATTCATAAGACATAATGTTATAACTCTTGTCTTTTGTTGAAGTCTACACGTCTCCCTCTAGATGTCTTTCGGTTATTACTGTAGTTCGGTTGCTGTCTCATTGACGTATACAAAACATCTCCTTTTATTCGAGCGTCACTTTTTTTTTACATGTGGGCTGATGACTGAAAAAAAATCGTAGCATATAAATCTGATAGGACAGTCAGTTATGTTTTTGTAGCAAATATGGTGATGTATGATTTGAGTGTTTTTTTTTACTTAAAGTCACGCAGCAAATATTTCACGACTATTAAAGCCATTGTGTCAGTTGGTTTCATCGTGTTTTGTTTACTTTAGTTTAATAAAGAATAATTATGCTGTCGTGTATCCTACACTCTGATATCAGTCACTGTACTTCTGAGAAAATCCATTACGGCAACGCCATAAACAGTAGAGGAAGACATATCTGAGGGTCTTGATGGGGGTCTTTCTATTCTGTGTTCTTCTATATTTTTATACACCTATTTTGTTCTTCTGTTCTTCATAAATCCAGCCCATTTTTCTCTATTCTTAATATTTCATCACCCTGTCATTCATTATTCTTAATCGGTTTTGGCGTATTTTTCTCTTTTCTTTATTTTGATAGGCCATTTATTTTGCACGTTTCGCCTATTATTCTCTATTCAGTAAATCCCATCCAGACCCTCATAAATCTATAATATGTGTGTGCATTGCAATGCAATAATTAAAATACCGGTAGTACATAACCTTGCCATACCGTCAAAGAGTTTTATGAAACATTGGTGCACGTTTTTTCATGATTAAGAGAGATACATAATAAGAAGAAGATGTGGTATGCATGATGACCATTCAGACAACTCTCCACCAGAGACCAACTGGCATAGCAATTTACAACTTTAGGTCACTGTACAAGCTTCAACAATGAGCAAAACACATACTGCATAGTCAGCTATGAAATGGTAACCTATTAACTGAACATTAAAAATATTGACTCATTTTATAGCTGATGTTTATCGTTGAAATAATCTATGTCACGGCACCCCCCTTTTCTATAAAAACAGTAACAAAACACAAAATAATGTAAAAGACAAAAGCAAAACACAAAAGAAAAATGTTTCTCAAACCTAATAGGAAACAAAACAAGCTGCTTCTTTCAGAGGTTAGCATACTATGTATAGGGTTTTAAATCCTTATATAGTACACAATTCGCTATAGTTTCCTCAGAGAAGGTATTGAAAAAATCCGAATCGTTTATATACGTATTATATACGTTTGTAAGGCTTTTGGCATTTTTCGTAATTTTTGAATTTTTGATCAGTACAGATTAAAATTAAAAAGTTCCAAAAAATTTTGAACAACAGATCAATCATTAATTGAGTCTTCATCATGAATTTTTCTTGATAAAAAACACAAATTTTGCAAAACTTTGAAATATTTTCTTTTATCATACCTTTTTAAACAAATAATATTTACAAATAAGTTTCCAAAGCACATTTGGTAATCCAACCGCAGTCTAGTAAACAGTTTTATTACGGTCTAGTGCTGTTGGTAAACCTCTACCCTCAACGGGTGTGAGTATTACCCGTACGTTCATTGGGCGCACGGGGTAAATCATAACGGTTCACCACTCTTCTCTCCCAGTCTTTACACATTGTATGATAGTGGAAAGTGGGATGGTTTAGTTTTAAATACAATTAATTAAAGTTTATTTCCTAAACGTCAATCTGCAGCAGTGGGGAATGACATTCGTTAGTGGTCGCATGTCATATCGTAACCCCCCCCCCCCCCCCCCCCCCAAAAAAAAAAAGAAATAAAAAAAAATTCCCCCTTTATTAAGAAAGTGACGTGGTAATAGCAGATCGTTGATTGTTTCTGTTGACTCCATTTATATCTCATGAAATCGAGACAACTAAGAGCGAGACATATTGTGTTTGTGTGGTGTTCTGTCTATGTGTCGTAGTTTTTATGAATACATCAACGAGTCAATTTATTTTTACTTCACAATTGATTTTCCGAGTACACTGTTGGCTGAAAAAAAAGGATATCAAATATGATAGCACTTATGAGACATAAGGTTATGACACCCGTCTTCTGTTGAAGATTTTAACGTCTCCGTGAGATGTCTGCGATTATTTGTGTAGTTTAGTTGCTGTCTCATTGACGTATACCTCACATCTCCTTTTATTCATATACACTAAATTTTACGTGTACATTGCTGGTTGAAAAAATATGAATCTGATAGCATTCATAAGACATAATGTTATAACTCTTGTCTTTTGTTGAAGTCTACACGTCTCCCTCTAGATGTCTTTCGGTTATTACTGTAGTTCGGTTGCTGTCTCATTGACGTATACAAAACATCTCCTTTTATTCGAGCGTCACTTTTTTTTTACATGTGGGCTGATGACTGAAAAAAAATCGTAGCATATAAATCTGATAGGACAGTCAGTTATGTTTTTGTAGCAAATATGGTGATGTATGATTTGAGTGGTTTTTTTTACTTAAAGTCACGCAGCAAATATTTCACGACTATTAAAGCCATTGTGTCATTTGGTTTCATCGTGTTTTGTTTACTTTAGTTTAATAAAGAATAATTATGCTGTCGTGTATCCTATACTCTGATATCAGTCACTGTACTTCTGAGAAAATCCATTACGGCAACGCCATAAACAGTAGAGGAAGACATATCTGAGGGTCTTGATGGGGGTCTTTCTATTCTGTGTTCTTCTATATTTTTATACACCTATTTTGTTCTTCTGTTCTTCATAAATCCAGCCCATTTTTCTCTATTCTTAATATTTCATCACCCTGTCATTCATTATTCTTAATCGGTTTTGGCGTATTTTTCTCTTTTCTTTATTTTGATAGGCCATTTATTTTGCACGTTTCGCCTATTATTCTCTATTCAGTAAATCCCATCCAGACCCTCATAAATCTATAATATGTGTGTGCATTGCAATGCAATAATTAAAATACCGGTAGTACATAACCTTGCCATACCGTCAAAGAGTTTTATGAAACATTGGTGCACGTTTTTTCATGATTAAGAGAGATACATAATAAGAAGAAGATGTGGTATGCATGATGACCATTCAGACAACTCTCCACCAGAGACCAACTGGCATAGCAATTTACAACTTTAGGTCACTGTACAAGCTTCAACAATGAGCAAAACACATACTGCATAGTCAGCTATGAAATGGTAACCTATTAACTGAACATTAAAAATATTGACTCATTTTATAGCTGATGTTTATCGTTGAAATAATCTATGTCACGGCACCCCCCTTTTCTATAAAAACAGTAACAAAACACAAAATAATGTAAAAGACAAAAGCAAAACACAAAAGAAAAATGTTTCTCAAACCTAATAGGAAACAAAACAAGCTGCTTCTTTCAGAGGTTAGCATACTATGTATAGGGTTTTAAATCCTTATATAGTACACAATTCGCTATAGTTTCCTCAGAGAAGGTATTGAAAAAATCCGAATCGTTTATATACGTATTATATACGTTTGTAAGGCTTTTGGCATTTTTCGTAATTTTTGAATTTTTGATCAGTACAGATTAAAATTAAAAAGTTCCAAAAAATTTTGAACAACAGATCAATCATTAATTGAGTCTTCATCATGAATTTTTCTTGATAAAAAACACAAATTTTGCAAAACTTTGAAATATTTTCTTTTATCATACCTTTTTAAACAAATAATATTTACAAATAAGTTTCCAAAGCACATTTGGTAATCCAACCGCAGTCTAGTAAACAGTTTTATAACGGTCTAGTGATAATGATAAAAAAAAAAAAAATTACGGTCTAGTGCTGTTGGTAAACCTCTACCCTCAACGGGTGTGAGTATTACCCGTACGTTCATTGGGCGCACGGGGTAAATCATAACGGTTCACCACTCTTCTCTCCCAGTCTTTACACATTGTATGATAGTGGAAAGTGGGATGGTTTAGTTTTAAATACAATTAATTAAAGTTTATTTCCTAAACGTCAATCTGCAGCAGTGGGGAATGACATTCGTTAGTGGTCGCATGTCATATCGTAACCCCCCCCCCCAAAAAAAAAAAAGAAATAAAAAAAAATTCCCCCCTTATTAAGAAAGTGACGTGGTAATAGCAGATCGTTGATTGTTTCTGTTGACTCCATTTATATCTCATGAAATCGAGACAACTAAGAGCGAGACATATTGTGTTTGTGTGGTGTTCTGTCTATGTGTCGTAGTTTTTATGAATACATCAACGAGTCAATTTATTTTTACTTCACAATTGATTTTCCGAGTACACTGTTGGCTGAAAAAAAAGGATATCAAATATGATAGCACTTATGAGACATAAGGTTATGACACCCGTCTTCTGTTGAAGATTTTAACGTCTCCGTGAGATGTCTGCGATTATTTGTGTAGTTTAGTTGCTGTCTCATTGACGTATACCTCACATCTCCTTTTATTCATATACACTAAATTTTACGTGTACATTGCTGGTTGAAAAAATATGAATCTGATAGCATTCATAAGACATAATGTTATAACTCTTGTCTTTTGTTGAAGTCTACACGTCTCCCTCTAGATGTCTTTCGGTTATTACTGTAGTTCGGTTGCTGTCTCATTGACGTATACAAAACATCTCCTTTTATTCGAGCGTCACTTTTTTTTTACATGTGGGCTGATGACTGAAAAAAAATCGTAGCATATAAATCTGATAGGACAGTCAGTTATGTTTTTGTAGCAAATATGGTGATGTATGATTTGAGTGGTTTTTTTTACTTAAAGTCACGCAGCAAATATTTCACGACTATTAAAGCCATTGTGTCATTTGGTTTCATCGTGTTTTGTTTACTTTAGTTTAATAAAGAATAATTATGCTGTCGTGTATCCTACACTCTGATATCAGTCACTGTACTTCTGAGAAAATCCATTACGGCAACGCCATAAACAGTAGAGGAAGACATATCTGAGGGTCTTGATGGGGGTCTTTCTATTCTGTGTTCTTCTATATTTTTATACACCTATTTTGTTCTTCTGTTCTTCATAAATCCAGCCCATTTTTCTCTATTCTTAATATTTCATCACCCTGTCATTCATTATTCTTAATCGGTTTTGGCGTATTTTTCTCTTTTCTTTATTTTGATAGGCCATTTATTTTGCACGTTTCGCCTATTATTCTCTATTCAGTAAATCCCATCCAGACCCTCATAAATCTATAATATGTGTGTGCATTGCAATGCAATAATTAAAATACCGGTAGTACATAACCTTGCCATACCGTCAAAGAGTTTTATGAAACATTGGTGCACGTTTTTTCATGATTAAGAGAGATACATAATAAGACGAAGATGTGGTATGCATGATGACCATTCAGACAACTCTCCACCAGAGACCAACTGGCATAGCAATTTACAACTTTAGGTCACTGTACAAGCTTCAACAATGAGCAAAACACATACTGCATAGTCAGCTATGAAATGGTAACCTATTAACTGAACATTAAAAATATTGACTCATTTTATAGCTGATGTTTATCGTTGAAATAATCTATGTCACGGCACCCCCCTTTTCTATAAAAACAGTAACAAAACACAAAATAATGTAAAAGACAAAAGCAAAACACAAAAGAAAAATGTTTCTCAAACCTAATAGGAAACAAAACAAGCTGCTTCTTTCAGAGGTTAGCATACTATGTATAGGGTTTTAAATCCTTATATAGTACACAATTCGCTATAGTTTCCTCAGAGAAGGTATTGAAAAAATCCGAATCGTTTATATACGTATTATATACGTTTGTAAGGCTTTTGGCATTTTTCGTAATTTTTGAATTTTTGATCAGTACAGATTAAAATTAAAAAGTTCCAAAAAATTTTGAACAACAGATCAATCATTAATTGAGTCTTCATCATGAATTTTTCTTGCTAAAAAACACAAATTTTGCAAAACTTTGAAATATTTTCTTTTATCATACCTTTTTAAACAAATAATATTTACAAATAAGTTTCCAAAGCACATTTGGTAATCCAACCGCAGTCTAGTAAACAGTTTTATTACGGTCTAGTGCTGTTGGTAAACCTCTACCCTCAACGGGTGTGAGTATTACCCGTACGTTCATTGGGCGCACGGGGTAAATCATAACGGTTCACCACTCTTCTCTCCCAGTCTTTACACATTGTATGATAGTGGAAAGTGGGATGGTTTAGTTTTAAATACAATTAATTAAAGTTTATTTCCTAAACGTCAATCTGCAGCAGTGGGGAATGACATTCGTTAGTGGTCGCATGTCATATCGTAACCCCCCCCAAAAAAAAAGAAATAAAAAAAAATTCCCCCCTTATTAAGAAAGTGACGTGGTAATAGCAGATCGTTGATTGTTTCTGTTGACTCCATTTATATCTCATGAAATCGAGACAACTAAGAGCGAGACATATTGTGTTTGTGTGGTGTTCTGTCTATGTGTCGTAGTTTTTATGAATACATCAACGAGTCAATTTATTTTTACTTCACAATTGATTTTCCGAGTACACTGTTGGCTGAAAAAAAAGGATATCAAATATGATAGCACTTATGAGACATAAGGTTATGACACCCGTCTTCTGTTGAAGATTTTAACGTCTCCGTGAGATGTCTGCGATTATTTGTGTAGTTTAGTTGCTGTCTCATTGACGTATACCTCACATCTCCTTTTATTCATATACACTAAATTTTACGTGTACATTGCTGGTTGAAAAAATATGAATCTGATAGCATTCATAAGACATAATGTTATAACTCTTGTCTTTTGTTGAAGTCTACACGTCTCCCTCTAGATGTCTTTCGGTTATTACTGTAGTTCGGTTGCTGTCTCATTGACGTATACAAAACATCTCCTTTTATTCGAGCGTCACTTTTTTTTTACATGTGGGCTGATGACTGAAAAAAAATCGTAGCATATAAATCTGATAGGACAGTCAGTTATGTTTTTGTAGCAAATATGGTGATGTATGATTTGAGTGGTTTTTTTTACTTAAAGTCACGCAGCAAATATTTCACGACTATTAAAGCCATTGTGTCAGTTGGTTTCATCGTGTTTTGTTTACTTTAGTTTAATAAAGAATAATTATGCTGTCGTGTATCCTACACTCTGATATCAGTCACTGTACTTCCGAGAAAATCCATTACGGCAACGCCATAAACAGTAGAGGAAGACATATCTGAGGGTCTTGATGGGGGTCTTTCTATTCTGTGTTCTTCTATATTTTTATACACCTATTTTGTTCTTCTGTTCTTCATAAATCCAGCCCATTTTTCTCTATTCTTAATATTTCATCACCCTGTCATTCATTATTCTTAATCGGTTTTGGCGTATTTTTCTCTTTTCTTTATTTTGATAGGCCATTTATTTTGCACGTTTCGCCTATTATTCTCTATTCAGTAAATCCCATCCAGACCCTCATAAATCTATAATATGTGTGTGCATTGCAATGCAATAATTAAAATACCGGTAGTACATAACCTTGCCATACCGTCAAAGAGTTTTATGAAACATTGGTGCACGTTTTTTCATGATTAAGAGAGATACATAATAAGAAGAAGATGTGGTATGCATGATGACCATTCAGACAACTCTCCACCAGAGACCAACTGGCATAGCAATTTACAACTTTAGGTCACTGTACAAGCTTCAACAATGAGCAAAACACATACTGCATAGTCAGCTATGAAATGGTAACCTATTAACTGAACATTAAAAATATTGACTCATTTTATAGCTGATGTTTATCGTTGAAATAATCTATGTCACGGCACCCCCCTTTTCTATAAAAACAGTAACAAAACACAAAATAATGTAAAAGACAAAAGCAAAACACAAAAGAAAAATGTTTCTCAAACCTAATAGGAAACAAAACAAGCTGCTTCTTTCAGAGGTTAGCATACTATGTATAGGGTTTTAAATCCTTATATGGTACACAATTCGCTATAGTTTCCTCAGAGAAGGTATTGAAAAAATCCGAATCGTTTATATACGTATTATATACGTTTGTAAGGCTTTTGGCATTTTTCGTAATTTTTGAATTTTTGATCAGTACAGATTAAAATTAAAAAGTTCCAAAAAATTTTGAACAACAGATCAATCATTAATTGAGTCTTCATCATGAATTTTTCTTGATAAAAAACACAAATTTTGCAAAACTTTGAAATATTTTCTTTTATCATACCTTTTTAAACAAATAATATTTACAAATAAGTTTCCAAAGCACATTTGGTAATCCAACCGCAGTCTAGTAAACAGTTTTATTACGGTCTAGTGCTGTTGGTAAACCTCTACCCTCAACGGGTGTGAGTATTACCCGTACGTTCATTGGGCGCACGGGGTAAATCATAACGGTTCACCACTCTTCTCTCCCAGTCTTTACACATTGTATGATAGTGGAAAGTGGGATGGTTTAGTTTTGAATACAATTAATTAAAGTTTATTTCCTAAACGTCAATCTGCAGCAGTGGGGAATGACATTCGTTAGTGGTCGCATGTCATATCGTAACCCCCCCCCCCCCCAAAAAAAAAAGAAATAAAAAAAAAATCCCCCCTTATTAAGAAAGTGACGTGGTAATAGCAGATCGTTGATTGTTTCTGTTGACTCCATTTATATCTCATGAAATCGAGACAACTAAGAGCGAGACATATTGTGTTTGTGTGGTGTTCTGTCTATGTGTCGTAGTTTTTATGAATACATCAACGAGTCAATTTATTTTTACTTCACAATTGATTTTCCGAGTACACTGTTGGCTGAAAAAAAAGGATATCAAATATGATAGCACTTATGAGACATAAGGTTATGACACCCGTCTTCTGTTGAAGATTTTAACGTCTCCGTGAGATGTCTGCGATTATTTGTGTAGTTTAGTTGCTGTCTCATTGACGTATACCTCACATCTCCTTTTATTCATATACATTAAATTTTACGTGTACATTGCTGGTTGAAAAAATATGAATCTGATAGCATTCATAAGACATAATGTTATAACTCTTGTCTTTTGTTGAAGTCTACACGTCTCCCTCTAGATGTCTTTCGGTTATTACTGTAGTTCGGTTGCTGTCTCATTGACGTATACAAAACATCTCCTTTTATTCGAGCGTCACTTTTTTTTTACATGTGGGCTGATGACTGAAAAAAAATCGTAGCATATAAATCTGATAGGACAGTCAGTTATGTTTTTGTAGCAAATATGGTGATGTATGATTTGAGTGGTTTTTTTTACTTAAAGTCACGCAGCAAATATTTCACGACTATTAAAGCCATTGTGTCATTTGGTTTCATCGTGTTTTGTTTACTTTAGTTTAATAAAGAATAATTATGCTGTCGTGTATCCTATACTCTGATATCAGTCACTGTACTTCTGAGAAAATCCATTACGGCAACGCCATAAACAGTAGAGGAAGACATATCTGAGGGTCTTGATGGGGGTCTTTCTATTCTGTGTTCTTCTATATTTTTATACACCTATTTTGTTCTTCTGTTCTTCATAAATCCAGCCCATTTTTCTCTATTCTTAATATTTCATCACCCTGTCATTCATTATTCTTAATCGGTTTTGGCGTATTTTTCTCTTTTCTTTATTTTGATAGGCCATTTATTTTGCACGTTTCGCCTATTATTCTCTATTCAGTAAATCCCATCCAGACCCTCATAAATCTATAATATGTGTGTGCATTGCAATGCAATAATTAAAATACCGGTAGTACATAACCTTGCCATACCGTCAAAGAGTTTTATGAAACATTGGTGCACGTTTTTTCATGATTAAGAGAGATACATAATAAGACGAAGATGTGGTATGCATGATGACCATTCAGACAACTCTCCACCAGAGACCAACTGGCATAGCAATTTACAACTTTAGGTCACTGTACAAGCTTCAACAATGAGCAAAACACATACTGCATAGTCAGCTATGAAATGGTAACCTATTAACTGAACATTAAAAATATTGACTCATTTTATAGCTGATGTTTATCGTTGAAATAATCTATGTCACGGCACCCCCCTTTTCTATAAAAACAGTAACAAAACACAAAATAATGTAAAAGACAAAAGCAAAACACAAAAGAAAAATGTTTCTCAAACCTAATAGGAAACAAAACAAGCTGCTTCTTTCAGAGGTTAGCATACTATGTATAGGGTTTTAAATCCTTATATAGTACACAATTCGCTATAGTTTCCTCAGAGAAGGTATTGAAAAAATCCGAATCGTTTATATACGTATTATATACGTTTGTAAGGCTTTTGGCATTTTTCGTAATTTTTGAATTTTTGATCAGTACAGATTAAAATTAAAAAGTTCCAAAAAATTTTGAACAACAGATCAATCATTAATTGAGTCTTCATCATGAATTTTTCTTGCTAAAAAACACAAATTTTGCAAAACTTTGAAATATTTTCTTTTATCATACCTTTTTAAACAAATAATATTTACAAATAAGTTTCCAAAGCACATTTGGTAATCCAACCGCAGTCTAGTAAACAGTTTTATTACGGTCTAGTGCTGTTGGTAAACCTCTACCCTCAACGGGTGTGAGTATTACCCGTACGTTCATTGGGCGCACGGGGTAAATCATAACGGTTCACCACTCTTCTCTCCCAGTCTTTACACATTGTATGATAGTGGAAAGTGGGATGGTTTAGTTTTAAATACAATTAATTAAAGTTTATTTCCTAAACGTCAATCTGCAGCAGTGGGGAATGACATTCGTTAGTGGTCGCATGTCATATCGTAACCCCCCCCCCAAAAAAAAAAAAGAAATAAAAAAAAATTCCCCCCTTATTAAGAAAGTGACGTGGTAATAGCAGATCGTTGATTGTTTCTGTTGACTCCATTTATATCTCATGAAATCGAGACAACTAAGAGCGAGACATATTGTGTTTGTGTGGTGTTCTGTCTATGTGTCGTAGTTTTTATGAATACATCAACGAGTCAATTTATTTTTACTTCACAATTGATTTTCCGAGTACACTGTTGGCTGAAAAAAAAGGATATCAAATATGATAGCACTTATGAGACATAAGGTTATGACACCCGTCTTCTGTTGAAGATTTTAACGTCTCCGTGAGATGTCTGCGATTATTTGTGTAGTTTAGTTGCTGTCTCATTGACGTATACCTCACATCTCCTTTTATTCATATACACTAAATTTTACGTGTACATTGCTGGTTGAAAAAATATGAATCTGATAGCATTCATAAGACATAATGTTATAACTCTTGTCTTTTGTTGAAGTCTACACGTCTCCCTCTAGATGTCTTTCGGTTATTACTGTAGTTCGGTTGCTGTCTCATTGACGTATACAAAACATCTCCTTTTATTCGAGCGTCACTTATTTTTTACATGTGGGCTGATGACTGAAAAAAAATCGTAGCATATAAATCTGATAGGACAGTCAGTTATGTTTTTGTAGCAAATATGGTGATGTATGATTTGAGTGGGTTTTTTTACTTAAAGTCACGCAGCAAATATTTCACGACTATTAAAGCCATTGTGTCAGTTGGTTTCATCGTGTTTTGTTTACTTTAGTTTAATAAAGAATAATTATGCTGTCGTGTATCCTACACTCTGATATCAGTCACTGTACTTCCGAGAAAATCCATTACGGCAACGCCATAAACAGTAGAGGAAGACATATCTGAGGGTCTTGATGGGGGTCTTTCTATTCTGTGTTCTTCTATATTTTTATACACCTATTTTGTTCTTCTGTTCTTCATAAATCCAGCCCATTTTTCTCTATTCTTAATATTTCATCACCCTGTCATTCATTATTCTTAATCGGTTTTGGCGTATTTTTCTCTTTTCTTTATTTTGATAGGCCATTTATTTTGCACGTTTCGCCTATTATTCTCTATTCAGTAAATCCCATCCAGACCCTCATAAATCTATAATATGTGTGTGCATTGCAATGCAATAATTAAAATACCGGTAGTACATAACCTTGCCATACCGTCAAAGAGTTTTATGAAACATTGGTGCACGTTTTTTCATGATTAAGAGAGATACATAATAAGAAGAAGATGTGGTATGCATGATGACCATTCAGACAACTCTCCACCAGAGACCAACTGGCATAGCAATTTACAACTTTAGGTCACTGTACAAGCTTCAACAATGAGCAAAACACATACTGCATAGTCAGCTATGAAATGGTAACCTATTAACTGAACATTAAAAATATTGACTCATTTTATAGCTGATGTTTATCGTTGAAATAATCTATGTCACGGCACCCCCCTTTTCTATAAAAACAGTAACAAAACACAAAATAATGTAAAAGACAAAAGCAAAACACAAAAGAAAAATGTTTCTCAAACCTAATAGGAAACAAAACAAGCTGCTTCTTTCAGAGGTTAGCATACTATGTATAGGGTTTTAAATCCTTATATAGTACACAATTCGCTATAGTTTCCTCAGAGAAGGTATTGAAAAAATCCGAATCGTTTATATACGTATTATATACGTTTGTAAGGCTTTTGGCATTTTTCGTAATTTTTGAATTTTTGATCAGTACAGATTAAAATTAAAAAGTTCCAAAAAATTTTGAACAACAGATCAATCATTAATTGAGTCTTCATCATGAATTTTTCTTGATAAAAAACACAAATTTTGCAAAACTTTGAAATATTTTCTTTTATCATACCTTTTTAAACAAATAATATTTACAAATAAGTTTCCAAAGCACATTTGGTAATCCAACCGCAGTCTAGTAAACAGTTTTATTACGGTCTAGTGCTGTTGGTAAACCTCTACCCTCAACGGGTGTGAGTATTACCCGTACGTTCATTGGGCGCACGGGGTAAATCATAACGGTTCACCACTCTTCTCTCCCAGTCTTTACACATTGTATGATAGTGGAAAGTGGGATGGTTTAGTTTTAAATACAATTAATTAAAGTTTATTTCCTAAACGTCAATCTGCAGCAGTGGGGAATGACATTCGTTAGTGGTCGCATGTCATATCGTAACCCCCCCCCCCCCCAAAAAAAAAGAAATAAAAAAAAAATCCCCCCTTATTAAGAAAGTGACGTGGTAATAGCAGATCGTTGATTGTTTCTGTTGACT
Source organism: Mytilus edulis (assembly GCF_963676685.1). Lineage (NCBI taxonomy): Eukaryota > Metazoa > Mollusca > Bivalvia > Mytilida > Mytilidae > Mytilus > Mytilus edulis. Next base: position 42,134,123 of record NC_092350.1, read on the forward strand.
CCATTTATATCTCATGAAATCGAGACAACTAAGAGCGAGACATATTGTGTTTGTGTGGTGTTCTGTCTATGTGTCGTAGTTTTTATGAATACATCAACGAGTCAATTTATTTTTACTTCAAAATTGATTTTCCGAGTACACTGTTGGCTGAAAAAAAAGGATATCAAATATGATAGCACTTATGAGACATAAGGTTATGACACCCGTCTTCTGTTGAAGATTTTAACGTCTCCGTGAGATGTCTGCGATTATTTGTGTAGTTTAGTTGCTGTCTCATTGACGTATACCTCACATCTCCTTTTATTCATATACATTAAATTTTACGTGAACATTGCTGGTTGAAAAAATATGAATCTGATAGCATTCATAAGACATAATGTTATAACTCTTGTCTTTTGTTGAAGTCTACACGTCTCCCTCTAGATGTCTTTCGGTTATTACTGTAGTTCGGTTGCTGTCTCATTGACGTATACAAAACATCTCCTTTTATTCGAGCGTCACTTTTTTTTTACATGTGGGCTAATGACTGAAAAAAAATCGTAGCATATAAATCTGATAGGACAGTCAGTTATGTTTTTGTAGCAAATATGGTGATGTATGATTTGAGTGGTTTTTTTTACTTAAAGTCACGCAGCAAATATTTCACGACTATTAAAGCCATTGTGTCATTTGGTTTCATCGTGTTTTGTTTACTTTAGTTTAATAAAGAATAATTATGCTGTCGTGTATCCTATACTCTGATATCAGTCACTGTACTTCTGAGAAAATCCATTACGGCAACGCCATAAACAGTAGAGGAAGACATATCTGAGGGTCTTGATGGGGGTCTTTCTATTCTGTGTTCTTCTATATTTTTATACACCTATTTTGTTCTTCTGTTCTTCATAAATCCAGCCCATTTTTCTCTATTCTTAATATTTCATCACCCTGTCATTCATTATTCTTAATCGGTTTTGGCGTATTTTTCTCTTTTCTTTATTTTGATAGGCCATTTATTTTGCACGTTTCGCCTATTATTCTCTATTCAGTAAATCCCATCCAGACCCTCATAAATCTATAATATGTGTGTGCATTGCAATGCAATAATTAAAATACCGGTAGTACATAACCTTGCCATACCGTCAAAGAGCTTTATGAAACATTGGTGCACGTTTTTTCATGATTAAGAGAGATACATAATAAGACGAAGATGTGGTATGCATGATGACCATTCAGACAACTCTCCACCAGAGACCAACTGGCATAGCAATTTACAACTTTAGGTCACTGTACAAGCTTCAACAATGAGCAAAACACATACTGCATAGTCAGCTATGAAATGGTAACCTATTAACTGAACATTAAAAATATTGACTCATTTTATAGCTGATGTTTATCGTTGAAATAATCTATGTCACGGCACCCCCCTTTTCTATAAAAACAGTAACAAAACACAAAATAATGTAAAAGACAAAAGCAAAACACAAAAGAAAAATGTTTCTCAAACCTAATAGGAAACAAAACAAGCTGCTTCTTTCAGAGGTTAGCATACTATGTATAGGGTTTTAAATCCTTATATAGTACACAATTCGCTATAGTTTCCTCAGAGAAGGTATTGAAAAAATCCGAATCGTTTATATACGTATTATATACGTTTGTGAGGCTTTTGGCATTTTTCGTAATTTTTGAATTTTTGATCAGTACAGATTAAAATTAAAAAGTTCCAAAAAATTTTGAACAACAGATCAATCATTAATTGAGTCTTCATCATGAATTTTTCTTGATAAAAAACACAAATTTTGCAAAACTTTGAAATATTTTCTTTTATCATACCTTTTTAAACAAATAATATTTACAAATAAGTTTCCAAAGCACATTTGGTAATCCAACCGCAGTCTAGTAAACAGTTTTATTACGGTCTAGTGCTGTTGGTAAACCTCTACCCTCAACGGGTGTGAGTATTACCCGTACGTTCATTGGGCGCACGGGGTAAATCATAACGGTTCACCACTCTTCTCTCCCAGTCTTTACACATTGTATGATAGTGGAAAGTGGGATGGTTTAGTTTTAAATACAATTAATTAAAGTTTATTTCCTAAACGTCAATCTGCAGCAGTGGGGAATGACATTCGTTAGTGGTCGCATGTCATATCGTAACCCCCCCCCCCCCCCCCCAAAAAAAAAGAAATAAAAAAAAATTCCCCCCTTATTAAGAAAGTGACGTGGTAATAGCAGATCGTTGATTGTTTCTGTTGACTCCATTTATATCTTATGAAATCGAGACAACTAAGAGCGAGACATATTGTGTTTGTGTGGTGTTCTGTCTATGTGTCGTAGTTTTTATGAATACATCAACGGGTCAATTTATTTTTACTTCACAATTGATTTTCCGAGTACACTGTTGGCTGAAAAAAAAGGATATCAAATATGATAGCACTTATGAGACATAAGGTTATGACACCCGTCTTCTGTTGAAGATTTTAACGTCTCCGTGAGATGTCTGCGATTATTTGTGTAGTTTAGTTGCTGTCTCATTGACGTATACCTCACATCTCCTTTTATTCATATACACTAAATTTTACGTGTACATTGCTGGTTGAAAAAATATGAATCTGATAGCATTCATAAGACATAATGTTATAACTCTTGTCTTTTGTTGAAGTCTACACGTCTCCCTCTAGATGTCTTTCGGTTATTACTGTAGTTCGGTTGCTGTCTCATTGACGTATACAAAACATCTCCTTTTATTCGAGCGTCACTTTTTTTTTACATGTGGGCTGATGACTGAAAAAAAATCGTAGCATATAAATCTGATAGGACAGTCAGTTATGTTTTTGTAGCAAATATGGTGATGTATGATTTGAGTGGGTTTTTTTACTTAAAGTCACGCAGCAAATATTTCACGACTATTAAAGCCATTGTGTCAGTTGGTTTCATCGTGTTTTGTTTACTTTAGTTTAATAAAGAATAATTATGCTGTCGTGTATCCTACACTCTGATATCAGTCACTGTACTTCTGAGAAAATCCATTACGGCAACGCCATAAACAGTAGAGGAAGACATATCTGAGGGTCTTGATGGGGGTCTTTCTATTCTGTGTTCTTCTATATTTTTATACACCTATTTTGTTCTTCTGTTCTTCATAAATCCAGCCCATTTTTCTCTATTCTTAATATTTCATCACCCTGTCATTCATTATTCTTAATCGGTTTTGGCGTATTTTTCTCTTTTCTTTATTTTGATAGGCCATTTATTTTGCACGTTTCGCCTATTATTCTCTATTCAGTAAATCCCATCCAGACCCTCATAAATCTATAATATGTGTGTGCATTGCAATGCAATAATTAAAATACCGGTAGTACATAACCTTGCCATACCGTCAAAGAGTTTTATGAAACATTGGTGCACGTTTTTTCATGATTAAGAGAGATACATAATAAGAAGAAGATGTGGTATGCATGATGACCATTCAGACAACTCTCCACCAGAGACCAACTGGCATAGCAATTTACAACTTTAGGTCACCGTACAAGCTTCAACAATGAGCAAAACACATACTGCATAGTCAGCTATGAAATGGTAACCTATTAACTGAACATTAAAAATATTGACTCATTTTATAGCTGATGTTTATCGTTGAAATAATCTATGTCACGGCACCCCCCTTTTCTATAAAAACAGTAACAAAACACAAAATAATGTAAAAGACAAAAGCAAAACACAAAAGAAAAATGTTTCTCAAACCTAATAGGAAACAAAACAAGCTGCTTCTTTCAGAGGTTAGCATACTATGTATAGGGTTTTAAATCCTTATATAGTACACAATTCGCTATAGTTTCCTCAGAGAAGGTATTGAAAAAATCCGAATCGTTTATATACGTATTATATACGTTTGTGAGGCTTTTGGCATTTTTCGTAATTTTTGAATTTTTGATCAGTACAGATTAAAATTAAAAAGTTCCAAAAAATTTTGAACAACAGATCAATCATTAATTGAGTCTTCATCATGAATTTTTCTTGATAAAAAACACAAATTTTGCAAAACTTTGAAATATTTTCTTTTATCATACCTTTTTAAACAAATAATATTTACAAATAAGTTTCCAAAGCACATTTGGTAATCCAACCGCAGTCTAGTAAACAGTTTTATTACGGTCTAGTGCTGTTGGTAAACCTCTACCCTCAACGGGTGTGAGTATTACCCGTACGTTCATTGGGCGCACGGGGTAAATCATAACGGTTCACCACTCTTCTCTCCCAGTCTTTACACATTGTATGATAGTGGAAAGTGGGATGGTTTAGTTTTAAATACAATTAATTAAAGTTTATTTCCTAAACGTCAATCTGCAGCAGTGGGGAATGACATTCGTTAGTGGTCGCATGTCATATCGTAACCCCCCCCCCCCAAAAAAAAAAAAAGAAATAAAAAAAAATTCCCCCCTTATTAAGAAAGTGACGTGGTAATAGCAGATCGTTGATTGTTTCTGTTGACTCCATTTATATCTTATGAAATCGAGACAACTAAGAGCGAGACATATTGTGTTTGTGTGGTGTTCTGTCTATGTGTCGTAGTTTTTATGAATACATCAACGAGTCAATTTATTTTTACTTCACAATTGATTTTCCGAGTACACTGTTGGCTGAAAAAAAAGGATATCAAATATGATAGCACTTATGAGACATAAGGTTATGACACCCGTCTTCTGTTGAAGATTTTAACGTCTCCGTGAGATGTCTGCGATTATTTGTGTAGTTTAGTTGCTGTCTCATTGACGTATACCTCACATCTCCTTTTATTCATATACACTAAATTTTACGTGTACATTGCTGGTTGAAAAAATATGAATCTGATAGCATTCATAAGACATAATGTTATAACTCTTGTCTTTTGTTGAAGTCTACACGTCTCCCTCTAGATGTCTTTCGGTTATTACTGTAGTTCGGTTGCTGTCTCATTGACGTATACAAAACATCTCCTTTTATTCGAGCGTCACTTATTTTTTACATGTGGGCTGATGACTGAAAAAAAATCGTAGCATATAAATCTGATAGGACAGTCAGTTATGTTTTTGTAGCAAATATGGTGATGTATGATTTGAGTGGGTTTTTTTACTTAAAGTCACGCAGCAAATATTTCACGACTATTAAAGCCATTGTGTCAGTTGGTTTCATCGTGTTTTGTTTACTTTAGTTTAATAAAGAATAATTATGCTGTCGTGTATCCTACACTCTGATATCAGTCACTGTACTTCTGAGAAAATCCATTACGGCAACGCCATAAACAGTAGAGGAAGACATATCTGAGGGTCTTGATGGGGGTCTTTCTATTCTGTGTTCTTCTATATTTTTATACACCTATTTTGTTCTTCTGTTCTTCATAAATCCAGCCCATTTTTCTCTATTCTTAATATTTCATCACCCTGTCATTCATTATTCTTAATCGGTTTTGGCGTATTTTTCTCTTTTCTTTATTTTGATAGGCCATTTATTTTGCACGTTTCGCCTATTATTCTCTATTCAGTAAATCCCATCCAGACCCTCATAAATCTATAATATGTGTGTGCATTGCAATGCAATAATTAAAATACCGGTAGTACATAACCTTGCCATACCGTCAAAGAGTTTTATGAAACATTGGTGCACGTTTTTTCATGATTAAGAGAGATACATAATAAGAAGAAGATGTGGTATGCATGATGACCATTCAGACAACTCTCCACCAGAGACCAACTGGCATAGCAATTTACAACTTTAGGTCACTGTACAAGCTTCAACAATGAGCAAAACACATACTGCATAGTCAGCTATGAAATGGTAACCTATTAACTGAACATTAAAAATATTGACTCATTTTATAGCTGATGTTTATCGTTGAAATAATCTATGTCACGGCACCCCCCTTTTCTATAAAAACAGTAACAAAACACAAAATAATGTAAAAGACAAAAGCAAAACACAAAAGAAAAATGTTTCTCAAACCTAATAGGAAACAAAACAAGCTGCTTCTTTCAGAGGTTAGCATACTATGTATAGGGTTTTAAATCCTTATATAGTACACAATTCGCTATAGTTTCCTCAGAGAAGGTATTGAAAAAATCCGAATCGTTTATATACGTATTATATACGTTTGTGAGGCTTTTGGCATTTTTCGTAATTTTTGAATTTTTGATCAGTACAGATTAAAATTAAAAAGTTCCAAAAAATTTTGAACAACAGATCAATCATTAATTGAGTCTTCATCATGAATTTTTCTTGATAAAAAACACAAATTTTGCAAAACTTTGAAATATTTTCTTTTATCATACCTTTTTAAACAAATAATATTTACAAATAAGTTTCCAAAGCACATTTGGTAATCCAACCGCAGTCTAGTAAACAGTTTTATTACGGTCTAGTGCTGTTGGTAAACCTCTACCCTCAACGGGTGTGAGTATTACCCGTACGTTCATTGGGCGCACGGGGTAAATCATAACGGTTCACCACTCTTCTCTCCCAGTCTTTACACATTGTATGATAGTGGAAAGTGGGATGGTTTAGTTTTAAATACAATTAATTAAAGTTTATTTCCTAAACGTCAATCTGCAGCAGTGGGGAATGACATTCGTTAGTGGTCGCATGTCATATCGTAACCCCCCCCCCCCCCCCAAAAAAAAAAGAAATAAAAAAAAATTCCCCCCTTATTAAGAAAGTGACGTGGTAATAGCAGATCGTTGATTGTTTCTGTTGACTCCATTTATATCTCATGAAATCGAGACAACTAAGAGCGAGACATATTGTGTTTGTGTGGTGTTCTGTCTATGTGTCGTAGTTTTTATGAATACATCAACGAGTCAATTTATTTTTACTTCACAATTGATTTTCCGAGTACACTGTTGGCTGAAAAAAAAGGATATCAAATATGATAGCACTTATGAGACATAAGGTTATGACACCCGTCTTCTGTTGAAGATTTTAACGTCTCCGTGAGATGTCTGCGATTATTTGTGTAGTTTAGTTGCTGTCTCATTGACGTATACCTCACATCTCCTTTTATTCATATACACTAAATTTTACGTGTACATTGCTGGTTGAAAAAATATGAATCTGATAGCATTCATAAGACATAATGTTATAACTCTTGTCTTTTGTTGAAGTCTACACGTCTCCCTCTAGATGTCTTTCGGTTATTACTGTAGTTCGGTTGCTGTCTCATTGACGTATACAAAACATCTCCTTTTATTCGAGCGTCACTTTTTTTTTACATGTGGGCTGATGACTGAAAAAAAATCGTAGCATATAAATCTGATAGGACAGTCAGTTATGTTTTTGTAGCAAATATGGTGATGTATGATTTGAGTGGTTTTTTTTACTTAAAGTCACGCAGCAAATATTTCACGACTATTAAAGCCATTGTGTCATTTGGTTTCATCGTGTTTTGTTTACTTTAGTTTAATAAAGAATAATTATGCTGTCGTGTATCCTACACTCTGATATCAGTCACTGTACTTCTGAGAAAATCCATTACGGCAACGCCATAAACAGTAGAGGAAGACATATCTGAGGGTCTTGATGGGGGTCTTTCTATTCTGTGTTCTTCTATATTTTTATACACCTATTTTGTTCTTCTGTTCTTCATAAATCCAGCCCATTTTTCTCTATTCTTAATATTTCATCACCCTGTCATTCATTATTCTTAATCGGTTTTGGCGTATTTTTCTCTTTTCTTTATTTTGATAGGCCATTTATTTTGCACGTTTCGCCTATTATTCTCTATTCAGTAAATCCCATCCAGACCCTCATAAATCTATAATATGTGTGTGCATTGCAATGCAATAATTAAAATACCGGTAGTACATAACCTTGCCATACCGTCAAAGAGTTTTATGAAACATTGGTGCACGTTTTTTCATGATTAAGAGAGATACATAATAAGAAGAAGATGTGGTATGCATGATGACCATTCAGACAACTCTCCACCAGAGACCAACTGGCATAGCAATTTACAACTTTAGGTCACTGTACAAGCTTCAACAATGAGCAAAACACATACTGCATAGTCAGCTATGAAATGGTAACCTATTAACTGAACATTAAAAATATTGACTCATTTTATAGCTGATGTTTATCGTTGAAATAATCTATGTCACGGCACCCCCCTTTTCTATAAAAACAGTAACAAAACACAAAATAATGTAAAAGACAAAAGCAAAACACAAAAGAAAAATGTTTCTCAAACCTAATAGGAAACAAAACAAGCTGCTTCTTTCAGAGGTTAGCATACTATGTATAGGGTTTTAAATCCTTATATAGTACACAATTCGCTATAGTTTCCTCAGAGAAGGTATTGAAAAAATCCGAATCGTTTATATACGTATTATATACGTTTGTGAGGCTTTTGGCATTTTTCGTAATTTTTGAATTTTTGATCAGTACAGATTAAAATTAAAAAGTTCCAAAAAATTTTGAACAACAGATCAATCATTAATTGAGTCTTCATCATGAATTTTTCTTGATAAAAAACACAAATTTTGCAAAACTTTGAAATATTTTCTTTTATCATACCTTTTTAAACAAATAATATTTACAAATAAGTTTCCAAAGCACATTTGGTAATCCAACCGCAGTCTAGTAAACAGTTTTATTACGGTCTAGTGTTGTTGGTAAACCTCTACCCTCAACGGGTGTGAGTATTACCCGTACGTTCATTGGGCGCACGGGGTAAATCATAACGGTTCACCACTCTTCTCTCCCAGTCTTTACACATTGTATGATAGTGGAAAGTGGGATGGTTTAGTTTTAAATACAATTAATTAAAGTTTATTTCCTAAACGTCAATCTGCAGCAGTGGGGAATGACATTCGTTAGTGGTCGCATGTCATATCGTAACCCCCCCCCCCCCCCCCCCCCCCCAAAAAAAAGAAATAAAAAAAAATTCCCCCCTTATTAAGAAAGTGACGTGGTAATAGCAGATCGTTGATTGTTTCTGTTGACTCCATTTATATCTTATGAAATCGAGACAACTAAGAGCGAGACATATTGTGTTTGTGTGGTGTTCTGTCTATGTGTCGTAGTTTTTATGAATACATCAACGAGTCAATTTATTTTTACTTCACAATTGATTTTCCGAGTACACTGTTGGCTGAAAAAAAAGGATATCAAATATGATAGCACTTATGAGACATAAGGTTATGACACCCGTCTTCTGTTGAAGATTTTAACGTCTCCGTGAGATGTCTGCGATTATTTGTGTAGTTTAGTTGCTGTCTCATTGACGTATACCTCACATCTCCTTTTATTCATATACACTAAATTTTACGTGTACATTGCTGGTTGAAAAAATATGAATCTGATAGCATTCATAAGACATAATGTTATAACTCTTGTCTTTTGTTGAAGTCTACACGTCTCCCTCTAGATGTCTTTCGGTTATTACTGTAGTTCGGTTGCTGTCTCATTGACGTATACAAAACATCTCCTTTTATTCGAGCGTCACTTTTTTTTTACATGTGGGCTGATGACTGAAAAAAAATCGTAGCATATAAATCTGATAGGACAGTCAGTTATGTTTTTGTAGCAAATATGGTGATGTATGATTTGAGTGGGTTTTTTTACTTAAAGTCACGCAGCAAATATTTCACGACTATTAAAGCCATTGTGTCAGTTGGTTTCATCGTGTTTTGTTTACTTTAGTTTAATAAAGAATAATTATGCTGTCGTGTATCCTACACTCTGATATCAGTCACTGTACTTCTGAGAAAATCCATTACGGCAACGCCATAAACAGTAGAGGAAGACATATCTGAGGGTCTTGATGGGGGTCTTTCTATTCTGTGTTCTTCTATATTTTTATACACCTATTTTGTTCTTCTGTTCTTCATAAATCCAGCCCATTTTTCTCTATTCTTAATATTTCATCACCCTGTCATTCATTATTCTTAATCGGTTTTGGCGTATTTTTCTCTTTTCTTTATTTTGATAGGCCATTTATTTTGCACGTTTCGCCTATTATTCTCTATTCAGTAAATCCCATCCAGACCCTCATAAATCTATAATATGTGTGTGCATTGCAATGCAATAATTAAAATACCGGTAGTACATAACCTTGCCATACCGTCAAAGAGTTTTATGAAACATTGGTGCACGTTTTTTCATGATTAAGAGAGATACATAATAAGAAGAAGATGTGGTATGCATGATGACCATTCAGACAACTCTCCACCAGAGACCAACTGGCATAGCAATTTACAACTTTAGGTCACTGTACAAGCTTCAACAATGAGCAAAACACATACTGCATAGTCAGCTATGAAATGGTAACCTATTAACTGAACATTAAAAATATTGACTCATTTTATAGCTGATGTTTATCGTTGAAATAATCTATGTCACGGCACCCCCCTTTTCTATAAAAACAGTAACAAAACACAAAATAATGTAAAAGACAAAAGCAAAACACAAAAGAAAAATGTTTCTCAAACCTAATAGGAAACAAAACAAGCTGCTTCTTTCAGAGGTTAGCATACTATGTATAGGGTTTTAAATCCTTATATAGTACACAATTCGCTATAGTTTCCTCAGAGAAGGTATTGAAAAAATCCGAATCGTTTATATACGTATTATATACGTTTGTGAGGCTTTTGGCATTTTTCGTAATTTTTGAATTTTTGATCAGTACAGATTAAAATTAAAAAGTTCCAAAAAATTTTGAACAACAGATCAATCATTAATTGAGTCTTCATCATGAATTTTTCTTGATAAAAAACACAAATTTTGCAAAACTTTGAAATATTTTCTTTTATCATACCTTTTTAAACAAATAATATTTACAAATAAGTTTCCAAAGCACATTTGGTAATCCAACCGCAGTCTAGTAAACAGTTTTATTACGGTCTAGTGCTGTTGGTAAACCTCTACCCTCAACGGGTGTGAGTATTACCCGTACGTTCATTGGGCGCACGGGGTAAATCATAACGGTTCACCACTCTTCTCTCCCAGTCTTTACACATTGTATGATAGTGGAAAGTGGGATGGTTTAGTTTTAAATACAATTAATTAAAGTTTATTTCCTAAACGTCAATCTGCAGCAGTGGGGAATGACATTCGTTAGTGGTCGCATGTCATATCGTAACCCCCCCCCCCCCAAAAAAAAAAAGAAATAAAAAAAAATTCCCCCCTTATTAAGAAAGTGACGTGGTAATAGCAGATCGTTGATTGTTTCTGTTGACTCCATTTATATCTTATGAAATCGAGACAACTAAGAGCGAGACATATTGTGTTTGTGTGGTGTTCTGTCTATGTGTCGTAGTTTTTATGAATACATCAACGAGTCAATTTATTTTTACTTCACAATTGATTTTCCGAGTACACTGTTGGCTGAAAAAAAAGGATATCAAATATGATAGCACTTATGAGACATAAGGTTATGACACCCGTCTTCTGTTGAAGATTTTAACGTCTCCGTGAGATGTCTGCGATTATTTGTGTAGTTTAGTTGCTGTCTCATTGACGTATACCTCACATCTCCTTTTATTCATATACACTAAATTTTACGTGTACATTGCTGGTTGAAAAAATATGAATCTGATAGCATTCATAAGACATAATGTTATAACTCTTGTCTTTTGTTGAAGTCTACACGTCTCCCTCTAGATGTCTTTCGGTTATTACTGTAGTTCGGTTGCTGTCTCATTGACGTATACAAAACATCTCCTTTTATTCGAGCGTCACTTTTTTTTTACATGTGGGCTGATGACTGAAAAAAAATCGTAGCATATAAATCTGATAGGACAGTCAGTTATGTTTTTGTAGCAAATATGGTGATGTATGATTTGAGTGGGTTTTTTTACTTAAAGTCACGCAGCAAATATTTCACGACTATTAAAGCCATTGTGTCAGTTGGTTTCATCGTGTTTTGTTTACTTTAGTTTAATAAAGAATAATTATGCTGTCGTGTATCCTACACTCTGATATCAGTCACTGTACTTCTGAGAAAATCCATTACGGCAACGCCATAAACAGTAGAGGAAGACATATCTGAGGGTCTTGATGGGGGTCTTTCTATTCTGTGTTCTTCTATATTTTTATACACCTATTTTGTTCTTCTGTTCTTCATAAATCCAGCCCATTTTTCTCTATTCTTAATATTTCATCACCCTGTCATTCATTATTCTTAATCGGTTTTGGCGTATTTTTCTCTTTTCTTTATTTTGATAGGCCATTTATTTTGCACGTTTCGCCTATTATTCTCTATTCAGTAAATCCCATCCAGACCCTCATAAATCTATAATATGTGTGTGCATTGCAATGCAATAATTAAAATACCGGTAGTACATAACCTTGCCATACCGTCAAAGAGTTTTATGAAACATTGGTGCACGTTTTTTCATGATTAAGAGAGATACATAATAAGAAGAAGATGTGGTATGCATGATGACCATTCAGACAACTCTCCACCAGAGACCAACTGGCATAGCAATTTACAACTTTAGGTCACTGTACAAGCTTCAACAATGAGCAAAACACATACTGCATAGTCAGCTATGAAATGGTAACCTATTAACTGAACATTAAAAATATTGACTCATTTTATAGCTGATGTTTATCGTTGAAATAATCTATGTCACGGCACCCCCCTTTTCTATAAAAACAGTAACAAAACACAAAATAATGTAAAAGACAAAAGCAAAACACAAAAGAAAAATGTTTCTCAAACCTAATAGGAAACAAAACAAGCTGCTTCTTTCAGAGGTTAGCATACTATGTATAGGGTTTTAAATCCTTATATAGTACACAATTCGCTATAGTTTCCTCAGAGAAGGTATTGAAAAAATCCGAATCGTTTATATACGTATTATATACGTTTGTGAGGCTTTTGGCATTTTTCGTAATTTTTGAATTTTTGATCAGTACAGATTAAAATTAAAAAGTTCCAAAAAATTTTGAACAACAGATCAATCATTAATTGAGTCTTCATCATGAATTTTTCTTGATAAAAAACACAAATTTTGCAAAACTTTGAAATATTTTCTTTTATCATACCTTTTTAAACAAATAATATTTACAAATAAGTTTCCAAAGCACATTTGGTAATCCAACCGCAGTCTAGTAAACAGTTTTATTACGGTCTAGTGCTGTTGGTAAACCTCTACCCTCAACGGGTGTGAGTATTACCCGTACGTTCATTGGGCGCACGGGGTAAATCATAACGGTTCACCACTCTTCTCTCCCAGTCTTTACACATTGTATGATAGTGGAAAGTGGGATGGTTTAGTTTTAAATACAATTAATTAAAGTTTATTTCCTAAACGTCAATCTGCAGCAGTGGGGAATGACATTCGTTAGTGGTCGCATGTCATATCGTAACCCCCCCCCCCCCCCCCCAAAAAAAAAAAAGAAATAAAAAAAAATTCCCCCCTTATTAAGAAAGTGACGTGGTAATAGCAGATCGTTGATTGTTTCTGTTGACTCCATTTATATCTTATGAAATCGAGACAACTAAGAGCGAGACATATTGTGTTTGTGTGGTGTTCTGTCTATGTGTCGTAGTTTTTATGAATACATCAACGAGTCAATTTATTTTTACTTCACAATTGATTTTCCGAGTACACTGTTGGCTGAAAAAAAAGGATATCAAATATGATAGCACTTATGAGACATAAGGTTATGACACCCGTCTTCTGTTGAAGATTTTAACGTCTCCGTGAGATGTCTGCGATTATTTGTGTAGTTTAGTTGCTGTCTCATTGACGTATACCTCACATCTCCTTTTATTCATATACACTAAATTTTACGTGTACATTGCTGGTTGAAAAAATATGAATCTGATAGCATTCATAAGACATAATGTTATAACTCTTGTCTTTTGTTGAAGTCTACACGTCTCCCTCTAGATGTCTTTCGGTTATTACTGTAGTTCGGTTGCTGTCTCATTGACGTATACAAAACATCTCCTTTTATTCGAGCGTCACTTTTTTTTTACATGTGGGCTGATGACTGAAAAAAAATCGTAGCATATAAATCTGATAGGACAGTCAGTTATGTTTTTGTAGCAAATATGGTGATGTATGATTTGAGTGGGTTTTTTTACTTAAAGTCACGCAGCAAATATTTCACGACTATTAAAGCCATTGTGTCAGTTGGTTTCATCGTGTTTTGTTTACTTTAGTTTAATAAAGAATAATTATGCTGTCGTGTATCCTACACTCTGATATCAGTCACTGTACTTCTGAGAAAATCCATTACGGCAACGCCATAAACAGTAGAGGAAGACATATCTGAGGGTCTTGATGGGGGTCTTTCTATTCTGTGTTCTTCTATATTTTTATACACCTATTTTGTTCTTCTGTTCTTCATAAATCCAGCCCATTTTTCTCTATTCTTAATATTTCATCACCCTGTCATTCATTATTCTTAATCGGTTTTGGCGTATTTTTCTCTTTTCTTTATTTTGATAGGCCATTTATTTTGCACGTTTCGCCTATTATTCTCTATTCAGTAAATCCCATCCAGACCCTCATAAATCTATAATATGTGTGTGCATTGCAATGCAATAATTAAAATACCGGTAGTACATAACCTTGCCATACCGTCAAAGAGTTTTATGAAACATTGGTGCACGTTTTTTCATGATTAAGAGAGATACATAATAAGAAGAAGATGTGGTATGCATGATGACCATTCAGACAACTCTCCACCAGAGACCAACTGGCATAGCAATTTACAACTTTAGGTCACTGTACAAGCTTCAACAATGAGCAAAACACATACTGCATAGTCAGCTATGAAATGGTAACCTATTAACTGAACATTAAAAATATTGACTCATTTTATAGCTGATGTTTATCGTTGAAATAATCTATGTCACGGCACCCCCCTTTTCTATAAAAACAGTAACAAAACACAAAATAATGTAAAAGACAAAAGCAAAACACAAAAGAAAAATGTTTCTCAAACCTAATAGGAAACAAAACAAGCTGCTTCTTTCAGAGGTTAGCATACTATGTATAGGGTTTTAAATCCTTATATAGTACACAATTCGCTATAGTTTCCTCAGAGAAGGTATTGAAAAAATCCGAATCGTTTATATACGTATTATATACGTTTGTGAGGCTTTTGGCATTTTTCGTAATTTTTGAATTTTTGATCAGTACAGATTAAAATTAAAAAGTTCCAAAAAATTTTGAACAACAGATCAATCATTAATTGAGTCTTCATCATGAATTTTTCTTGATAAAAAACACAAATTTTGCAAAACTTTGAAATATTTTCTTTTATCATACCTTTTTAAACAAATAATATTTACAAATAAGTTTCCAAAGCACATTTGGTAATCCAACCGCAGTCTAGTAAACAGTTTTATTACGGTCTAGTGCTGTTGGTAAACCTCTACCCTCAACGGGTGTGAGTATTACCCGTACGTTCATTGGGCGCACGGGGTAAATCATAACGGTTCACCACTCTTCTCTCCCAGTCTTTACACATTGTATGATAGTGGAAAGTGGGATGGTTTAGTTTTAAATACAATTAATTAAAGTTTATTTCCTAAACGTCAATCTGCAGCAGTGGGGAATGACATTCGTTAGTGGTCGCATGTCATATCGTAACCACACCCCCCCCCCCCCCCAAAAAAAAAGAAATAAAAAAAAATTCCCCCCTTATTAAGAAAGTGACGTGGTAATAGCAGATCGTTGATTGTTTCTGTTGACTCCATTTATATCTTATGAAATCGAGACAACTAAGAGCGAGACATATTGTGTTTGTGTGGTGTTCTGTCTATGTGTCGTAGTTTTTATGAATACATCAACGAGTCAATTTATTTTTACTTCACAATTGATTTTCCGAGTACACTGTTGGCTGAAAAAAAAGGATATCAAATATGATAGCACTTATGAGACATAAGGTTATGACACCCGTCTTCTGTTGAAGATTTTAACGTCTCCGTGAGATGTCTGCGATTATTTGTGTAGTTTAGTTGCTGTCTCATTGACGTATACCTCACATCTCCTTTTATTCATATACACTAAATTTTACGTGTACATTGCTGGTTGAAAAAATATGAATCTGATAGCATTCATAAGACATAATGTTATAACTCTTGTCTTTTGTTGAAGTCTACACGTCTCCCTCTAGATGTCTTTCGGTTATTACTGTAGTTCGGTTGCTGTCTCATTGACGTATACAAAACATCTCCTTTTATTCGAGCGTCACTTTTTTTTTACATGTGGGCTGATGACTGAAAAAAAATCGTAGCATATAAATCTGATAGGACAGTCAGTTATGTTTTTGTAGCAAATATGGTGATGTATGATTTGAGTGGGTTTTTTTACTTAAAGTCACGCAGCAAATATTTCACGACTATTAAAGCCATTGTGTCAGTTGGTTTCATCGTGTTTTGTTTACTTTAGTTTAATAAAGAATAATTATGCTGTCGTGTATCCTACACTCTGATATCAGTCACTGTACTTCTGAGAAAATCCATTACGGCAACGCCATAAACAGTAGAGGAAGACATATCTGAGGGTCTTGATGGGGGTCTTTCTATTCTGTGTTCTTCTATATTTTTATACACCTATTTTGTTCTTCTGTTCTTCATAAATCCAGCCCATTTTTCTCTATTCTTAATATTTCATCACCCTGTCATTCATTATTCTTAATCGGTTTTGGCGTATTTTTCTCTTTTCTTTATTTTGATAGGCCATTTATTTTGCACGTTTCGCCTATTATTCTCTATTCAGTAAATCCCATCCAGACCCTCATAAATCTATAATATGTGTGTGCATTGCAATGCAATAATTAAAATACCGGTAGTACATAACCTTGCCATACCGTCAAAGAGTTTTATGAAACATTGGTGCACGTTTTTTCATGATTAAGAGAGATACATAATAAGAAGAAGATGTGGTATGCATGATGACCATTCAGACAACTCTCCACCAGAGACCAACTGGCATAGCAATTTACAACTTTAGGTCACTGTACAAGCTTCAACAATGAGCAAAACACATACTGCATAGTCAGCTATGAAATGGTAACCTATTAACTGAACATTAAAAATATTGACTCATTTTATAGCTGATGTTTATCGTTGAAATAATCTATGTCACGGCACCCCCCTTTTCTATAAAAACAGTAACAAAACACAAAATAATGTAAAAGACAAAAGCAAAACACAAAAGAAAAATGTTTCTCAAACCTAATAGGAAACAAAACAAGCTGCTTCTTTCAGAGGTTAGCATACTATGTATAGGGTTTTAAATCCTTATATAGTACACAATTCGCTATAGTTTCCTCAGAGAAGGTATTGAAAAAATCCGAATCGTTTATATACGTATTATATACGTTTGTGAGGCTTTTGGCATTTTTCGTAATTTTTGAATTTTTGATCAGTACAGATTAAAATTAAAAAGTTCCAAAAAATTTTGAACAACAGATCAAGCATTAATTGAGTCTTCATCATGAATTTTTCTTGATAAAAAACACAAATTTTGCAAAACTTTGAAATATTTTCTTTTATCATACCTTTTTAAACAAATAATATTTACAAATAAGTTTCCAAAGCACATTTGGTAATCCAACCGCAGTCTAGTAAACAGTTTTATTACGGTCTAGTGCTTAATGATAAAAAAAATAAAAAAAATTACGGTCTAGTGCTGTTGGTAAACCTCTACCCTCAACGGGTGTGAGTATTACCCGTACGTTCATTGGGCGCACGGGGTAAATCATAACGGTTCACCACTCTTCTCTCCCAGTCTTTACACATTGTATGATAGTGGAAAGTGGGATGGTTTAGTTTTAAATACAATTAATTAAAGTTTATTTCCTAAACGTCAATCTGCAGCAGTGGGGAATGACATTCGTTAGTGGTCGCATGTCATATCGTAACCCCCCCCCCCCCCCCCCAAAAAAAAGAAATAAAAAAAAATTCCCCCCTTATTAAGAAAGTGACGTGGTAATAGCAGATCGTTGATTGTTTCTGTTGACTCCATTTATATCTTATGAAATCGAGACAACTAAGAGCGAGACATATTGTGTTTGTGTGGTGTTCTGTCTATGTGTCGTAGTTTTTATGAATACATCAACGAGTCAATTTATTTTTACTTCACAATTGATTTTCCGAGTACACTGTTGGCTGAAAAAAAAGGATATCAAATATGATAGCACTTATGAGACATAAGGTTATGACACCCGTCTTCTGTTGAAGATTTTAACGTCTCCGTGAGATGTCTGCGATTATTTGTGTAGTTTAGTTGCTGTCTCATTGACGTATACCTCACATCTCCTTTTATTCATATACACTAAATTTTACGTGTACATTGCTGGTTGAAAAAATATGAATCTGATAGCATTCATAAGACATAATGTTATAACTCTTGTCTTTTGTTGAAGTCTACACGTCTCCCTCTAGATGTCTTTCGGTTATTACTGTAGTTCGGTTGCTGTCTCATTGACGTATACAAAACATCTCCTTTTATTCGAGCGTCACTTTTTTTTTACATGTGGGCTGATGACTGAAAAAAAATCGTAGCATATAAATCTGATAGGACAGTCAGTTATGTTTTTGTAGCAAATATGGTGATGTATGATTTGAGTGGGTTTTTTTACTTAAAGTCACGCAGCAAATATTTCACGACTATTAAAGCCATTGTGTCAGTTGGTTTCATCGTGTTTTGTTTACTTTAGTTTAATAAAGAATAATTATGCTGTCGTGTATCCTACACTCTGATATCAGTCACTGTACTTCTGAGAAAATCCATTACGGCAACGCCATAAACAGTAGAGGAAGACATATCTGAGGGTCTTGATGGGGGTCTTTCTATTCTGTGTTCTTCTATATTTTTATACACCTATTTTGTTCTTCTGTTCTTCATAAATCCAGCCCATTTTTCTCTATTCTTAATATTTCATCACCCTGTCATTCATTATTCTTAATCGGTTTTGGCGTATTTTTCTCTTTTCTTTATTTTGATAGGCCATTTATTTTGCACGTTTCGCCTATTATTCTCTATTCAGTAAATCCCATCCAGACCCTCATAAATCTATAATATGTGTGTGCATTGCAATGCAATAATTAAAATACCGGTAGTACATAACCTTGCCATACCGTCAAAGAGTTTTATGAAACATTGGTGCACGTTTTTTCATGATTAAGAGAGATACATAATAAGAAGAAGATGTGGTATGCATGATGACCATTCAGACAACTCTCCACCAGAGACCAACTGGCATAGCAATTTACAACTTTAGGTCACTGTACAAGCTTCAACAATGAGCAAAACACATACTGCATAGTCAGCTATGAAATGGTAACCTATTAACTGAACATTAAAAATATTGACTCATTTTATAGCTGATGTTTATCGTTGAAATAATCTATGTCACGGCACCCCCCTTTTCTATAAAAACAGTAACAAAACACAAAATAATGTAAAAGACAAAAGCAAAACACAAAAGAAAAATGTTTCTCAAACCTAATAGGAAACAAAACAAGCTGCTTCTTTCAGAGGTTAGCATACTATGTATAGGGTTTTAAATCCTTATATAGTACACAATTCGCTATAGTTTCCTCAGAGAAGGTATTGAAAAAATCCGAATCGTTTATATACGTATTATATACGTTTGTGAGGCTTTTGGCATTTTTCGTAATTTTTGAATTTTTGATCAGTACAGATTAAAATTAAAAAGTTCCAAAAAATTTTGAACAACAGATCAATCATTAATTGAGTCTTCATCATGAATTTTTCTTGATAAAAAACACAAATTTTGCAAAACTTTGAAATATTTTCTTTTATCATACCTTTTTAAACAAATAATATTTACAAATAAGTTTCCAAAGCACATTTGGTAATCCAACCGCAGTCTAGTAAACAGTTTTATTACGGTCTAGTGCTGTTGGTAAACCTCTACCCTCAACGGGTGTGAGTATTACCCGTACGTTCATTGGGCGCACGGGGTAAATCATAACGGTTCACCACTCTTCTCTCCCAGTCTTTACACATTGTATGATAGTGGAAAGTGGGATGGTTTAGTTTTAAATACAATTAATTAAAGTTTATTTCCTAAACGTCAATCTGCAGCAGTGGGGAATGACATTCGTTAGTGGTCGCATGTCATATCGTAACCCCCCCCCCCCCCAAAAAAAAAGAAATAAAAAAAAATTCCCCCCTTATTAAGAAAGTGACGTGGTAATAGCAGATCGTTGATTGTTTCTGTTGACTCCATTTATATCTTATGAAATCGAGACAACTAAGAGCGAGACATATTGTGTTTGTGTGGTGTTCTGTCTATGTGTCGTAGTTTTTATGAATACATCAACGAGTCAATTTATTTTTACTTCACAATTGATTTTCCGAGTACACTGTTGGCTGAAAAAAAAGGATATCAAATATGATAGCACTTATGAGACATAAGGTTATGACACCCGTCTTCTGTTGAAGATTTTAACGTCTCCGTGAGATGTCTGCGATTATTTGTGTAGTTTAGTTGCTGTCTCATTGACGTATACCTCACATCTCCTTTTATTCATATACACTAAATTTTACGTGTACATTGCTGGTTGAAAAAATATGAATCTGATAGCATTCATAAGACATAATGTTATAACTCTTGTCTTTTGTTGAAGTCTACACGTCTCCCTCTAGATGTCTTTCGGTTATTACTGTAGTTCGGTTGCTGTCTCATTGACGTATACAAAACATCTCCTTTTATTCGAGCGTCACTTTTTTTTTACATGTGGGCTGATGACTGAAAAAAAATCGTAGCATATAAATCTGATAGGACAGTCAGTTATGTTTTTGTAGCAAATATGGTGATGTATGATTTGAGTGGGTTTTTTTACTTAAAGTCACGCAGCAAATATTTCACGACTATTAAAGCCATTGTGTCAGTTGGTTTCATCGTGTTTTGTTTACTTTAGTTTAATAAAGAATAATTATGCTGTCGTGTATCCTACACTCTGATATCAGTCACTGTACTTCTGAGAAAATCCATTACGGCAACGCCATAAACAGTAGAGGAAGACATATCTGAGGGTCTTGATGGGGGTCTTTCTATTCTGTGTTCTTCTATATTTTTATACACCTATTTTGTTCTTCTGTTCTTCATAAATCCAGCCCATTTTTCTCTATTCTTAATATTTCATCACCCTGTCATTCATTATTCTTAATCGGTTTTGGCGTATTTTTCTCTTTTCTTTATTTTGATAGGCCATTTATTTTGCACGTTTCGCCTATTATTCTCTATTCAGTAAATCCCATCCAGACCCTCATAAATCTATAATATGTGTGTGCATTGCAATGCAATAATTAAAATACCGGTAGTACATAACCTTGCCATACCGTCAAAGAGTTTTATGAAACATTGGTGCACGTTTTTTCATGATTAAGAGAGATACATAATAAGAAGAAGATGTGGTATGCATGATGACCATTCAGACAACTCTCCACCAGAGACCAACTGGCATAGCAATTTACAACTTTAGGTCACTGTACAAGCTTCAACAATGAGCAAAACACATACTGCATAGTCAGCTATGAAATGGTAACCTATTAACTGAACATTAAAAATATTGACTCATTTTATAGCTGATGTTTATCGTTGAAATAATCTATGTCACGGCACCCCCCTTTTCTATAAAAACAGTAACAAAACACAAAATAATGTAAAAGACAAAAGCAAAACACAAAAGAAAAATGTTTCTCAAACCTAAAAGGAAACAAAACAAGCTGCTTCTTTCAGAGGTTAGCATACTATGTATAGGGTTTTAAATCCTTATATAGTACACAATTCGCTATAGTTTCCTCAGAGAAGGTATTGAAAAAATCCGAATCGTTTATATACGTATTATATACGTTTGTGAGGCTTTTGGCATTTTTCGTAATTTTTGAATTTTTGATCAGTACAGATTAAAATTAAAAAGTTCCAAAAAATTTTGAACAACAGATCAATCATTAATTGAGTCTTCATCATGAATTTTTCTTGATAAAAAACACAAATTTTGCAAAACTTTGAAATATTTTCTTTTATCATACCTTTTTAAACAAATAATATTTACAAATAAGTTTCCAAAGCACATTTGGTAATCCAACCGCAGTCTAGTAAACAGTTTTATTACGGTCTAGTGCTGTTGGTAAACCTCTACCCTCAACGGGTGTGAGTATTACCCGTACGTTCATTGGGCGCACGGGGTAAATCATTACGGTTCACCACTCTTCTCTCCCAGTCTTTACACATTGTATGATAGTGGAAAGTGGGATGGTTTAGTTTTAAATACAATTAATTAAAGTTTATTTCCTAAACGTCAATCTGCAGCAGTGGGGAATGACATTCGTTAGTGGTCGCATGTCATATCGTAACCCCCCCCCCCCCCCCCCAAAAAAAAAAAGAAATAAAAAAAAATTCCCCCCTTATTAAGAAAGTGACGTGGTAATAGCAGATCGTTGATTGTTTCTGTTGACTCCATTTATATCTTATGAAATCGAGACAACTAAGAGCGAGACATATTGTGTTTGTGTGGTGTTCTGTCTATGTGTCGTAGTTTTTATGAATACATCAACGAGTCAATTTATTTTTACTTCACAATTGATTTTCCGAGTACACTGTTGGCTGAAAAAAAAGGATATCAAATATGATAGCACTTATGAGACATAAGGTTATGACACCCGTCTTCTGTTGAAGATTTTAACGTCTCCGTGAGATGTCTGCGATTATTTGTGTAGTTTAGTTGCTGTCTCATTGACGTATACCTCACATCTCCTTTTATTCATATACACTAAATTTTACGTGTACATTGCTGGTTGAAAAAATATGAATCTGATAGCATTCATAAGACATAATGTTATAACTCTTGTCTTTTGTTGAAGTCTACACGTCTCCCTCTAGATGTCTTTCGGTTATTACTGTAGTTCGGTTGCTGTCTCATTGACGTATACAAAACATCTCCTTTTATTCGAGCGTCACTTTTTTTTTACATGTGGGCTGATGACTGAAAAAAAATCGTAGCATATAAATCTGATAGGACAGTCAGTTATGTTTTTGTAGCAAATATGGTGATGTATGATTTGAGTGGGTTTTTTTACTTAAAGTCACGCAGCAAATATTTCACGACTATTAAAGCCATTGTGTCAGTTGGTTTCATCGTGTTTTGTTTACTTTAGTTTAATAAAGAATAATTATGCTGTCGTGTATCCTACACTCTGATATCAGTCACTGTACTTCTGAGAAAATCCATTACGGCAACGCCATAAACAGTAGAGGAAGACATATCTGAGGGTCTTGATGGGGGTCTTTCTATTCTGTGTTCTTCTATATTTTTATACACCTATTTTGTTCTTCTGTTCTTCATAAATCCAGCCCATTTTTCTCTATTCTTAATATTTCATCACCCTGTCATTCATTATTCTTAATCGGTTTTGGCGTATTTTTCTCTTTTCTTTATTTTGATAGGCCATTTATTTTGCACGTTTCGCCTATTATTCTCTATTCAGTAAATCCCATCCAGACCCTCATAAATCTATAATATGTGTGTGCATTGCAATGCAATAATTAAAATACCGGTAGTACATAACCTTGCCATACCGTCAAAGAGTTTTATGAAACATTGGTGCACGTTTTTTCATGATTAAGAGAGATACATAATAAGAAGAAGATGTGGTATGCATGATGACCATTCAGACAACTCTCCACCAGAGACCAACTGGCATAGCAATTTACAACTTTAGGTCACTGTACAAGCTTCAACAATGAGCAAAACACATACTGCATAGTCAGCTATGAAATGGTAACCTATTAACTGAACATTAAAAATATTGACTCATTTTATAGCTGATGTTTATCGTTGAAATAATCTATGTCACGGCACCCCCCTTTTCTATAAAAACAGTAACAAAACACAAAATAATGTAAAAGACAAAAGCAAAACACAAAAGAAAAATGTTTCTCAAACCTAATAGGAAACAAAACAAGCTGCTTCTTTCAGAGGTTAGCATACTATGTATAGGGTTTTAAATCCTTATATAGTACACAATTCGCTATAGTTTCCTCAGAGAAGGTATTGAAAAAATCCGAATCGTTTATATACGTATTATATACGTTTGTGAGGCTTTTGGCATTTTTCGTAATTTTTGAATTTTTGATCAGTACAGATTAAAATTAAAAAGTTCCAAAAAATTTTGAACAACAGATCAATCATTAATTGAGTCTTCATCATGAATTTTTCTTGATAAAAAACACAAATTTTGCAAAACTTTGAAATATTTTCTTTTATCATACCTTTTTAAACAAATAATATTTACAAATAAGTTTCCAAAGCACATTTGGTAATCCAACCGCAGTCTAGTAAACAGTTTTATTACGGTCTAGTGCTGTTGGTAAACCTCTACCCTCAACGGGTGTGAGTATTACCCGTACGTTCATTGGGCGCACGGGGTAAATCATAACGGTTCACCACTCTTCTCTCCCAGTCTTTACACATTGTATGATAGTGGAAAGTGGGATGGTTTAGTTTTAAATACAATTAATTAAAGTTTATTTCCTAAACGTCAATCTGCAGCAGTGGGGAATGACATTCGTTAGTGGTCGCATGTCATATCGTAACCCCCCCCCCCCCCCCCCCAAAAAAAAAAAGAAATAAAAAAAAATTCCCCCCTTATTAAGAAAGTGACGTGGTAATAGCAGATCGTTGATTGTTTCTGTTGACTCCATTTATATCTTATGAAATCGAGACAACTAAGAGCGAGACATATTGTGTTTGTGTGGTGTTCTGTCTATGTGTCGTAGTTTTTATGAATACATCAACGAGTCAATTTATTTTTACTTCACAATTGATTTTCCGAGTACACTGTTGGCTGAAAAAAAAGGATATCAAATATGATAGCACTTATGAGACATAAGGTTATGACACCCGTCTTCTGTTGAAGATTTTAACGTCTCCGTGAGATGTCTGCGATTATTTGTGTAGTTTAGTTGCTGTCTCATTGACGTATACCTCACATCTCCTTTTATTCATATACACTAAATTTTACGTGTACATTGCTGGTTGAAAAAATATGAATCTGATAGCATTCATAAGACATAATGTTATAACTCTTGTCTTTTGTTGAAGTCTACACGTCTCCCTCTAGATGTCTTTCGGTTATTACTGTAGTTCGGTTGCTGTCTCATTGACGTATACAAAACATCTCCTTTTATTCGAGCGTCACTTTTTTTTTACATGTGGGCTGATGACTGAAAAAAAATCGTAGCATATAAATCTGATAGGACAGTCAGTTATGTTTTTGTAGCAAATATGGTGATGTATGATTTGAGTGGGTTTTTTTACTTAAAGTCACGCAGCAAATATTTCACGACTATTAAAGCCATTGTGTCAGTTGGTTTCATCGTGTTTTGTTTACTTTAGTTTAATAAAGAATAATTATGCTGTCGTGTATCCTACACTCTGATATCAGTCACTGTACTTCTGAGAAAATCCATTACGGCAACGCCATAAACAGTAGAGGAAGACATATCTGAGGGTCTTGATGGGGGTCTTTCTATTCTGTGTTCTTCTATATTTTTATACACCTATTTTGTTCTTCTGTTCTTCATAAATCCAGCCCATTTTTCTCTATTCTTAATATTTCATCACCCTGTCATTCATTATTCTTAATCGGTTTTGGCGTATTTTTCTCTTTTCTTTATTTTGATAGGCCATTTATTTTGCACGTTTCGCCTATTATTCTCTATTCAGTAAATCCCATCCAGACCCTCATAAATCTATAATATGTGTGTGCATTGCAATGCAATAATTAAAATACCGGTAGTACATAACCTTGCCATACCGTCAAAGAGTTTTATGAAACATTGGTGCACGTTTTTTCATGATTAAGAGAGATACATAATAAGAAGAAGATGTGGTATGCATGATGACCATTCAGACAACTCTCCACCAGAGACCAACTGGCATAGCAATTTACAACTTTAGGTCACTGTACAAGCTTCAACAATGAGCAAAACACATACTGCATAGTCAGCTATGAAATGGTAACCTATTAACTGAACATTAAAAATATTGACTCATTTTATAGCTGATGTTTATCGTTGAAATAATCTATGTCACGGCACCCCCCCTTTTCTATAAAAACAGTAACAAAACACAAAATAATGTAAAAGACAAAAGCAAAACACAAAAGAAAAATGTTTCTCAAACCTAATAGGAAACAAAACAAGCTGCTTCTTTCAGAGGTTAGCATACTATGTATAGGGTTTTAAATCCTTATATAGTACACAATTCGCTATAGTTTCCTCAGAGAAGGTATTGAAAAAATCCGAATCGTTTATATACGTATTATATACGTTTGTGAGGCTTTTGGCATTTTTCGTAATTTTTGAATTTTTGATCAGTACAGATTAAAATTAAAAAGTTCCAAAAAATTTTGAACAACAGATCAATCATTAATTGAGTCTTCATCATGAATTTTTCTTGATAAAAAACACAAATTTTGCAAAACTTTGAAATATTTTCTTTTATCATACCTTTTTAAACAAATAATATTTACAAATAAGTTTCCAAAGCACATTTGGTAATCCAACCGCAGTCTAGTAAACAGTTTTATTACGGTCTAGTGCTGTTGGTAAACCTCTACCCTCAACGGGTGTGAGTATTACCCGTACGTTCATTGGGCGCACGGGGTAAATCATAACGGTTCACCACTCTTCTCTCCCAGTCTTTACACATTGTATGATAGTGGAAAGTGGGATGGTTTAGTTTTAAATACAATTAATTAAAGTTTATTTCCTAAACGTCAATCTGCAGCAGTGGGGAATGACATTCGTTAGTGGTCGCATGTCATATCGTAACCCCCCCCCAAAAAAAAAAAAAAGAAATAAAAAAAAATTCCCCCCTTATTAAGAAAGTGACGTGGTAATAGCAGATCGTTGATTGTTTCTGTTGACTCCATTTATATCTTATGAAATCGAGACAACTAAGAGCGAGACATATTGTGTTTGTGTGGTGTTCTGTCTATGTGTCGTAGTTTTTATGAATACATCAACGAGTCAATTTATTTTTACTTCACAATTGATTTTCCGAGTACACTGTTGGCTGAAAAAAAAGGATATCAAATATGATAGCACTTATGAGACATAAGGTTATGACACCCGTCTTCTGTTGAAGATTTTAACGTCTCCGTGAGATGTCTGCGATTATTTGTGTAGTTTAGTTGCTGTCTCATTGACGTATACCTCACATCTCCTTTTATTCATATACACTAAATTTTACGTGTACATTGCTGGTTGAAAAAATATGAATCTGATAGCATTCATAAGACATAATGTTATAACTCTTGTCTTTTGTTGAAGTCTACACGTCTCCCTCTAGATGTCTTTCGGTTATTACTGTAGTTCGGTTGCTGTCTCATTGACGTATACAAAACATCTCCTTTTATTCGAGCGTCACTTTTTTTTTACATGTGGGCTGATGACTGAAAAAAAATCGTAGCATATAAATCTGATAGGACAGTCAGTTATGTTTTTGTAGCAAATATGGTGATGTATGATTTGAGTGGGTTTTTTTACTTAAAGTCACGCAGCAAATATTTCACGACTATTAAAGCCATTGTGTCAGTTGGTTTCATCGTGTTTTGTTTACTTTAGTTTAATAAAGAATAATTATGCTGTCGTGTATCCTACACTCTGATATCAGTCACTGTACTTCTGAGAAAATCCATTACGGCAACGCCATAAACAGTAGAGGAAGACATATCTGAGGGTCTTGATGGGGGTCTTTCTATTCTGTGTTCTTCTATATTTTTATACACCTATTTTGTTCTTCTGTTCTTCATAAATCCAGCCCATTTTTCTCTATTCTTAATATTTCATCACCCTGTCATTCATTATTCTTAATCGGTTTTGGCGTATTTTTCTCTTTTCTTTATTTTGATAGGCCATTTATTTTGCACGTTTCGCCTATTATTCTCTATTCAGTAAATCCCATCCAGACCCTCATAAATCTATAATATGTGTGTGCATTGCAATGCAATAATTAAAATACCGGTAGTACATAACCTTGCCATACCGTCAAAGAGTTTTATGAAACATTGGTGCACGTTTTTTCATGATTAAGAGAGATACATAATAAGAAGAAGATGTGGTATGCATGATGACCATTCAGACAACTCTCCACCAGAGACCAACTGGCATAGCAATTTACAACTTTAGGTCACTGTACAAGCTTCAACAATGAGCAAAACACATACTGCATAGTCAGCTATGAAATGGTAACCTATTAACTGAACATTAAAAATATTGACTCATTTTATAGCTGATGTTTATCGTTGAAATAATCTATGTCACGGCACCCCCCTTTTCTATAAAAACAGTAACAAAACACAAAATAATGTAAAAGACAAAAGCAAAACACAAAAGAAAAATGTTTCTCAAACCTAATAGGAAACAAAACAAGCTGCTTCTTTCAGAGGTTAGCATACTATGTATAGGGTTTTAAATCCTTATATAGTACACAATTCGCTATAGTTTCCTCAGAGAAGGTATTGAAAAAATCCGAATCGTTTATATACGTATTATATACGTTTGTGAGGCTTTTGGCATTTTTCGTAATTTTTGAATTTTTGATCAGTACAGATTAAAATTAAAAAGTTCCAAAAAATTTTGAACAACAGATCAATCATTAATTGAGTCTTCATCATGAATTTTTCTTGATAAAAAACACAAATTTTGCAAAACTTTGAAATATTTTCTTTTATCATACCTTTTTAAACAAATAATATTTACAAATAAGTTTACAAAGCACATTTGGTAATCCAACCGCAGTCTAGTAAACAGTTTTATTACGGTCTAGTGCTGTTGGTAAACCTCTACCCTCAACGGGTGTGAGTATTACCCGTACGTTCATTGGGCGCACGGGGTAAATCATAACGGTTCACCACTCTTCTCTCCCAGTCTTTACACATTGTATGATAGTGGAAAGTGGGATGGTTTAGTTTTAAATACAATTAATTAAAGTTTATTTCCTAAACGTCAATCTGCAGCAGTGGGGAATGACATTCGTTAGTGGTCGCATGTCATATCGTAACCCCCCCCCCCCCCCCAAAAAAAAAAGAAATAAAAAAAAATTCCCCCCTTATTAAGAAAGTGACGTGGTAATAGCAGATCGTTGATTGTTTCTGTTGACTCCATTTATATCTTATGAAATCGAGACAACTAAGAGCGAGACATATTGTGTTTGTGTGGTGTTCTGTCTATGTGTCGTAGTTTTTATGAATACATCAACGAGTCAATTTATTTTTACTTCACAATTGATTTTCCGAGTACACTGTTGGCTGAAAAAAAAGGATATCAAATATGATAGCACTTATGAGACATAAGGTTATGACACCCGTCTTCTGTTGAAGATTTTAACGTCTCCGTGAGATGTCTGCGATTATTTGTGTAGTTTAGTTGCTGTCTCATTGACGTATACCTCACATCTCCTTTTATTCATATACACTAAATTTTACGTGTACATTGCTGGTTGAAAAAATATGAATCTGATAGCATTCATAAGACATAATGTTATAACTCTTGTCTTTTGTTGAAGTCTACACGTCTCCCTCTAGATGTCTTTCGGTTATTACTGTAGTTCGGTTGCTGTCTCATTGACGTATACAAAACATCTCCTTTTATTCGAGCGTCACTTTTTTTTTACATGTGGGCTGATGACTGAAAAAAAATCGTAGCATATAAATCTGATAGGACAGTCAGTTATGTTTTTGTAGCAAATATGGTGATGTATGATTTGAGTGGGTTTTTTTACTTAAAGTCACGCAGCAAATATTTCACGACTATTAAAGCCATTGTGTCAGTTGGTTTCATCGTGTTTTGTTTACTTTAGTTTAATAAAGAATAATTATGCTGTCGTGTATCCTACACTCTGATATCAGTCACTGTACTTCTGAGAAAATTCATTACGGCAACGCCATAAACAGTAGAGGAAGACATATCTGAGGGTCTTGATGGGGGTCTTTCTATTCTGTGTTCTTCTATATTTTTATACACCTATTTTGTTCTTCTGTTCTTCATAAATCCAGCCCATTTTTCTCTATTCTTAATATTTCATCACCCTGTCATTCATTATTCTTAATCGGTTTTGGCGTATTTTTCTCTTTTCTTTATTTTGATAGGCCATTTATTTTGCACGTTTCGCCTATTATTCTCTATTCAGTAAATCCCATCCAGACCCTCATAAATCTATAATATGTGTGTGCATTGCAATGCAATAATTAAAATACCGGTAGTACATAACCTTGCCATACCGTCAAAGAGTTTTATGAAACATTGGTGCACGTTTTTTCATGATTAAGAGAGATACATAATAAGAAGAAGATGTGGTATGCATGATGACCATTCAGACAACTCTCCACCAGAGACCAACTGGCATAGCAATTTACAACTTTAGGTCACTGTACAAGCTTCAACAATGAGCAAAACACATACTGCATAGTCAGCTATGAAATGGTAACCTATTAACTGAACATTAAAAATATTGACTCATTTTATAGCTGATGTTTATCGTTGAAATAATCTATGTCACGGCACCCCCCTTTTCTATAAAAACAGTAACAAAACACAAAATAATGTAAAAGACAAAAGCAAAACACAAAAGAAAAATGTTTCTCAAACCTAATAGGAAACAAAACAAGCTGCTTCTTTCAGAGGTTAGCATACTATGTATAGGGTTTTAAATCCTTATATAGTACACAATTCGCTATAGTTTCCTCAGAGAAGGTATTGAAAAAATCCGAATCGTTTATATACGTATTATATACGTTTGTGAGGCTTTTGGCATTTTTCGTAATTTTTGAATTTTTGATCAGTACAGATTAAAATTAAAAAGTTCCAAAAAATTTTGAACAACAGATCAATCATTAATTGAGTCTTCATCATGAATTTTTCTTGATAAAAAACACAAATTTTGCAAAACTTTGAAATATTTTCTTTTATCATACCTTTTTAAACAAATAATATTTACAAATAAGTTTACAAAGCACATTTGGTAATCCAACCGCAGTCTAGTAAACAGTTTTATTACGGTCTAGTGCTGTTGGTAAACCTCTACCCTCAACGGGTGTGAGTATTACCCGTACGTTCATTGGGCGCACGGGGTAAATCATAACGGTTCACCACTCTTCTCTCCCAGTCTTTACACATTGTATGATAGTGGAAAGTGGGATGGTTTAGTTTTAAATACAATTAATTAAAGTTTATTTCCTAAACGTCAATCTGCAGCAGTGGGGAATGACATTCGTTAGTGGTCGCATGTCATATCGTAACCCCCCCCCCCCCCCCCCCAAAAAAAAAAAAGAAATAAAAAAAAATTCCCCCCTTATTAAGAAAGTGACGTGGTAATAGCAGATCGTTGATTGTTTCTGTTGACTCCATTTATATCTTATGAAATCGAGACAACTAAGAGCGAGACATATTGTGTTTGTGTGGTGTTCTGTCTATGTGTCGTAGTTTTTATGAATACATCAACGAGTCAATTTATTTTTACTTCACAATTGATTTTCCGAGTACACTGTTGGCTGAAAAAAAAAGGATATCAAATATGATAGCACTTATGAGACATAAGGTTATGACACCCGTCTTCTGTTGAAGATTTTAACGTCTCCGTGAGATGTCTGCGATTATTTGTGTAGTTTAGTTGCTGTCTCATTGACGTATACCTCACATCTCCTTTTATTCATATACACTAAATTTTACGTGTACATTGCTGGTTGAAAAAATATGAATCTGATAGCATTCATAAGACATAATGTTATAACTCTTGTCTTTTGTTGAAGTCTACACGTCTCCCTCTAGATGTCTTTCGGTTATTACTGTAGTTCGGTTGCTGTCTCATTGACGTATACAAAACATCTCCTTTTATTCGAGCGTCACTTTTTTTTTACATGTGGGCTGATGACTGAAAAAAAATCGTAGCATATAAATCTGATAGGACAGTCAGTTATGTTTTTGTAGCAAATATGGTGATGTATGATTTGAGTGGGTTTTTTTACTTAAAGTCACGCAGCAAATATTTCACGACTATTAAAGCCATTGTGTCAGTTGGTTTCATCGTGTTTTGTTTACTTTAGTTTAATAAAGAATAATTATGCTGTCGTGTATCCTACACTCTGATATCAGTCACTGTACTTCTGAGAAAATCCATTACGGCAACGCCATAAACAGTAGAGGAAGACATATCTGAGGGTCTTGATGGGGGTCTTTCTATTCTGTGTTCTTCTATATTTTTATACACCTATTTTGTTCTTCTGTTCTTCATAAATCCAGCCCATTTTTCTCTATTCTTAATATTTCATCACCCTGTCATTCATTATTCTTAATCGGTTTTGGCGTATTTTTCTCTTTTCTTTATTTTGATAGGCCATTTATTTTGCACGTTTCGCCTATTATTCTCTATTCAGTAAATCCCATCCAGACCCTCATAAATCTATAATATGTGTGTGCATTGCAATGCAATAATTAAAATACCGGTAGTACATAACCTTGCCATACCGTCAAAGAGTTTTATGAAACATTGGTGCACGTTTTTTCATGATTAAGAGAGATACATAATAAGAAGAAGATGTGGTATGCATGATGACCATTCAGACAACTCTCCACCAGAGACCAACTGGCATAGCAATTTACAACTTTAGGTCACTGTACAAGCTTCAACAATGAGCAAAACACATACTGCATAGTCAGCTATGAAATGGTAACCTATTAACTGAACATTAAAAATATTGACTCATTTTATAGCTGATGTTTATCGTTGAAATAATCTATGTCACGGCACCCCCCTTTTCTATAAAAACAGTAACAAAACACAAAATAATGTAAAAGACAAAAGCAAAACACAAAAGAAAAATGTTTCTCAAACCTAATAGGAAACAAAACAAGCTGCTTCTTTCAGAGGTTAGCATACTATGTATAGGGTTTTAAATCCTTATATAGTACACAATTCGCTATAGTTTCCTCAGAGAAGGTATTGAAAAAATCCGAATCGTTTATATACGTATTATATACGTTTGTGAGGCTTTTGGCATTTTTCGTAATTTTTGAATTTTTGATCAGTACAGATTAAAATTAAAAAGTTCCAAAAAATTTTGAACAACAGATCAATCATTAATTGAGTCTTCATCATGAATTTTTCTTGATAAAAAACACAAATTTTGCAAAACTTTGAAATATTTTCTTTTATCATACCTTTTTAAACAAATAATATTTACAAATAAGTTTCCAAAGCACATTTGGTAATCCAACCGCAGTCTAGTAAACAGTTTTATTACGGTCTAGTGCTGTTGGTAAACCTCTACCCTCAACGGGTGTGAGTATTACCCGTACGTTCATTGGGCGCACGGGGTAAATCATAACGGTTCACCACTCTTCTCTCCCAGTCTTTACACATTGTATGATAGTGGAAAGTGGGATGGTTTAGTTTTAAATACAATTAATTAAAGTTTATTTCCTAAACGTCAATCTGCAGCAGTGGGGAATGACATTCGTTAGTGGTCGCATGTCATATCGTAACCCCCCCCCCCCCAAAAAAAAAAAAAAGAAATAAAAAAAAATTCCCCCCTTATTAAGAAAGTGACGTGGTAATAGCAGATCGTTGATTGTTTCTGTTGACTCCATTTATATCTTATGAAATCGAGACAACTAAGAGCGAGACATATTGTGTTTGTGTGGTGTTCTGTCTATGTGTCGTAGTTTTTATGAATACATCAACGAGTCAATTTATTTTTACTTCACAATTGATTTTCCGAGTACACTGTTGGCTGAAAAAAAAAGGATATCAAATATGATAGCACTTATGAGACATAAGGTTATGACACCCGTCTTCTGTTGAAGATTTTAACGTCTCCGTGAGATGTCTGCGATTATTTGTGTAGTTTAGTTGCTGTCTCATTGACGTATACCTCACATCTCCTTTTATTCATATACACTAAATTTTACGTGTACATTGCTGGTTGAAAAAATATGAATCTGATAGCATTCATAAGACATAATGTTATAACTCTTGTCTTTTGTTGAAGTCTACACGTCTCCCTCTAGATGTCTTTCGGTTATTACTGTAGTTCGGTTGCTGTCTCATTGACGTATACAAAACATCTCCTTTTATTCGAGCGTCACTTTTTTTTTACATGTGGGCTGATGACTGAAAAAAAATCGTAGCATATAAATCTGATAGGACAGTCAGTTATGTTTTTGTAGCAAATATGGTGATGTATGATTTGAGTGGGTTTTTTTACTTAAAGTCACGCAGCAAATATTTCACGACTATTAAAGCCATTGTGTCAGTTGGTTTCATCGTGTTTTGTTTACTTTAGTTTAATAAAGAATAATTATGCTGTCGTGTATCCTACACTCTGATATCAGTCACTGTACTTCTGAGAAAATCCATTACGGCAACGCCATAAACAGTAGAGGAAGACATATCTGAGGGTCTTGATGGGGGTCTTTCTATTCTGTGTTCTTCTATATTTTTATACACCTATTTTGTTCTTCTGTTCTTCATAAATCCAGCCCATTTTTCTCTATTCTTAATATTTCATCACCCTGTCATTCATTATTCTTAATCGGTTTTGGCGTATTTTTCTCTTTTCTTTATTTTGATAGGCCATTTATTTTGCACGTTTCGCCTATTATTCTCTATTCAGTAAATCCCATCCAGACCCTCATAAATCTATAATATGTGTGTGCATTGCAATGCAATAATTAAAATACCGGTAGTACATAACCTTGCCATACCGTCAAAGAGTTTTATGAAACATTGGTGCACGTTTTTTCATGATTAAGAGAGATACATAATAAGAAGAAGATGTGGTATGCATGATGACCATTCAGACAACTCTCCACCAGAGACCAACTGGCATAGCAATTTACAACTTTAGGTCACTGTACAAGCTTCAACAATGAGCAAAACACATACTACATAGTCAGCTATGAAATGGTAACCTATTAACTGAACATTAAAAATATTGACTCATTTTATAGCTGATGTTTATCGTTGAAATAATCTATGTCACGGCACCCCCCTTTTCTATAAAAACAGTAACAAAACACAAAATAATGTAAAAGACAAAAGCAAAACACAAAAGAAAAATGTTTCTCAAACCTAATAGGAAACAAAACAAGCTGCTTCTTTCAGAGGTTAGCATACTATGTATAGGGTTTTAAATCCTTATATAGTACACAATTCGCTATAGTTTCCTCAGAGAAGGTATTGAAAAAATCCGAATCGTTTATATACGTATTATATACGTTTGTGAGGCTTTTGGCATTTTTCGTAATTTTTGAATTTTTGATCAGTACAGATTAAAATTAAAAAGTTCCAAAAAATTTTGAACAACAGATCAATCATTAATTGAGTCTTCATCATGAATTTTTCTTGATAAAAAACACAAATTTTGCAAAACTTTGAAATATTTTCTTTTATCATACCTTTTTAAACAAATAATATTTACAAATAAGTTTACAAAGCACATTTGGTAATCCAACCGCAGTCTAGTAAACAGTTTTATTACGGTCTAGTGCTGTTGGTAAACCTCTACCCTCAACGGGTGTGAGTATTACCCGTACGTTCATTGGGCGCACGGGGTAAATCATAACGGTTCACCACTCTTCTCTCCCAGTCTTTACACATTGTATGATAGTGGAAAGTGGGATGGTTTAGTTTTAAATACAATTAATTAAAGTTTATTTCCTAAACGTCAATCTGCAGCAGTGGGGAATGACATTCGTTAGTGGTCGCATGTCATATCGTAACCCCCCCCCCCCCCCCCCCCCAAAAAAAAAAGAAATAAAAAAAAATTCCCCCCTTATTAAGAAAGTGACGTGGTAATAGCAGATCGTTGATTGTTTCTGTTGACTCCATTTATATCTTATGAAATCGAGACAACTAAGAGCGAGACATATTGTGTTTGTGTGGTGTTCTGTCTATGTGTCGTAGTTTTTATGAATACATCAACGAGTCAATTTATTTTTACTTCACAATTGATTTTCCGAGTACACTGTTGGCTGAAAAAAAAGGATATCAAATATGATAGCACTTATGAGACATAAGGTTATGACACCCGTCTTCTGTTGAAGATTTTAACGTCTCCGTGAGATGTCTGCGATTATTTGTGTAGTTTAGTTGCTGTCTCATTGACGTATACCTCACATCTCCTTTTATTCATATACACTAAATTTTACGTGTACATTGCTGGTTGAAAAAATATGAATCTGATAGCATTCATAAGACATAATGTTATAACTCTTGTCTTTTGTTGAAGTCTACACGTCTCCCTCTAGATGTCTTTCGGTTATTACTGTAGTTCGGTTGCTGTCTCATTGACGTATACAAAACATCTCCTTTTATTCGAGCGTCACTTTTTTTTTACATGTGGGCTGATGACTGAAAAAAAATCGTAGCATATAAATCTGATAGGACAGTCAGTTATGTTTTTGTAGCAAATATGGTGATGTATGATTTGAGTGGGTTTTTTTACTTAAAGTCACGCAGCAAATATTTCACGACTATTAAAGCCATTGTGTCAGTTGGTTTCACCGTGTTTTGTTTACTTTAGTTTAATAAAGAATAATTATGCTGTCGTGTATCCTACACTCTAATATCAGTCACTGTACTTCTGAGAAAATCCATTACGGCAACGCCATAAACAGTAGAGGAAGACATATCTGAGGGTCTTGATGGGGGTCTTTCTATTCTGTGTTCTTCTATATTTTTATACACCTATTTTGTTCTTCTGTTCTTCATAAATCCAGCCCATTTTTCTCTATTCTTAATATTTCATCACCCTGTCATTCATTATTCTTAATCGGTTTTGGCGTATTTTTCTCTTTTCTTTATTTTGATAGGCCATTTATTTTGCACGTTTCGCCTATTATTCTCTATTCAGTAAATCCCATCCAGACCCTCATAAATCTATAATATGTGTGTGCATTGCAATGCAATAATTAAAATACCGGTAGTACATAACCTTGCCATACCGTCAAAGAGTTTTATGAAACATTGGTGCACGTTTTTTCATGATTAAGAGAGATACATAATAAGAAGAAGATGTGGTATGCATGATGACCATTCAGACAACTCTCCACCAGAGACCAACTGGCATAGCAATTTACAACTTTAGGTCACTGTACAAGCTTCAACAATGAGCAAAACACATACTGCATAGTCAGCTATGAAATGGTAACCTATTAACTGAACATTAAAAATATTGACTCATTTTATAGCTGATGTTTATCGTTGAAATAATCTATGTCACGGCACCCCCCTTTTCTATAAAAACAGTAACAAAACACAAAATAATGTAAAAGACAAAAGCAAAACACAAAAGAAAAATGTTTCTCAAACCTAATAGGAAACAAAACAAGCTGCTTCTTTCAGAGGTTAGCATACTATGTATAGGGTTTTAAATCCTTATATAGTACACAATTCGCTATAGTTTCCTCAGAGAAGGTATTGAAAAAATCCGAATCGTTTATATACGTATTATATACGTTTGTGAGGCTTTTGGCATTTTTCGTAATTTTTGAATTTTTGATCAGTACAGATTAAAATTAAAAAGTTCCAAAAAATTTTGAACAACAGATCAATCATTAATTGAGTCTTCATCATGAATTTTTCTTGATAAAAAACACAAATTTTGCAAAACTTTGAAATATTTTCTTTTATCATACCTTTTTAAACAAATAATATTTACAAATAAGTTTCCAAAGCACATTTGGTAATCCAACCGCAGTCTAGTAAACAGTTTTATTACGGTCTAGTGCTGTTGGTAAACCTCTACCCTCAACGGGTGTGAGTATTACCCGTACGTTCATTGGGCGCACGGGGTAAATCATAACGGTTCACCACTCTTCTCTCCCAGTCTTTACACATTGTATGATAGTGGAAAGTGGGATGGTTTAGTTTTAAATACAATTAATTAAAGTTTATTTCCTAAACGTCAATCTGCAGCAGTGGGGAATGACATTCGTTAGTGGTCGCATGTCATATCGTAACCCCCCCCCCCCCAAAAAAAAAAAGAAATAAAAAAAAATTCCCCCCTTATTAAGAAAGTGACGTGGTAATAGCAGATCGTTGATTGTTTCTGTTGACTCCATTTATATCTTATGAAATCGAGACAACTAAGAGCGAGACATATTGTGTTTGTGTGGTGTTCTGTCTATGTGTCGTAGTTTTTATGAATACATCAACGAGTCAATTTATTTTTACTTCACAATTGATTTTCCGAGTACACTGTTGGCTGAAAAAAAGGATATCAAATATGATAGCACTTATGAGACATAAGGTTATGACACCCGTCTTCTGTTGAAGATTTTAACGTCTCCGTGAGATGTCTGCGATTATTTGTGTAGTTTAGTTGCTGTCTCATTGACGTATACCTCACATCTCCTTTTATTCATATACACTAAATTTTACGTGTACATTGCTGGTTGAAAAAATATGAATCTGATAGCATTCATAAGACATAATGTTATAACTCTTGTCTTTTGTTGAAGTCTACACGTCTCCCTCTAGATGTCTTTCGGTTATTACTGTAGTTCGGTTGCTGTCTCATTGACGTATACAAAACATCTCCTTTTATTCGAGCGTCACTTTTTTTTTACATGTGGGCTGATGACTGAAAAAAAATCGTAGCATATAAATCTGATAGGACAGTCAGTTATGTTTTTGTAGCAAATATGGTGATGTATGATTTGAGTGGGTTTTTTTACTTAAAGTCACGCAGCAAATATTTCACGACTATTAAAGCCATTGTGTCAGTTGGTTTCATCGTGTTTTGTTTACTTTAGTTTAATAAAGAATAATTATGCTGTCGTGTATCCTACACTCTGATATCAGTCACTGTACTTCTGAGAAAATCCATTACGGCAACGCCATAAACAGTAGAGGAAGACATATCTGAGGGTCTTGATGGGGGTCTTTCTATTCTGTGTTCTTCTATATTTTTATACACCTATTTTGTTCTTCTGTTCTTCATAAATCCAGCCCATTTTTCTCTATTCTTAATATTTCATCACCCTGTCATTCATTATTCTTAATCGGTTTTGGCGTATTTTTCTCTTTTCTTTATTTTGATAGGCCATTTATTTTGCACGTTTCGCCTATTATTCTCTATTCAGTAAATCCCATCCAGACCCTCATAAATCTATAATATGTGTGTGCATTGCAATGCAATAATTAAAATACCGGTAGTACATAACCTTGCCATACCGTCAAAGAGTTTTATGAAACATTGGTGCACGTTTTTTCATGATTAAGAGAGATACATAATAAGAAGAAGATGTGGTATGCATGATGACCATTCAGACAACTCTCCACCAGAGACCAACTGGCATAGCAATTTACAACTTTAGGTCACTGTACAAGCTTCAACAATGAGCAAAACACATACTGCATAGTCAGCTATGAAATGGTAACCTATTAACTGAACATTAAAAATATTGACTCATTTTATAGCTGATGTTTATCGTTGAAATAATCTATGTCACGGCACCCCCCTTTTCTATAAAAACAGTAACAAAACACAAAATAATGTAAAAGACAAAAGCAAAACACAAAAGAAAAATGTTTCTCAAACCTAATAGGAAACAAAACAAGCTGCTTCTTTCAGAGGTTAGCATACTATGTATAGGGTTTTAAATCCTTATATAGTACACAATTCGCTATAGTTTCCTCAGAGAAGGTATTGAAAAAATCCGAATCGTTTATATACGTATTATATACGTTTGTGAGGCTTTTGGCATTTTTCGTAATTTTTGAATTTTTGATCAGTACAGATTAAAATTAAAAAGTTCCAAAAAATTTTGAACAACAGATCAATCATTAATTGAGTCTTCATCATGAATTTTTCTTGATAAAAAACACAAATTTTGCAAAACTTTGAAATATTTTCTTTTATCATACCTTTTTAAACAAATAATATTTACAAATAAGTTTCCAAAGCACATTTGGTAATCCAACCGCAGTCTAGTAAACAGTTTTATTACGGTCTAGTGCTGTTGGTAAACCTCTACCCTCAACGGGTGTGAGTATTACCCGTACGTTCATTGGGCGCACGGGGTAAATCATAACGGTTCACCACTCTTCTCTCCCAGTCTTTACACATTGTATGATAGTGGAAAGTGGGATGGTTTAGTTTTAAATACAATTAATTAAAGTTTATTTCCTAAACGTCAATCTGCAGCAGTGGGGAATGACATTCGTTAGTGGTCGCATGTCATATCGTAACCCCCCCCCCCCCCCAAAAAAAAGAAATAAAAAAAAATTCCCCCCTTATTAAGAAAGTGACGTGGTAATAGCAGATCGTTGATTGTTTCTGTTGACTCCATTTATATCTTATGAAATCGAGACAACTAAGAGCGAGACATATTGTGTTTGTGTGGTGTTCTGTCTATGTGTCGTAGTTTTTATGAATACATCAACGAGTCAATTTATTTTTACTTCACAATTGATTTTCCGAGTACACTGTTGGCTGAAAAAAAAGGATATCAAATATGATAGCACTTATGAGACATAAGGTTATGACACCCGTCTTCTGTTGAAGATTTTAACGTCTCCGTGAGATGTCTGCGATTATTTGTGTAGTTTAGTTGCTGTCTCATTGACGTATACCTCACATCTCCTTTTATTCATATACACTAAATTTTACGTGTACATTGCTGGTTGAAAAAATATGAATCTGATAGCATTCATAAGACATAATGTTATAACTCTTGTCTTTTGTTGAAGTCTACACGTCTCCCTCTAGATGTCTTTCGGTTATTACTGTAGTTCGGTTGCTGTCTCATTGACGTATACAAAACATCTCCTTTTATTCGAGCGTCACTTTTTTTTTACATGTGGGCTGATGACTGAAAAAAAATCGTAGCATATAAATCTGATAGGACAGTCAGTTATGTTTTTGTAGCAAATATGGTGATGTATGATTTGAG
This sequence comes from Mytilus edulis, assembly GCF_963676685.1. Classification (NCBI taxonomy): domain Eukaryota; kingdom Metazoa; phylum Mollusca; class Bivalvia; order Mytilida; family Mytilidae; genus Mytilus; species Mytilus edulis. Next base: position 42,175,037 of record NC_092350.1, read on the forward strand.
TGGGTTTTTTTACTTAAAGTCACGCAGCAAATATTTCACGACTATTAAAGCCATTGTGTCAGTTGGTTTCATCGTGTTTTGTTTACTTTAGTTTAATAAAGAATAATTATGCTGTCGTGTATCCTACACTCTGATATCAGTCACTGTACTTCTGAGAAAATCCATTACGGCAACGCCATAAACAGTAGAGGAAGACATATCTGAGGGTCTTGATGGGGGTCTTTCTATTCTGTGTTCTTCTATATTTTTATACACCTATTTTGTTCTTCTGTTCTTCATAAATCCAGCCCATTTTTCTCTATTCTTAATATTTCATCACCCTGTCATTCATTATTCTTAATCGGTTTTGGCGTATTTTTCTCTTTTCTTTATTTTGATAGGCCATTTATTTTGCACGTTTCGCCTATTATTCTCTATTCAGTAAATCCCATCCAGACCCTCATAAATCTATAATATGTGTGTGCATTGCAATGCAATAATTAAAATACCGGTAGTACATAACCTTGCCATACCGTCAAAGAGTTTTATGAAACATTGGTGCACGTTTTTTCATGATTAAGAGAGATACATAATAAGAAGAAGATGTGGTATGCATGATGACCATTCAGACAACTCTCCACCAGAGACCAACTGGCATAGCAATTTACAACTTTAGGTCACTGTACAAGCTTCAACAATGAGCAAAACACATACTGCATAGTCAGCTATGAAATGGTAACCTATTAACTGAACATTAAAAATATTGACTCATTTTATAGCTGATGTTTATCGTTGAAATAATCTATGTCACGGCACCCCCCTTTTCTATAAAAACAGTAACAAAACACAAAATAATGTAAAAGACAAAAGCAAAACACAAAAGAAAAATGTTTCTCAAACCTAATAGGAAACAAAACAAGCTGCTTCTTTCAGAGGTTAGCATACTATGTATAGGGTTTTAAATCCTTATATAGTACACAATTCGCTATAGTTTCCTCAGAGAAGGTATTGAAAAAATCCGAATCGTTTATATACGTATTATATACGTTTGTGAGGCTTTTGGCATTTTTCGTAATTTTTGAATTTTTGATCAGTACAGATTAAAATTAAAAAGTTCCAAAAAATTTTGAACAACAGATCAATCATTAATTGAGTCTTCATCATGAATTTTTCTTGATAAAAAACACAAATTTTGCAAAACTTTGAAATATTTTCTTTTATCATACCTTTTTAAACAAATAATATTTACAAATAAGTTTCCAAAGCACATTTGGTAATCCAACCGCAGTCTAGTAAACAGTTTTATTACGGTCTAGTGCTGTTGGTAAACCTCTACCCTCAACGGGTGTGAGTATTACCCGTACGTTCATTGGGCGCACGGGGTAAATCATAACGGTTCACCACTCTTCTCTCCCAGTCTTTACACATTGTATGATAGTGGAAAGTGGGATGGTTTAGTTTTAAATACAATTAATTAAAGTTTATTTCCTAAACGTCAATCTGCAGCAGTGGGGAATGACATTCGTTAGTGGTCGCATGTCATATCGTAACCCCCCCCCCCCCCCAAAAAAAAAAAGAAATAAAAAAAAATTCCCCCCTTATTAAGAAAGTGACGTGGTAATAGCAGATCGTTGATTGTTTCTGTTGACTCCATTTATATCTTATGAAATCGAGACAACTAAGAGCGAGACATATTGTGTTTGTGTGGTGTTCTGTCTATGTGTCGTAGTTTTTATGAATACATCAACGAGTCAATTTATTTTTACTTCACAATTGATTTTCCGAGTACACTGTTGGCTGAAAAAAAAGGATATCAAATATGATAGCACTTATGAGACATAAGGTTATGACACCCGTCTTCTGTTGAAGATTTTAACGTCTCCGTGAGATGTCTGCGATTATTTGTGTAGTTTAGTTGCTGTCTCATTGACGTATACCTCACATCTCCTTTTATTCATATACACTAAATTTTACGTGTACATTGCTGGTTGAAAAAATATGAATCTGATAGCATTCATAAGACATAATGTTATAACTCTTGTCTTTTGTTGAAGTCTACACGTCTCCCTCTAGATGTCTTTCGGTTATTACTGTAGTTCGGTTGCTGTCTCATTGACGTATACAAAACATCTCCTTTTATTCGAGCGTCACTTTTTTTTTACATGTGGGCTGATGACTGAAAAAAAATCGTAGCATATAAATCTGATAGGACAGTCAGTTATGTTTTTGTAGCAAATATGGTGATGTATGATTTGAGTGGGTTTTTTTACTTAAAGTCACGCAGCAAATATTTCACGACTATTAAAGCCATTGTGTCAGTTGGTTTCATCGTGTTTTGTTTACTTTAGTTTAATAAAGAATAATTATGCTGTCGTGTATCCTACACTCTGATATCAGTCACTGTACTTCTGAGAAAATCCATTACGGCAACGCCATAAACAGTAGAGGAAGACATATCTGAGGGTCTTGATGGGGGTCTTTCTATTCTGTGTTCTTCTATATTTTTATACACCTATTTTGTTCTTCTGTTCTTCATAAATCCAGCCCATTTTTCTCTATTCTTAATATTTCATCACCCTGTCATTCATTATTCTTAATCGGTTTTGGCGTATTTTTCTCTTTTCTTTATTTTGATAGGCCATTTATTTTGCACGTTTCGCCTATTATTCTCTATTCAGTAAATCCCATCCAGACCCTCATAAATCTATAATATGTGTGTGCATTGCAATGCAATAATTAAAATACCGGTAGTACATAACCTTGCCATACCGTCAAAGAGTTTTATGAAACATTGGTGCACGTTTTTTCATGATGAAGAGAGATACATAATAAGAAGAAGATGTGGTATGCATGATGACCATTCAGACAACTCTCCACCAGAGACCAACTGGCATAGCAATTTACAACTTTAGGTCACTGTACAAGCTTCAACAATGAGCAAAACACATACTGCATAGTCAGCTATGAAATGGTAACCTATTAACTGAACATTAAAAATATTGACTCATTTTATAGCTGATGTTTATCGTTGAAATAATCTATGTCACGGCACCCCCCTTTTCTATAAAAACAGTAACAAAACACAAAATAATGTAAAAGACAAAAGCAAAACACAAAAGAAAAATGTTTCTCAAACCTAATAGGAAACAAAACAAGCTGCTTCTTTCAGAGGTTAGCATACTATGTATAGGGTTTTAAATCCTTATATAGTACACAATTCGCTATAGTTTCCTCAGAGAAGGTATTGAAAAAATCCGAATCGTTTATATACGTATTATATACGTTTGTGAGGCTTTTGGCATTTTTCGTAATTTTTGAATTTTTGATCAGTACAGATTAAAATTAAAAAGTTCCAAAAAATTTTGAACAACAGATCAATCATTAATTGAGTCTTCATCATGAATTTTTCTTGATAAAAAACACAAATTTTGCAAAACTTTGAAATATTTTCTTTTATCATACCTTTTTAAACAAATAATATTTACAAATAAGTTTCCAAAGCACATTTGGTAATCCAACCGCAGTCTAGTAAACAGTTTTATTACGGTCTAGTGCTGTTGGTAAACCTCTACCCTCAACGGGTGTGAGTATTACCCGTACGTTCATTGGGCGCACGGGGTAAATCATAACGGTTCACCACTCTTCTCTCCCAGTCTTTACACATTGTATGATAGTGGAAAGTGGGATGGTTTAGTTTTAAATACAATTAATTAAAGTTTATTTCCTAAACGTCAATCTGCAGCAGTGGGGAATGACATTCGTTAGTGGTCGCATGTCATATCGTAACCCCCCCCCCCCCAAAAAAAAAAGAAATAAAAAAAAATTCCCCCCTTATTAAGAAAGTGACGTGGTAATAGCAGATCGTTGATTGTTTCTGTTGACTCCATTTATATCTTATGAAATCGAGACAACTAAGAGCGAGACATATTGTGTTTGTGTGGTGTTCTGTCTATGTGTCGTAGTTTTTATGAATACATCAACGAGTCAATTTATTTTTACTTCACAATTGATTTTCCGAGTACACTGTTGGCTGAAAAAAAAGGATATCAAATATGATAGCACTTATGAGACATAAGGTTATGACACCCGTCTTCTGTTGAAGATTTTAACGTCTCCGTGAGATGTCTGCGATTATTTGTGTAGTTTAGTTGCTGTCTCATTGACGTATACCTCACATCTCCTTTTATTCATATACACTAAATTTTACGTGTACATTGCTGGTTGAAAAAATATGAATCTGATAGCATTCATAAGACATAATGTTATAACTCTTGTCTTTTGTTGAAGTCTACACGTCTCCCTCTAGATGTCTTTCGGTTATTACTGTAGTTCGGTTGCTGTCTCATTGACGTATACAAAACATCTCCTTTTATTCGAGCGTCACTTTTTTTTTACATGTGGGCTGATGACTGAAAAAAAATCGTAGCATATAAATCTGATAGGACAGTCAGTTATGTTTTTGTAGCAAATATGGTGATGTATGATTTGAGTGGGTTTTTTTACTTAAAGTCACGCAGCAAATATTTCACGACTATTAAAGCCATTGTGTCAGTTGGTTTCATCGTGTTTTGTTTACTTTAGTTTAATAAAGAATAATTATGCTGTCGTGTATCCTACACTCTGATATCAGTCACTGTACTTCTGAGAAAATCCATTACGGCAACGCCATAAACAGTAGAGGAAGACATATCTGAGGGTCTTGATGGGGGTCTTTCTATTCTGTGTTCTTCTATATTTTTATACACCTATTTTGTTCTTCTGTTCTTCATAAATCCAGCCCATTTTTCTCTATTCTTAATATTTCATCACCCTGTCATTCATTATTCTTAATCGGTTTTGGCGTATTTTTCTCTTTTCTTTATTTTGATAGGCCATTTATTTTGCACGTTTCGCCTATTATTCTCTATTCAGTAAATCCCATCCAGACCCTCATAAATCTATAATATGTGTGTGCATTGCAATGCAATAATTAAAATACCGGTAGTACATAACCTTGCCATACCGTCAAAGAGTTTTATGAAACATTGGTGCACGTTTTTTCATGATGAAGAGAGATACATAATAAGAAGAAGATGTGGTATGCATGATGACCATTCAGACAACTCTCCACCAGAGACCAACTGGCATAGCAATTTACAACTTTAGGTCACTGTACAAGCTTCAACAATGAGCAAAACACATACTGCATAGTCAGCTATGAAATGGTAACCTATTAACTGAACATTAAAAATATTGACTCATTTTATAGCTGATGTTTATCGTTGAAATAATCTATGTCACGGCACCCCCCTTTTCTATAAAAACAGTAACAAAACACAAAATAATGTAAAAGACAAAAGCAAAACACAAAAGAAAAATGTTTCTCAAACCTAATAGGAAACAAAACAAGCTGCTTCTTTCAGAGGTTAGCATACTATGTATAGGGTTTTAAATCCTTATATAGTACACAATTCGCTATAGTTTCCTCAGAGAAGGTATTGAAAAAATCCGAATCGTTTATATACGTATTATATACGTTTGTGAGGCTTTTGGCATTTTTCGTAATTTTTGAATTTTTGATCAGTACAGATTAAAATTAAAAAGTTCCAAAAAATTTTGAACAACAGATCAATCATTAATTGAGTCTTCATCATGAATTTTTCTTGATAAAAAACACAAATTTTGCAAAACTTTGAAATATTTTCTTTTATCATACCTTTTTAAACAAATAATATTTACAAATAAGTTTCCAAAGCACATTTGGTAATCCAACCGCAGTCTAGTAAACAGTTTTATTACGGTCTAGTGCTGTTGGTAAACCTCTACCCTCAACGGGTGTGAGTATTACCCGTACGTTCATTGGGCGCACGGGGTAAATCATAACGGTTCACCACTCTTCTCTCCCAGTCTTTACACATTGTATGATAGTGGAAAGTGGGATGGTTTAGTTTTAAATACAATTAATTAAAGTTTATTTCCTAAACGTCAATCTGCAGCAGTGGGGAATGACATTCGTTAGTGGTCGCATGTCATATCGTAACCCCCCCCCCCAAAAAAAAAAAGAAATAAAAAAAAATTCCCCCCTTATTAAGAAAGTGACGTGGTAATAGCAGATCGTTGATTGTTTCTGTTGACTCCATTTATATCTTATGAAATCGAGACAACTAAGAGCGAGACATATTGTGTTTGTGTGGTGTTCTGTCTATGTGTCGTAGTTTTTATGAATACATCAACGAGTCAATTTATTTTTACTTCACAATTGATTTTCCGAGTACACTGTTGGCTGAAAAAAAAGGATATCAAATATGATAGCACTTATGAGACATAAGGTTATGACACCCGTCTTCTGTTGAAGATTTTAACGTCTCCGTGAGATGTCTGCGATTATTTGTGTAGTTTAGTTGCTGTCTCATTGACGTATACCTCACATCTCCTTTTATTCATATACACTAAATTTTACGTGTACATTGCTGGTTGAAAAAATATGAATCTGATAGCATTCATAAGACATAATGTTATAACTCTTGTCTTTTGTTGAAGTCTACACGTCTCCCTCTAGATGTCTTTCGGTTATTACTGTAGTTCGGTTGCTGTCTCATTGACGTATACAAAACATCTCCTTTTATTCGAGCGTCACTTTTTTTTTACATGTGGGCTGATGACTGAAAAAAAATCGTAGCATATAAATCTGATAGGACAGTCAGTTATGTTTTTGTAGCAAATATGGTGATGTATGATTTGAGTGGGTTTTTTTACTTAAAGTCACGCAGCAAATATTTCACGACTATTAAAGCCATTGTGTCAGTTGGTTTCATCGTGTTTTGTTTACTTTAGTTTAATAAAGAATAATTATGCTGTCGTGTATCCTACACTCTGATATCAGTCACTGTACTTCTGAGAAAATCCATTACGGCAACGCCATAAACAGTAGAGGAAGACATATCTGAGGGTCTTGATGGGGGTCTTTCTATTCTGTGTTCTTCTATATTTTTATACACCTATTTTGTTCTTCTGTTCTTCATAAATCCAGCCCATTTTTCTCTATTCTTAATATTTCATCACCCTGTCATTCATTATTCTTAATCGGTTTTGGCGTATTTTTCTCTTTTCTTTATTTTGATAGGCCATTTATTTTGCACGTTTCGCCTATTATTCTCTATTCAGTAAATCCCATCCAGACCCTCATAAATCTATAATATGTGTGTGCATTGCAATGCAATAATTAAAATACCGGTAGTACATAACCTTGCCATACCGTCAAAGAGTTTTATGAAACATTGGTGCACGTTTTTTCATGATTAAGAGAGATACATAATAAGAAGAAGATGTGGTATGCATGATGACCATTCAGACAACTCTCCACCAGAGACCAACTGGCATAGCAATTTACAACTTTAGGTCACTGTACAAGCTTCAACAATGAGCAAAACACATACTGCATAGTCAGCTATGAAATGGTAACCTATTAACTGAACATTAAAAATATTGACTCATTTTATAGCTGATGTTTATCGTTGAAATAATCTATGTCACGGCACCCCCCTTTTCTATAAAAACAGTAACAAAACACAAAATAATGTAAAAGACAAAAGCAAAACACAAAAGAAAAATGTTTCTCAAACCTAATAGGAAACAAAACAAGCTGCTTCTTTCAGAGGTTAGCATACTATGTATAGGGTTTTAAATCCTTATATAGTACACAATTCGCTATAGTTTCCTCAGAGAAGGTATTGAAAAAATCCGAATCGTTTATATACGTATTATATACGTTTGTGAGGCTTTTGGCATTTTTCGTAATTTTTGAATTTTTGATCAGTACAGATTAAAATTAAAAAGTTCCAAAAAATTTTGAACAACAGATCAATCATTAATTGAGTCTTCATCATGAATTTTTCTTGATAAAAAACACAAATTTTGCAAAACTTTGAAATATTTTCTTTTATCATACCTTTTTAAACAAATAATATTTACAAATAAGTTTCCAAAGCACATTTGGTAATCCAACCGCAGTCTAGTAAACAGTTTTATTACGGTCTAGTGCTGTTGGTAAACCTCTACCCTCAACGGGTGTGAGTATTACCCGTACGTTCATTGGGCGCACGGGGTAAATCATAACGGTTCACCACTCTTCTCTCCCAGTCTTTACACATTGTATGATAGTGGAAAGTGGGATGGTTTAGTTTTAAATACAATTAATTAAAGTTTATTTCCTAAACGTCAATCTGCAGCAGTGGGGAATGACATTCGTTAGTGGTCGCATGTCATATCGTAACCCCCCCCCCCCCCCCCCAAAAAAAAAAAGAAATAAAAAAAAATTCCCCCCTTATTAAGAAAGTGACGTGGTAATAGCAGATCGTTGATTGTTTCTGTTGACTCCATTTATATCTTATGAAATCGAGACAACTAAGAGCGAGACATATTGTGTTTGTGTGGTGTTCTGTCTATGTGTCGTAGTTTTTATGAATACATCAACGAGTCAATTTATTTTTACTTCACAATTGATTTTCCGAGTACACTGTTGGCTGAAAAAAAAGGATATCAAATATGATAGCACTTATGAGACATAAGGTTATGACACCCGTCTTCTGTTGAAGATTTTAACGTCTCCGTGAGATGTCTGCGATTATTTGTGTAGTTTAGTTGCTGTCTCATTGACGTATACCTCACATCTCCTTTTATTCATATACACTAAATTTTACGTGTACATTGCTGGTTGAAAAAATATGAATCTGATAGCATTCATAAGACATAATGTTATAACTCTTGTCTTTTGTTGAAGTCTACACGTCTCCCTCTAGATGTCTTTCGGTTATTACTGTAGTTCGGTTGCTGTCTCATTGACGTATACAAAACATCTCCTTTTATTCGAGCGTCACTTTTTTTTTACATGTGGGCTGATGACTGAAAAAAAATCGTAGCATATAAATCTGATAGGACAGTCAGTTATGTTTTTGTAGCAAATATGGTGATGTATGATTTGAGTGGGTTTTTTTACTTAAAGTCACGCAGCAAATATTTCACGACTATTAAAGCCATTGTGTCAGTTGGTTTCATCGTGTTTTGTTTACTTTAGTTTAATAAAGAATAATTATGCTGTCGTGTATCCTACACTCTGATATCAGTCACTGTACTTCTGAGAAAATCCATTACGGCAACGCCATAAACAGTAGAGGAAGACATATCTGAGGGTCTTGATGGGGGTCTTTCTATTCTGTGTTCTTCTATATTTTTATACACCTATTTTGTTCTTCTGTTCTTCATAAATCCAGCCCATTTTTCTCTATTCTTAATATTTCATCACCCTGTCATTCATTATTCTTAATCGGTTTTGGCGTATTTTTCTCTTTTCTTTATTTTGATAGGCCATTTATTTTGCACGTTTCGCCTATTATTCTCTATTCAGTAAATCCCATCCAGACCCTCATAAATCTATAATATGTGTGTGCATTGCAATGCAATAATTAAAATACCGGTAGTACATAACCTTGCCATACCGTCAAAGAGTTTTATGAAACATTGGTGCACGTTTTTTCATGATTAAGAGAGATACATAATAAGAAGAAGATGTGGTATGCATGATGACCATTCAGACAACTCTCCACCAGAGACCAACTGGCATAGCAATTTACAACTTTAGGTCACTGTACAAGCTTCAACAATGAGCAAAACACATACTGCATAGTCAGCTATGAAATGGTAACCTATTAACTGAACATTAAAAATATTGACTCATTTTATAGCTGATGTTTATCGTTGAAATAATCTATGTCACGGCACCCCCCTTTTCTATAAAAACAGTAACAAAACACAAAATAATGTAAAAGACAAAAGCAAAACACAAAAGAAAAATGTTTCTCAAACCTAATAGGAAACAAAACAAGCTGCTTCTTTCAGAGGTTAGCATACTATGTATAGGGTTTTAAATCCTTATATAGTACACAATTCGCTATAGTTTCCTCAGAGAAGGTATTGAAAAAATCCGAATCGTTTATATACGTATTATATACGTTTGTGAGGCTTTTGGCATTTTTCGTAATTTTTGAATTTTTGATCAGTACAGATTAAAATTAAAAAGTTCCAAAAAATTTTGAACAACAGATCAATCATTAATTGAGTCTTCATCATGAATTTTTCTTGATAAAAAACACAAATTTTGCAAAACTTTGAAATATTTTCTTTTATCATACCTTTTTAAACAAATAATATTTACAAATAAGTTTCCAAAGCACATTTGGTAATCCAACCGCAGTCTAGTAAACAGTTTTATTACGGTCTAGTGCTGTTGGTAAACCTCTACCCTCAACGGGTGTGAGTATTACCCGTACGTTCATTGGGCGCACGGGGTAAATCATAACGGTTCACCACTCTTCTCTCCCAGTCTTTACACATTGTATGATAGTGGAAAGTGGGATGGTTTAGTTTTAAATACAATTAATTAAAGTTTATTTCCTAAACGTCAATCTGCAGCAGTGGGGAATGACATTCGTTAGTGGTCGCATGTCATATCGTAACCCCCCCCCCCCCCCCCCAAAAAAAAAAGAAATAAAAAAAAATTCCCCCCTTATTAAGAAAGTGACGTGGTAATAGCAGATCGTTGATTGTTTCTGTTGACTCCATTTATATCTTATGAAATCGAGACAACTAAGAGCGAGACATATTGTGTTTGTGTGGTGTTCTGTCTATGTGTCGTAGTTTTTATGAATACATCAACGAGTCAATTTATTTTTACTTCACAATTGATTTTCCGAGTACACTGTTGGCTGAAAAAAAAGGATATCAAATATGATAGCACTTATGAGACATAAGGTTATGACACCCGTCTTCTGTTGAAGATTTTAACGTCTCCGTGAGATGTCTGCGATTATTTGTGTAGTTTAGTTGCTGTCTCATTGACGTATACCTCACATCTCCTTTTATTCATATACACTAAATTTTACGTGTACATTGCTGGTTGAAAAAATATGAATCTGATAGCATTCATAAGACATAATGTTATAACTCTTGTCTTTTGTTGAAGTCTACACGTCTCCCTCTAGATGTCTTTCGGTTATTACTGTAGTTCGGTTGCTGTCTCATTGACGTATACAAAACATCTCCTTTTATTCGAGCGTCACTTTTTTTTTACATGTGGGCTGATGACTGAAAAAAAATCGTAGCATATAAATCTGATAGGACAGTCAGTTATGTTTTTGTAGCAAATATGGTGATGTATGATTTGAGTGGGTTTTTTTACTTAAAGTCACGCAGCAAATATTTCACGACTATTAAAGCCATTGTGTCAGTTGGTTTCATCGTGTTTTGTTTACTTTAGTTTAATAAAGAATAATTATGCTGTCGTGTATCCTACACTCTGATATCAGTCACTGTACTTCTGAGAAAATCCATTACGGCAACGCCATAAACAGTAGAGGAAGACATATCTGAGGGTCTTGATGGGGGTCTTTCTATTCTGTGTTCTTCTATATTTTTATACACCTATTTTGTTCTTCTGTTCTTCATAAATCCAGCCCATTTTTCTCTATTCTTAATATTTCATCACCCTGTCATTCATTATTCTTAATCGGTTTTGGCGTATTTTTCTCTTTTCTTTATTTTGATAGGCCATTTATTTTGCACGTTTCGCCTATTATTCTCTATTCAGTAAATCCCATCCAGACCCTCATAAATCTATAATATGTGTGTGCATTGCAATGCAATAATTAAAATACCGGTAGTACATAACCTTGCCATACCGTCAAAGAGTTTTATGAAACATTGGTGCACGTTTTTTCATGATTAAGAGAGATACATAATAAGAAGAAGATGTGGTATGCATGATGACCATTCAGACAACTCTCCACCAGAGACCAACTGGCATAGCAATTTACAACTTTAGGTCACTGTACAAGCTTCAACAATGAGCAAAACACATACTGCATAGTCAGCTATGAAATGGTAACCTATTAACTGAACATTAAAAATATTGACTCATTTTATAGCTGATGTTTATCGTTGAAATAATCTATGTCACGGCACCCCCCTTTTCTATAAAAACAGTAACAAAACACAAAATAATGTAAAAGACAAAAGCAAAACACAAAAGAAAAATGTTTCTCAAACCTAATAGGAAACAAAACAAGCTGCTTCTTTCAGAGGTTAGCATACTATGTATAGGGTTTTAAATCCTTATATAGTACACAATTCGCTATAGTTTCCTCAGAGAAGGTATTGAAAAAATCCGAATCGTTTATATACGTATTATATACGTTTGTGAGGCTTTTGGCATTTTTCGTAATTTTTGAATTTTTGATCAGTACAGATTAAAATTAAAAAGTTCCAAAAAATTTTGAACAACAGATCAATCATTAATTGAGTCTTCATCATGAATTTTTCTTGATAAAAAACACAAATTTTGCAAAACTTTGAAATATTTTCTTTTATCATACCTTTTTAAACAAATAATATTTACAAATAAGTTTCCAAAGCACATTTGGTAATCCAACCGCAGTCTAGTAAACAGTTTTATTACGGTCTAGTGCTGTTGGTAAACCTCTACCCTCAACGGGTGTGAGTATTACCCGTACGTTCATTGGGCGCACGGGGTAAATCATAACGGTTCACCACTCTTCTCTCCCAGTCTTTACACATTGTATGATAGTGGAAAGTGGGATGGTTTAGTTTTAAATACAATTAATTAAAGTTTATTTCCTAAACGTCAATCTGCAGCAGTGGGGAATGACATTCGTTAGTGGTCGCATGTCATATCGTAACCCCCCCCCCCCCAAAAAAAAAAGAAATAAAAAAAAATTCCCCCCTTATTAAGAAAGTGACGTGGTAATAGCAGATCGTTGATTGTTTCTGTTGACTCCATTTATATCTTATGAAATCGAGACAACTAAGAGCGAGACATATTGTGTTTGTGTGGTGTTCTGTCTATGTGTCGTAGTTTTTATGAATACATCAACGAGTCAATTTATTTTTACTTCACAATTGATTTTCCGAGTACACTGTTGGCTGAAAAAAAAGGATATCAAATATGATAGCACTTATGAGACATAAGGTTATGACACCCGTCTTCTGTTGAAGATTTTAACGTCTCCGTGAGATGTCTGCGATTATTTGTGTAGTTTAGTTGCTGTCTCATTGACGTATACCTCACATCTCCTTTTATTCATATACACTAAATTTTACGTGTACATTGCTGGTTGAAAAAATATGAATCTGATAGCATTCATAAGACATAATGTTATAACTCTTGTCTTTTGTTGAAGTCTACACGTCTCCCTCTAGATGTCTTTCGGTTATTACTGTAGTTCGGTTGCTGTCTCATTGACGTATACAAAACATCTCCTTTTATTCGAGCGTCACTTTTTTTTTACATGTGGGCTGATGACTGAAAAAAAATCGTAGCATATAAATCTGATAGGACAGTCAGTTATGTTTTTGTAGCAAATATGGTGATGTATGATTTGAGTGGGTTTTTTTACTTAAAGTCACGCAGCAAATATTTCACGACTATTAAAGCCATTGTGTCAGTTGGTTTCATCGTGTTTTGTTTACTTTAGTTTAATAAAGAATAATTATGCTGTCGTGTATCCTACACTCTGATATCAGTCACTGTACTTCTGAGAAAATCCATTACGGCAACGCCATAAACAGTAGAGGAAGACATATCTGAGGGTCTTGATGGGGGTCTTTCTATTCTGTGTTCTTCTATATTTTTATACACCTATTTTGTTCTTCTGTTCTTCATAAATCCAGCCCATTTTTCTCTATTCTTAATATTTCATCACCCTGTCATTCATTATTCTTAATCGGTTTTGGCGTATTTTTCTCTTTTCTTTATTTTGATAGGCCATTTATTTTGCACGTTTCGCCTATTATTCTCTATTCAGTAAATCCCATCCAGACCCTCATAAATCTATAATATGTGTGTGCATTGCAATGCAATAATTAAAATACCGGTAGTACATAACCTTGCCATACCGTCAAAGAGTTTTATGAAACATTGGTGCACGTTTTTTCATGATGAAGAGAGATACATAATAAGAAGAAGATGTGGTATGCATGATGACCATTCAGACAACTCTCCACCAGAGACCAACTGGCATAGCAATTTACAACTTTAGGTCACTGTACAAGCTTCAACAATGAGCAAAACACATACTGCATAGTCAGCTATGAAATGGTAACCTATTAACTGAACATTAAAAATATTGACTCATTTTATAGCTGATGTTTATCGTTGAAATAATCTATGTCACGGCACCCCCCTTTTCTATAAAAACAGTAACAAAACACAAAATAATGTAAAAGACAAAAGCAAAACACAAAAGAAAAATGTTTCTCAAACCTAATAGGAAACAAAACAAGCTGCTTCTTTCAGAGGTTAGCATACTATGTATAGGGTTTTAAATCCTTATATAGTACACAATTCGCTATAGTTTCCTCAGAGAAGGTATTGAAAAAATCCGAATCGTTTATATACGTATTATATACGTTTGTGAGGCTTTTGGCATTTTTCGTAATTTTTGAATTTTTGATCAGTACAGATTAAAATTAAAAAGTTCCAAAAAATTTTGAACAACAGATCAATCATTAATTGAGTCTTCATCATGAATTTTTCTTGATAAAAAACACAAATTTTGCAAAACTTTGAAATATTTTCTTTTATCATACCTTTTTAAACAAATAATATTTACAAATAAGTTTCCAAAGCACATTTGGTAATCCAACCGCAGTCTAGTAAACAGTTTTATTACGGTCTAGTGCTGTTGGTAAACCTCTACCCTCAACGGGTGTGAGTATTACCCGTACGTTCATTGGGCGCACGGGGTAAATCATAACGGTTCACCACTCTTCTCTCCCAGTCTTTACACATTGTATGATAGTGGAAAGTGGGATGGTTTAGTTTTAAATACAATTAATTAAAGTTTATTTCCTAAACGTCAATCTGCAGCAGTGGGGAATGACATTCGTTAGTGGTCGCATGTCATATCGTAACCCCCCCCCCCAAAAAAAAAAAGAAATAAAAAAAAATTCCCCCCTTATTAAGAAAGTGACGTGGTAATAGCAGATCGTTGATTGTTTCTGTTGACTCCATTTATATCTTATGAAATCGAGACAACTAAGAGCGAGACATATTGTGTTTGTGTGGTGTTCTGTCTATGTGTCGTAGTTTTTATGAATACATCAACGAGTCAATTTATTTTTACTTCACAATTGATTTTCCGAGTACACTGTTGGCTGAAAAAAAAGGATATCAAATATGATAGCACTTATGAGACATAAGGTTATGACACCCGTCTTCTGTTGAAGATTTTAACGTCTCCGTGAGATGTCTGCGATTATTTGTGTAGTTTAGTTGCTGTCTCATTGACGTATACCTCACATCTCCTTTTATTCATATACACTAAATTTTACGTGTACATTGCTGGTTGAAAAAATATGAATCTGATAGCATTCATAAGACATAATGTTATAACTCTTGTCTTTTGTTGAAGTCTACACGTCTCCCTCTAGATGTCTTTCGGTTATTACTGTAGTTCGGTTGCTGTCTCATTGACGTATACAAAACATCTCCTTTTATTCGAGCGTCACTTTTTTTTTACATGTGGGCTGATGACTGAAAAAAAATCGTAGCATATAAATCTGATAGGACAGTCAGTTATGTTTTTGTAGCAAATATGGTGATGTATGATTTGAGTGGGTTTTTTTACTTAAAGTCACGCAGCAAATATTTCACGACTATTAAAGCCATTGTGTCAGTTGGTTTCATCGTGTTTTGTTTACTTTAGTTTAATAAAGAATAATTATGCTGTCGTGTATCCTACACTCTGATATCAGTCACTGTACTTCTGAGAAAATCCATTACGGCAACGCCATAAACAGTAGAGGAAGACATATCTGAGGGTCTTGATGGGGGTCTTTCTATTCTGTGTTCTTCTATATTTTTATACACCTATTTTGTTCTTCTGTTCTTCATAAATCCAGCCCATTTTTCTCTATTCTTAATATTTCATCACCCTGTCATTCATTATTCTTAATCGGTTTTGGCGTATTTTTCTCTTTTCTTTATTTTGATAGGCCATTTATTTTGCACGTTTCGCCTATTATTCTCTATTCAGTAAATCCCATCCAGACCCTCATAAATCTATAATATGTGTGTGCATTGCAATGCAATAATTAAAATACCGGTAGTACATAACCTTGCCATACCGTCAAAGAGTTTTATGAAACATTGGTGCACGTTTTTTCATGATTAAGAGAGATACATAATAAGAAGAAGATGTGGTATGCATGATGACCATTCAGACAACTCTCCACCAGAGACCAACTGGCATAGCAATTTACAACTTTAGGTCACTGTACAAGCTTCAACAATGAGCAAAACACATACTGCATAGTCAGCTATGAAATGGTAACCTATTAACTGAACATTAAAAATATTGACTCATTTTATAGCTGATGTTTATCGTTGAAATAATCTATGTCACGGCACCCCCCTTTTCTATAAAAACAGTAACAAAACACAAAATAATGTAAAAGACAAAAGCAAAACACAAAAGAAAAATGTTTCTCAAACCTAATAGGAAACAAAACAAGCTGCTTCTTTCAGAGGTTAGCATACTATGTATAGGGTTTTAAATCCTTATATAGTACACAATTCGCTATAGTTTCCTCAGAGAAGGTATTGAAAAAATCCGAATCGTTTATATACGTATTATATACGTTTGTGAGGCTTTTGGCATTTTTCGTAATTTTTGAATTTTTGATCAGTACAGATTAAAATTAAAAAGTTCCAAAAAATTTTGAACAACAGATCAATCATTAATTGAGTCTTCATCATGAATTTTTCTTGATAAAAAACACAAATTTTGCAAAACTTTGAAATATTTTCTTTTATCATACCTTTTTAAACAAATAATATTTACAAATAAGTTTCCAAAGCACATTTGGTAATCCAACCGCAGTCTAGTAAACAGTTTTATTACGGTCTAGTGCTGTTGGTAAACCTCTACCCTCAACGGGTGTGAGTATTACCCGTACGTTCATTGGGCGCACGGGGTAAATCATAACGGTTCACCACTCTTCTCTCCCAGTCTTTACACATTGTATGATAGTGGAAAGTGGGATGGTTTAGTTTTAAATACAATTAATTAAAGTTTATTTCCTAAACGTCAATCTGCAGCAGTGGGGAATGACATTCGTTAGTGGTCGCATGTCATATCGTAACCCCCCCCCCCCCCCCCAAAAAAAAAAAGAAATAAAAAAAAATTCCCCCCTTATTAAGAAAGTGACGTGGTAATAGCAGATCGTTGATTGTTTCTGTTGACTCCATTTATATCTTATGAAATCGAGACAACTAAGAGCGAGACATATTGTGTTTGTGTGGTGTTCTGTCTATGTGTCGTAGTTTTTATGAATACATCAACGAGTCAATTTATTTTTACTTCACAATTGATTTTCCGAGTACACTGTTGGCTGAAAAAAAAGGATATCAAATATGATAGCACTTATGAGACATAAGGTTATGACACCCGTCTTCTGTTGAAGATTTTAACGTCTCCGTGAGATGTCTGCGATTATTTGTGTAGTTTAGTTGCTGTCTCATTGACGTATACCTCACATCTCCTTTTATTCATATACACTAAATTTTACGTGTACATTGCTGGTTGAAAAAATATGAATCTGATAGCATTCATAAGACATAATGTTATAACTCTTGTCTTTTGTTGAAGTCTACACGTCTCCCTCTAGATGTCTTTCGGTTATTACTGTAGTTCGGTTGCTGTCTCATTGACGTATACAAAACATCTCCTTTTATTCGAGCGTCACTTTTTTTTTACATGTGGGCTGATGACTGAAAAAAAATCGTAGCATATAAATCTGATAGGACAGTCAGTTATGTTTTTGTAGCAAATATGGTGATGTATGATTTGAGTGGGTTTTTTTACTTAAAGTCACGCAGCAAATATTTCACGACTATTAAAGCCATTGTGTCAGTTGGTTTCATCGTGTTTTGTTTACTTTAGTTTAATAAAGAATAATTATGCTGTCGTGTATCCTACACTCTGATATCAGTCACTGTACTTCTGAGAAAATCCATTACGGCAACGCCATAAACAGTAGAGGAAGACATATCTGAGGGTCTTGATGGGGGTCTTTCTATTCTGTGTTCTTCTATATTTTTATACACCTATTTTGTTCTTCTGTTCTTCATAAATCCAGCCCATTTTTCTCTATTCTTAATATTTCATCACCCTGTCATTCATTATTCTTAATCGGTTTTGGCGTATTTTTCTCTTTTCTTTATTTTGATAGGCCATTTATTTTGCACGTTTCGCCTATTATTCTCTATTCAGTAAATCCCATCCAGACCCTCATAAATCTATAATATGTGTGTGCATTGCAATGCAATAATTAAAATACCGGTAGTACATAACCTTGCCATACCGTCAAAGAGTTTTATGAAACATTGGTGCACGTTTTTTCATGATTAAGAGAGATACATAATAAGAAGAAGATGTGGTATGCATGATGACCATTCAGACAACTCTCCACCAGAGACCAACTGGCATAGCAATTTACAACTTTAGGTCACTGTACAAGCTTCAACAATGAGCAAAACACATACTGCATAGTCAGCTATGAAATGGTAACCTATTAACTGAACATTAAAAATATTGACTCATTTTATAGCTGATGTTTATCGTTGAAATAATCTATGTCACGGCACCCCCCTTTTCTATAAAAACAGTAACAAAACACAAAATAATGTAAAAGACAAAAGCAAAACACAAAAGAAAAATGTTTCTCAAACCTAATAGGAAACAAAACAAGCTGCTTCTTTCAGAGGTTAGCATACTATGTATAGGGTTTTAAATCCTTATATAGTACACAATTCGCTATAGTTTCCTCAGAGAAGGTATTGAAAAAATCCGAATCGTTTATATACGTATTATATACGTTTGTGAGGCTTTTGGCATTTTTCGTAATTTTTGAATTTTTGATCAGTACAGATTAAAATTAAAAAGTTCCAAAAAATTTTGAACAACAGATCAATCATTAATTGAGTCTTCATCATGAATTTTTCTTGATAAAAAACACAAATTTTGCAAAACTTTGAAATATTTTCTTTTATCATACCTTTTTAAACAAATAATATTTACAAATAAGTTTCCAAAGCACATTTGGTAATCCAACCGCAGTCTAGTAAACAGTTTTATTACGGTCTAGTGCTGTTGGTAAACCTCTACCCTCAACGGGTGTGAGTATTACCCGTACGTTCATTGGGCGCACGGGGTAAATCATAACGGTTCACCACTCTTCTCTCCCAGTCTTTACACATTGTATGATAGTGGAAAGTGGGATGGTTTAGTTTTAAATACAATTAATTAAAGTTTATTTCCTAAACGTCAATCTGCAGCAGTGGGGAATGACATTCGTTAGTGGTCGCATGTCATATCGTAACCCCCCCCCCCCCCCCCAAAAAAAAAAGAAATAAAAAAAAATTCCCCCCTTATTAAGAAAGTGACGTGGTAATAGCAGATCGTTGATTGTTTCTGTTGACTCCATTTATATCTTATGAAATCGAGACAACTAAGAGCGAGACATATTGTGTTTGTGTGGTGTTCTGTCTATGTGTCGTAGTTTTTATGAATACATCAACGAGTCAATTTATTTTTACTTCACAATTGATTTTCCGAGTACACTGTTGGCTGAAAAAAAAGGATATCAAATATGATAGCACTTATGAGACATAAGGTTATGACACCCGTCTTCTGTTGAAGATTTTAACGTCTCCGTGAGATGTCTGCGATTATTTGTGTAGTTTAGTTGCTGTCTCATTGACGTATACCTCACATCTCCTTTTATTCATATACACTAAATTTTACGTGTACATTGCTGGTTGAAAAAATATGAATCTGATAGCATTCATAAGACATAATGTTATAACTCTTGTCTTTTGTTGAAGTCTACACGTCTCCCTCTAGATGTCTTTCGGTTATTACTGTAGTTCGGTTGCTGTCTCATTGACGTATACAAAACATCTCCTTTTATTCGAGCGTCACTTTTTTTTTACATGTGGGCTGATGACTGAAAAAAAATCGTAGCATATAAATCTGATAGGACAGTCAGTTATGTTTTTGTAGCAAATATGGTGATGTATGATTTGAGTGGGTTTTTTTACTTAAAGTCACGCAGCAAATATTTCACGACTATTAAAGCCATTGTGTCAGTTGGTTTCATCGTGTTTTGTTTACTTTAGTTTAATAAAGAATAATTATGCTGTCGTGTATCCTACACTCTGATATCAGTCACTGTACTTCTGAGAAAATCCATTACGGCAACGCCATAAACAGTAGAGGAAGACATATCTGAGGGTCTTGATGGGGGTCTTTCTATTCTGTGTTCTTCTATATTTTTATACACCTATTTTGTTCTTCTGTTCTTCATAAATCCAGCCCATTTTTCTCTATTCTTAATATTTCATCACCCTGTCATTCATTATTCTTAATCGGTTTTGGCGTATTTTTCTCTTTTCTTTATTTTGATAGGCCATTTATTTTGCACGTTTCGCCTATTATTCTCTATTCAGTAAATCCCATCCAGACCCTCATAAATCTATAATATGTGTGTGCATTGCAATGCAATAATTAAAATACCGGTAGTACATAACCTTGCCATACCGTCAAAGAGTTTTATGAAACATTGGTGCACGTTTTTTCATGATTAAGAGAGATACATAATAAGAAGAAGATGTGGTATGCATGATGACCATTCAGACAACTCTCCACCAGAGACCAACTGGCATAGCAATTTACAACTTTAGGTCACTGTACAAGCTTCAACAATGAGCAAAACACATACTGCATAGTCAGCTATGAAATGGTAACCTATTAACTGAACATTAAAAATATTGACTCATTTTATAGCTGATGTTTATCGTTGAAATAATCTATGTCACGGCACCCCCCTTTTCTATAAAAACAGTAACAAAACACAAAATAATGTAAAAGACAAAAGCAAAACACAAAAGAAAAATGTTTCTCAAACCTAATAGGAAACAAAACAAGCTGCTTCTTTCAGAGGTTAGCATACTATGTATAGGGTTTTAAATCCTTATATAGTACACAATTCGCTATAGTTTCCTCAGAGAAGGTATTGAAAAAATCCGAATCGTTTATATACGTATTATATACGTTTGTGAGGCTTTTGGCATTTTTCGTAATTTTTGAATTTTTGATCAGTACAGATTAAAATTAAAAAGTTCCAAAAAATTTTGAACAACAGATCAATCATTAATTGAGTCTTCATCATGAATTTTTCTTGATAAAAAACACAAATTTTGCAAAACTTTGAAATATTTTCTTTTATCATACCTTTTTAAACAAATAATATTTACAAATAAGTTTCCAAAGCACATTTGGTAATCCAACCGCAGTCTAGTAAACAGTTTTATTACGGTCTAGTGCTGTTGGTAAACCTCTACCCTCAACGGGTGTGAGTATTACCCGTACGTTCATTGGGCGCACGGGGTAAATCATAACGGTTCACCACTCTTCTCTCCCAGTCTTTACACATTGTATGATAGTGGAAAGTGGGATGGTTTAGTTTTAAATACAATTAATTAAAGTTTATTTCCTAAACGTCAATCTGCAGCAGTGGGGAATGACATTCGTTAGTGGTCGCATGTCATATCGTAACCCCCCCCCCCCCCCCCCCCCCAAAAAAAAAAAGAAATAAAAAAAAATTCCCCCCTTATTAAGAAAGTGACGTGGTAATAGCAGATCGTTGATTGTTTCTGTTGACTCCATTTATATCTTATGAAATCGAGACAACTAAGAGCGAGACATATTGTGTTTGTGTGGTGTTCTGTCTATGTGTCGTAGTTTTTATGAATACATCAACGAGTCAATTTATTTTTACTTCACAATTGATTTTCCGAGTACACTGTTGGCTGAAAAAAAAGGATATCAAATATGATAGCACTTATGAGACATAAGGTTATGACACCCGTCTTCTGTTGAAGATTTTAACGTCTCCGTGAGATGTCTGCGATTATTTGTGTAGTTTAGTTGCTGTCTCATTGACGTATACCTCACATCTCCTTTTATTCATATACACTAAATTTTACGTGTACATTGCTGGTTGAAAAAATATGAATCTGATAGCATTCATAAGACATAATGTTATAACTCTTGTCTTTTGTTGAAGTCTACACGTCTCCCTCTAGATGTCTTTCGGTTATTACTGTAGTTCGGTTGCTGTCTCATTGACGTATACAAAACATCTCCTTTTATTCGAGCGTCACTTTTTTTTTACATGTGGGCTGATGACTGAAAAAAAATCGTAGCATATAAATCTGATAGGACAGTCAGTTATGTTTTTGTAGCAAATATGGTGATGTATGATTTGAGTGGGTTTTTTTACTTAAAGTCACGCAGCAAATATTTCACGACTATTAAAGCCATTGTGTCAGTTGGTTTCATCGTGTTTTGTTTACTTTAGTTTAATAAAGAATAATTATGCTGTCGTGTATCCTACACTCTGATATCAGTCACTGTACTTCTGAGAAAATCCATTACGGCAACGCCATAAACAGTAGAGGAAGACATATCTGAGGGTCTTGATGGGGGTCTTTCTATTCTGTGTTCTTCTATATTTTTATACACCTATTTTGTTCTTCTGTTCTTCATAAATCCAGCCCATTTTTCTCTATTCTTAATATTTCATCACCCTGTCATTCATTATTCTTAATCGGTTTTGGCGTATTTTTCTCTTTTCTTTATTTTGATAGGCCATTTATTTTGCACGTTTCGCCTATTATTCTCTATTCAGTAAATCCCATCCAGACCCTCATAAATCTATAATATGTGTGTGCATTCCAATGCAATAATTAAAATACCGGTAGTACATAACCTTATTTTTTGGTAGCATTAATTATTAAATTTATAAATGTCAGGGTTAATTTTTTCAAGATGTGTTGATGTTTCGTTGGTTTTTATGCCACATCTCCTTTTATTTACAATATAGGCTTTACTTTATATGAACAATTTTCAAGCGGTAAAAAAAAAGATGAATCGTAATTGAAGGAAGATTATTATATAAAGGTGTCATACCACCAATTAAAAGTCCCTATCTGTTCAACTAAATTTTGCAATTTCCACAGCTTTCTAAATATTTTACCTTAAGTTTAACTTTATAGAAACCAGATGTATCCTGAATGGTACATGCATCATCAGCTTTCTACATGCCAATTTTCAACAGATGTTCAAAATCATATAAAAAAGAAAAGGTCTTCCGAATACAGGTACCACTACTGTACAAATAACCCCTGGTTTTCAGGAAATCTTAAATTAGTATACTATGGAGTGCATTAATCCTCAATTTTGAATGCAACTTGAGCTCATGAACAAGTACATTTTAGCTCAAAATGGTCTTAATATAGTTCTCTTTCACTAAAAGTTTTATTTCTGCCAATTTGTTGGATAGTTTAGGTAAACTATGACATCAAAAGCACTATTTTTTGTCCGAGTAGGCCTACTTTCACATACGTTCTAAATTGGAGGGAGTAATTGGTGGTGTTTTCACGGAATAAGATAAGATAAGATAAAGATATTTAGTTCCTTCATAATATAAGTTTCGAAAGGAAAATATATTCTGAAATACTATTTCCACAGGAATAAATATTACAGAATATGTTTCTAACGGAATAAATGGTATAGAATATTTGTTCCAACAGTGTTTATAACTGACAGTTTGTATTGGAACAGGAAAAGATATTATGACAATGTTTATAACACAGTTTGTATTGGAAGAGGAAAAGATATTATGACAATGTTTATAACACAGTGTGTATGGTATAGAACCATGGGAAACACTATAGGTGTACATAGTTGCTAAAACTATACCCTTTCGGTAGTGCTCCACAATTAATGGAGGAATATACAAGAAACTGAACTGATAGAATATTTGTTCCAACAGGAATAGATATTATGACAATGTTTATAACACAGTTTGTATTGGAACTTCTGTCAGGTGGAACAAATAAACGTTGAGAGAGTGACACCTAAATGACACCTATTAAAATGACAAAACTTCAAAATGGGACGTTGTTGGTCAATTTTAAAAGGGTGTTCAACCCCACCTCACGTTTGTGTCATGTGACTGATAAAATGGCAGACGGTCAGCGATACAAAGATAAAGTTGCAGTAATAACAGGCGGTTCCAAGGGTATCGGGAAGGGTTGTGTAGAAACTTTTGGTAGGAATCTTTTATTTTTTGTCTTGACTCGCAGTTGCTACAACTGTCATTGCAAAACTGATACATACAGGGGGGATTGACAACATACCTATCACCATCCTCCTTCTGTCCATATGTTTCCTGAAAACTTTGCGTTCCGGTGTAGAGCTTGATCACCCAAAGTGGTAGATGTCAATATGATAGGATGATTCGAGTAAGAAAATTCTACCATTAAGCCTTTGGGTTTATCCAAAGAATGCCTATGATCCGTCACACCTAAAACATCATTGTGTTACATAACAGTGTCACATGTCTTATAGCTTATGAGGGAGGCAGGATCTTTTTCATGACGTCGGGATCGGGTGTTATTAAGCTTGGGATGATGAGATAGGTCATTTCTGGATCAGGGAATTCTTTTTTTCGAATTTCGGGATGTCTGGATTTAAATTTCTTTAAATTCGGGACCTTGGGAGTTTATTTTTTTTAAGCCCTGGATTTCAGGACCAGGACCCCTCCTACCCTCCTACCCCCTTCTTATATAAGGACTATATTTCGGAGCATTAGGGCCTAGTTTTTGCCCAAGAAAATAAAATGTTTGAAAACCATTGGGTCAAGAAATTTAAATGAAAAACATAAAGATTTTTATCTGATGACGTCACAATTACGTCATAATATGTACTGTTTTCACATAAACGATAAAAAAATACAGAATTTACAATATGCAGTTTTCTATCTTTATTTCCGTTGTGGCAACAATAATTCTTGCGCAGCCAAGAAACAACAATAATTTAACAGAAGTTTTATTATAACTATTGGTATAATCTCACCAAATATAAAGTTGTTTCTTGGGTGCGCACATACTTTTTCAATCTAAAATATACCTAAAATTTGATGAAAAAAACAAGGAAAATCACGAAATTTAACATAATATTCAAATTAAGTCATGATTTGTTGCCCATGGCAACTTGTACGATGTCAAATTTGTATTTGTTTTTCTTAGTTCCTAATACCTTAGTCAAGTTTTCAGTTATTTAAGAATATGTATGATAACTTAAAAACTTCGGTAATTTTTGGGCCAAATAAGGGCCTTATTGCCCCTACTCCAGACCTTTATGGTGTCCTTAGACAATTTATGTTAGGTCAGCACGGAACACCAGCAACTTGGATTACTGAACCATCCAGATTACCAGAGCCTGGAGTACACGGTGATTTAAAAGAGAGAAAGAGCTTGAGATAAAGCAGAGAGAGCATTGACAATGAGAAAAAGACTAAGTGAGCTACATTTATAGTATGAGAGGAGAACCGTTTTGTTGAGTCTGAAGTTAGATGAACACTTTATTAATTGTAACTTTGTTATAGTTTTGTGATTTTGATTATACAATATTGAACTTTTCCTTGACTTTGAGGATATTTTTATTGACAAGAATTTGTTCAAACTACACCTGGATCCATTTGATCAATGTGACCAGGCTTTAATAGAATACTGTAAATTCAGAGATTATTGCGATGTTTTTATACGACCGCAAAAATTGAAAATTTTTTGGTCGTATATTGGTATGATGTTGGCGTCGCCGTCTGCTTGGTTTTGTCATCGTCGTCGTCCGAATACTTTTCGCACTCTAAATTTAGTAAAAGTGAATAGAAATCTATGAAATTTTAACACAAGGTTTATGACTACAAAGGAAGGTTGGGATTGATTTTGGGAGTTTTGGTCCCAACATTTTAGGAATAAGGGGCCAAAAAGGGCCCAAATAAGCATTTTCTTGGTTTTTGCACTATAACTTAAGTTTAAGTCAATAGAAATCTATGAAATTTTGACACAAGGTTTATGACCCCAAAAGGAAGGTTGGGATTGATTTTGGGAGTTTTGGTTCCAACAGTTTAGGAATTAGGGGCCAAAAAAGGTCCAAAATAAGCATTATTCTTGGTTTTCGCATAATAACTTTAGTATAAGTAAATAGAAATCAATGAAATTTAAACACAAGGTTTATGACCACAAAAGGAAGGTTGAGATTGATTTTGGGAGTTGAGGTCCCAACAGTTAAGGAATTATAGGGGCCAAAAGGGGCCTAAATAAGCATTATTCTTGGTTTTCGCACCATAACTTTAGTATAAGTAAATAGAAATCTATGAAATTTAAACACAAGGTTTATAACCATAAAAAGAAGGTTGGCTTTGATTTTGGGAGTTTTGGTCCCAACAGTTTAGGAATAAGGGGTCCAAAGGGTCCAAAATTGAACTTTGTTTGATTTCATCAAAAATTGAATAATTGGGGTTCTTTGATAAGCCGAATCTAACTGTGTATGTAGATTCTTAATTTTTGGTCCCGTTTTCAAATTGGTCTACATTAACGTCCATAGGGTCCAAAATTAAACTTAGTTTGATTTTAACAAAAATTGAATCCTTGGGGTTCTTTGATATGGGCCATTTTAAAAAAAAATGAGGCAAAAGTGTGACATGGGGGGTCCAATTTCAAACTCAATATTTTGTATTTCTTTTTGTCTTACCCTATTACCGATACTTTAAATTTTATAATTCCAAAGTTTCAGGCAGAATGAAACAGACACATTGAATAATCTTAAATTTTAATAACATACATCTCAAAAAATTTGAACAGAAACCATACTACTTATAAACAAGTTTGGTAATAAAACAGTTAAAAAAACATTGCTCAAACCTTTTCCAAATGAAAGTCAATAGAAAAAGAAAAATTTTAAAACCCAAATTTCCATCTTTTCTGCTAAATCATATAATAACAATCAAATTGAATAGCTTAATTTGAAAAAAATAATAATAACTAGTGATTGAAGTTTTTGCCAATAAAAAGAATCTCAATATATTTCAGTTAAAATAGTAAACTTTGAAAGCCCTGAGTTTTTGTGATCATTTGCAAAAAAAAAAAATGTCATTTCATTATACCGTTTTTATGTAATTGTATATAGAAAAAGCCTTCTATTTTTCAGTATTTTGTCACACTCCTGACATATGTTACAAAGATTGAAAAATGCTTTAAACTTTCACAAAAAATCACTTAACACATTGCTATATCATTGATTTCAATTACTGATATCTTTTGTCATAGAACAGGACTTTCTTTTTAGGGCCATTTAAAAAAAATATAAAGAGAGGCACCCAAAAATGTCAGGAGTGTGACAACTGTCTTTAAACATCTACCAAAGAATAGATAGGACTTAAATGTTTTCTTCTTCTTTATTTTTCAGAAGTGGCTATTCCAAAGAGAAGAAAAAAAATTATTTCAACTGTGATATGTTTATATCATAGATGTGGGAGTGCATTATATATGTCAGGCATGTCAGGAGTGTGACGCTTTTTTTAAGACATTTTCTGTCAATTCATAATTTCACAAGGTCAAGTCCCACAGGTTTTTTTGTGTTAGAAATGTTGAAACCAAGTTATATTCCTATCATTTACCCCTTAAATGTGTTATTTATCATAATTGTTTTGGCACAATGAGTTTTAATTTGTTATTTTTCTATTTTTTGTGCACAGTAATGCAAATTTATCAAAGAAAATAAGTGTGTATATGGTGTACAACTATAATATCATATAGGAAAGTGAGGAAATGAATTTTGTACAAAATAGAACAATTATTTTGATTTAAAATGGTATATTTAAAGATGTTTCAAGGATTAACCATTCAGATGTAATTCGTCACACTCCTGACATGAATTTAACAATTTAAGAAAAATATGAAAATTAGCTTTATTTTTAGGACAGATAGTTGAAAGACATGCAGCTAGTAAAATGAAGAAACTTTTGGTAAAACTTCCATTCCTTAAAACATCCACTAGACTTGCTGACATAAGCCAGGCAAAATTCTCTAGAAGAAATCAATCAAAGAAAGAGACTTGGAAAGAGAGAACCTGCTAATACTGGCTGAATATAAAATTGAAAAATGATCAGAGGAAGTTGGACAATCTTAAACAAAATAAAAAACTACGAAACCAAGCTAACAAAAAAAGGCTTAAAGAAAGAAGAACTTTGAATTCCAAATTTGATAAACAATATAAAGAAAAACAAAGGCAGTGGCAGAGAAACAGTAGAAAAAAAGGAAGAAAGATAAAAAAGAAGTTGGGTTGAATAAGGACTTAGAATCGAACAAAAACAGCTCAAAAATTCAAATGAGAACAGATCTGTGACTGTGTCAGATTCCAGATCTACAGTGAGAAAACCTCCACAACACATAAGAAAACAACTGCCACAACACACAAGAAAACAACTGCCATAAAACCCAAATGCTTGGACGAGTACTTTGAAACACATCATAAAAAATGCTAAACCAAGAAGAAAGGGCCTTCTAGACGAGATCATTCATAAGCATTTTGGCTTTGTGGCAGTTGTTTTCTTGTGTGTTGTGGAGGTTTTCTCACTGTAGATCTGGAATCTGACACAGTCACAGATCTGTTCTCATTTGAATTTTTGAGCTGTTTTTGTTCGATTCTAAGTCCTTATTCAACCAAACTTCTTTTTCATCTTTCTTCCTTTTTTCTACTGTTTCTCTGCCACTGCCTTTGTTTTTCTTTATATTGTTTATCAAATTTGGAATTCAAAGTTCTTTCTTTAAGCCTTTTTTTGCTAGCTTGGTTTTATAGGTTTTTATTTTGTTAAAGATGGTCCAACTTCCTCTGATCATCTTTTAATTTCAGATTCAGCCAGTATTTGCGGGTTCTCTCTTTCCAAGTCTCTTTCTTTGATTGATTTCTTCTAGAGAATTTTGCCCTGCTTATTTCAGCAAATCTAGTATATGTTTTAAGGAATGGAAGTTTTACCAAAAGTTTCTTCATTTTACTAGCTGTCTTTCAATTATCTGTCCTAGAAATAAAGCTAATTTTCATATTTTTCTTAAATTGTTAAATTCATGTCAGGAGTGTGACGAATTACATCTGAATGGTTAATCCTTGAAACATCTTTAAATATACCATTTTAAATCAAAATAAATGTTCTATTTTGTACAAAATTCATTTCCTCACTTTCCTATATGATATTATAGTTGTACACACTTATTTCCTTTGATAAATTTGCATTACTGTGCACAAAAAATAGAAAATGACTAATTAAAACTTATTGTGCCAAAACAATCAATATAAATAACACATTTAAGAGGTAAATGATAGGAATATAACTTGGTTTTAACATTTCTAACACAAAGAAACTTGTGGAACTTGTCCTTGTGAAATTATGAATTGACAGAAAATGCCTTAAAAAAGCGTCACACTCCTGACATATATAATGCACTCCCACATCTATGATATAAACATATCACAGTTGTAATAAAAAAATTTCTTCTCTTTGGAATACCCACTTCTGAAAAATAAAGAAGAAGAAAATATTTAAGTCCTATGTATTCTTTGGTAGATGTTTAAAGACAGTTGTCACACTCCTGACATTTTTGGGTGCCTCTCTTTGGTGTCCATTAAAACAATAAAATATGTGATTTAGAGCACCAACATACCCTTAATTATAGTGCTAATATACCAATACAAACTTATTTCACATACTGACATTATTGGACTTTAAAACATGGTTACAAGAAAGCTTTAATTTTAAAAGTGTCATTTTTTGAAAGACTTTATTTTTTGTACATACCTTCACAATAAAGGTCAGTGTTTACTTATTTTAAAATTTTATTGGACAAAATTACAAAAATATTTAAGACTAATAATGTAGCAACTACCAGAAATATTTCAGTTTAGCATAAAAACGATCCACTTTTATCAATACTACTTTGAAAATTTCTAATTTTTTAAATGTCACGCTAAAAGCATCACACTCCTGACAAAAAGGCCTGTTTTTAAAACTTTTCTCTGAAGTGGTTTGAGATATCTTCATGAAACTTGGCAGTAAGCTAGCCCTGACTATCCTGCATTTTATAACACCTGTGTTATAATTCTAAACTTAACTAATATAAAAATATACCTCAAAAAGTAAAAAACCTCATTGTTTTTGAAATGGCCCATATGCTGAATCTAAAAATGTACTTAGATTTTTGATTATTGGCCCAGTTTTCAAGTTGGTCCAAATTGGGGTCCAAAATTAAACTTTGTTTGATTTCATCAAAAATTGAATAATTGGGGTTCTTTGATATGCCAAATCTAACTGTGTATGTAGATTCTTAATTTTTGGTCCCGTTTTCAAATTGGTCTACATTAAAGTCCAAAGGGTCCAATATTAAACTAAGTTTGATTTTAACAAAAATTGCATTCTTGGGCTTTTTTGATATGCTGAATCTAAACATGTACTTAGATTTTTGATTATGGGCCCAGTTTTCAAGTTGGTTCAAATCAGGATCCAAAATTACTATATAAAGTATTGTGCAATAGCAAGATATTTTCAATTGCACAGTATTCAGCAATAGCAAGAAATCTTCAATTGCACAGTATTGTGTAATAGCAAGAAATTTTCAATTGCCACTATTGCGCAATAGCAAGAAATCTTCAATTGCACAGTATTGTGCAATAGCAAATATTTTCATTTGCACAGTATTGCGCAATAGCATGAAATATCTAATTGCACAATATTGTGCAATATCAAGAAATTTTCAATTGGAGTTATCTTTCTTTGTCCAGAATAGTAGTTGAATCAACTTAAACCATTGTTTTATACAATACACAATGTATATTCACTTTTACTACCAACTGATAAATTAAAACAATCTTTACCATTCAGTGATAACAAGCACTTTATTTTACATTTTAATATTTTATGATGTATTTAAATGAGTAGTTATTGTTGCAAACACCATTAGAAATTTGAATTGAGATCAGTTTTAGAAAAAGGGAAAGGGGGATGTGAAAAAAAAATGGGGGGGGGGGGGGGGGGGGTTAAATTTTTCTTATTTCAGATTTCATAAATAAAAAGAAAATTTCTTCAAACATTTTTTCAACAGCATAGTGAATTGCTCAAAGGCAAAAAAAATATTTTAAGTTCATTAGACCACATTCATTCTGTGTCAGAAACCTATGCTGTGTCAACTATTTAATCACAATCCAAATTTAGATCTGAATCCAGCTTGAATGTTGTGTCCATACTTGCCCCAACCGTTCAGAACTTCAGGGTTCAACCTCTGCGGTCGTATAAAGCTGCATCCTGTGGAGCATCTGGTTATTATTGCGAAAAATGCGCAGGGTTATAAATACAATAATTTAAAGTCGCATTTTGAAATTTTTTATATGAATTAACAGGATTTTTATCAAAATTACAAAAATTAAAATCGCATTTTAGTCTAAAATAACAAAATCACAATAACAAATTCATGCAATAAATTCTGAATGTACAGTATCCTGTAAAAAGGTATCATTGGCATCTGTCGTTGTCCATGCACGACCTGAAACTTATATACCCTACAACAAAAATTTAAAAAAAACTACAACAAAATTAACACAAATAACCATTGTGCCCCACCTACGATAGTAGAGGGGCATTATGTTTTCTGGTCTGTGGGTCCGTTCATCCGTCTGTTCGTTTTTCTGTTTGTTTGTTCATCCTTTCATCAGTCTGTTGTTTGTCCGTTTGTTTGTTCATCCTTTCATCCGTCCGTCCGTTCGTCCCGCTTCAGGTTAAAGTTTTTGGTCAAGGTAGTTTTTGATGAAGTTGAAGTCCAATCAATTTGAAACTTAGTACACATGTTCCTTATGATATAATCTTTCTAATTTTAATTTCAAATTAGAGTTTTTACCCAATTTCACAATTCACTGAACATAGAGAATGATAATGCCAGTGGGGCATCTGTGTACTGGGGACACATTCTTGTTATAAATATTAAATGTATTTTTTTTATATATATTTCAGTTAAAAATGGTGCCAAAGTTGTGTTCTGTTCCAGAGGAGGTATGTTCCTAGAATAATCATTTTATCTAAATATATATGTCACTTAAAGTGGTTTATCTAAAGTGAGGTGAAGAATTGCTACTGTGAAATGGGCTCCCCAAGGAAAGGGCCTCATAGAGAAGGTAAGGGCCTCGTAAAGAATTAATGTCTTCTAAAAGAACCTTATTTTAAGAAGATACTATAGCAGAATATAGGACATGTTTAGTATTAATGCTAGAAGGAGGAAATACAAGTAGTGATTCAGTAAAAGTATAGTTGCATTCAAATTTTTTATTTGTTGTAATATTATTTAGAAATACAAAATTTAGATCAAACTAGATTTTTAAAGTTTATTTGATAAAATATCAATCATGAAGAAAAATCTATTTTTATTTTTAAACTAGAGAAAGAAGGAAAGGAAGTGGAATCAGAGATGAATTCTTTAGGTCCTGGAGAAGCTTTTTTTGTACAGTGTGATGTGACCAAAGAATCAGATATAAAGGTTAGTCCATGATATTGAGTTGTATTGAATTTTTAACTGAAAAAAGAAAACTATTTCCTTTAGGTATAAAACTCATTTGCTTCCATGATGCATTTACAAAATTTACATCATAAATTTATTTTCTTTGCAATTGGGACAGGATTGCTTCACATAGTAAATGTGGTAGATACTTAGACACCCGTAAGCAGTTAAGCTAAGTAAGTACTTGTAACCTAGCTTGTAACTCGGGAGGTCCCAGGTTCGAGTCACGGTGGAGACACACATGATTACATCACGACCACATTTAAAAAACCAACAGTGGTTAGAGAGAGGAATTTTAGCTTTAAGGTGTGTGTGTAAGAGTCATAATGGTATATGACTCCTGAGGTGTGGGAAGTGTGATGGGAAAATATGTTCACAATAAAATTGATGGTTTTGATTAGATTTGCTGTGTTAAAAACAAAAACACCTGTAACAATTGAAAAATCAGAAGTTACTGCTGAACTTTAAAATAAATAAATGTTGGGTGCCACATGTTGAAAGGATCTTCTGAACTTTTCGATGCACCAGAGATCACCATGGTTTTTGTAGGTGCTTGTGTTGCACTGTGTTCAGCTCTCTATGTTGTGCTTTGTATACTGTTGCCATGGCGTTGTCAGATCATTTAGGACTATTGAGTTTGACTGTTCCTTTGTTATTTTAATTTAGCCTCTTTTTCCTTACATATTAACTGTTTATTTATAGTTTAAAATCACAGATGCTAAATAATTAACGGTATAAACACTTCACTTTTGCATTCTATGAAAAACCTATTTGCAACAATAAAAAAGTTCTTTATAGTTGGCAAGCTGTCCTCTACAAAAATAGATATTTATTGATTTTACTTTAATAGAACACCAAAAGTTTGGAGCATTCATTGTAAACCTTATGTAAAATAGTTTTTTAAATGTGCTTGATATTGTTTTATACAGAATGTGATAGACCAAACAGTAAACAGATACGGAAGAATTGACTGTCTCATTAACAATGCTGGACAGCGTAAGTAACCTAGGCTAGTGGGTGTGTTTAAGACCCTGAATGTCTATTAAGCCCTAGCAGGGACAACTCTGTTCAATGAGGGTGTTTGCTAAACATCATATATTGTTGACATAAAATTGGTCTAGAAAAAGGAGTTCATTTTTATTAATTGCATTTTAGTTTCTTTACTATTTTGATGTTTGATCTTTAACAGCACTTCTTTTTTAAGTAACGATAAAATAAAGATCATGAATAAATCATGTTTATAACTCAATGTATCTTAGAACGAATTGATTTTCTATTTTTAAATTGTTTCAAATTCATATTCTGATTTTGCTGAGAAAATGTGTTTGTCATGCTTACAGACATGCACAACAAATATTTCTGAAATAACTTACATGCCAACAGTTCTGAAAGTAAAAAACAAAAAAGATAGCATATGCTTGTTATTTTAAAATAATGTGATAATTTTTATAAATACAAATAAGAATTTGTGGTATGAGTGTCAATGAGACAACTCTCCTTCCAAGTCACAATGTGTAAAAAGTAAACAATTATAGATCAAAGTACCACAAAACTTTGCTTTTAAGCATGACATACAAAATTTTCTCAGTTATCATAATCAACAGGCATATTGCTAAAGCATGGCTAAAGTAAAATTCATAATCAAGCTTTTAAAGTCAGCGCTACAAATGTAATTGAATATTTGATCAGTCAGCATGATATTTTTCTATGTTTCAAATAAGATGTCAACTTTTATCTTCAGATCCAGCACATATGCCTATAGATGATTTTAGTGCAGAAGATTTCAGGAAACTTCTCAATACAAATGTTGTTAACTATTTCCTATTTTCAAAGGTAATTATTCATAAAAAATTCAGGATATGGTTTGCTAGAGTATTCTTGCAGCACTATTGCAAGTCGAAGCCCTGTGTCTGACTATACATGAAAGTGCTAAAAAGGGGGAAACTATTACAAGTTGAATATAATTTTAAAAGTAAAAAAAAGTCTTATTTTTTCATTTAACCTCTATTAAATAGTATCAGCTCTATACATTGACTATTACTTCAGTATAATCAGTACATACTATTGGTATGTAGTTTTCATTTTTTATGAAGCTGGGCATCGTGATTTCTTTTCCTTTTTTAGCTCACCTGGCCCGAAGTGCCAAGTGAGCTTTTCTAATCACTTGGCGTCCAGCGTCCGGTTTTGCCCGTCGTCCAGCGTCCATCGTTGCCAGTCGTCGTTAACTTTTACAAAAATCTTCTCCTCTAAAACTACTAGGCCAAATTTTACCAAACTTAGCCACAATCATCATTGGAGTATCTTGTTTAAAAAATGTGTCCGGTGACCCGGCCAACCAACCAAGATGGCCGCCGTGGCTAAAAATAGAACATAGGGGTAAAATGTAGATTTTGGCTTATATCTCTGAAACCAAAGCATTTAGAGCAAATCTGACAGAGGTTAAAGTGTTTCTTAGGTCAAGATCTATCCGCGCTGAAATTTTCAGATGATTCGAACAAACCGTTGATGGGTTGCTGCCCCCTGAATTGGTAATTTTAAGGAGTTATTGCCCTTTATAGTCAATTTTTAACAATTTTTTGTAAATTTTGTAATCTTTACAAAAATCTTCTCTTAAACTACATATGTACCAAGACAAATTTAACCAAACTTGTCCACAATCATCATTAGGGTATCTAGTTGATGTGTCCGATGACCCCACCTGTGAACCAAGATGGCCGACATGTCTAAAACTAGTACATTGGTTAAAATGCTGTTTTTATACGACCGCAAAAATTGAAAATATTTTGGACGTCTATTGGTATGACCTTGGCGTCGTCGCTGTCGTCATTGTCGTTGTCCGAAGAAATTTGGTTTTTGCACTATAACTTTAGTAAAAGTAATTACAAATCTATGAAATTTAAACACAAGGTTTATGACCATAAAAGAAAGGTTGGGATTGATTTTGGGAGTTTTGGTTCCAACAGTTTAGGAATTAGGGGCCAAAAAAATGTCCCAAATAAGCATTTTTCTTGGTTTTTGCACAATAACTTTAGTATATTAAATAAATAGAAATCTTTGAAATTTTAACACAAGGTTTATGACCACAAAAGGAAGGTTGGGATTGATTTTGGGAGTTTTTGTCCCAACAGTTTAGGAATTAGGGGCCAAAAAGGTCCAAAATTAAACTTTGTTTGATTTCATCAAAAAATGAATTATTGGGGTTCTTTGATATGCAAAATCTAACCGTATATTTCGATTCTTAGTTTTTGGTCCTGTTTTCAAATTGGTCTACATTAAGGTCCAAAGGGTCCCAAATTAAACTTTGTTTTATTTCAACAAAAATTGAATATATGGATAATGGGGTTCTTCAATATGCTGAATTTAACCATGTATTTAGATTTTTAATATTTGGCCCCGGTTATCAAATTGGTCCACATTGAGGTCTAAAGGGTTTAAAATTGAACATTATTTGATTTCATCAAAAATTGAATTCTTGGGGTTCTATGATATGCTGAATCTAACCATGTATTTAGATTTTGAATATTGGACCATAATAGGTAAATGTCCAATTTAAAAAAATTTAAGTTTTTAAGTTTAAGTTCTTAGACCACATTCATTCTGTGTCAGAAACCTATGTTGTGTCAACTATTTAATCACAATCCAAATTCAGAGCTGTATCAAGCTTAAATGCTGTGTCCATATTTGCCCCAACTGTTCAGTGTTCAACCTCTGCGGTGGTATAAAGCTGCACCCTGCGGAGCATCTGGTTGGCTCATATCTCTGAATTCAAAGCATTTAGAGCTAATCTTATGGTATAAATTTGTTTGTTAGGTCAAGGTCCATCTGCCCTGAAATTTTCAGACCAATCAGGCAACCTGTTGTTTGGTTGCTGACCCTGAATTGGTAATTTTAAGAAAAGTTTGCAGCTTTTGGTTATTAACTTGAATATTATTATAGATAGAGATGAACTGTAAACAGCAATAATGTACAGCAAAGTAAGACCAACAAATAATTCAACATGATCAAAATGGTCAATTGACTCCTTAAGGAGTTATTGCCCTTTATAGTAAAATTTTAACAAATTTCATAAATTTTGTAAATTTTGTAAATTTTTACAAAATATTTTAACTACTGGGCCAAGTTCATTATAGATAGAGATAAATGTAAGCAGCAAGAATGTTCAGAAAAGTAAGATCTTCAAACGCATCACCATCACCAAAACACAATTTTGTCTTGAATCCATCTGTGTCCTTCGTTTATGATTATGCACATAGACCAAGGTGAGCGACACAGGCTCTTTAGAGCCTCTAGTTTAAAGGTGTATTCATATGGTTATTAGTGGTCTTCATCCAGATTATCACATACATGACATGTAATATTATGTAAAAATTTTATAATAATTTTCAGTTTGCATTACCACACTTAAGAAAAACAGAAGGGAATATCATCAATGATTCTAGTTTGGTTGCACAGATAGGACAACAAGGAGCTGTAACTTATGTGGCTACAAAGGTGAGAAATTTATGAGCATTTGTTCAATTGTAGGTGTCACACCACCAATTTACCCACTCTAACAACTAAGAAATTATGTAAAAGTAACAGTTCCCTGACAACAAAACAGTCCTTTTGATGTCATTGTTAACTTAAACTGACCAGCAAATTTACCGACTTGAAACTTTGGATAAAATATATTAAGACCATTTTGAGCCATGATTTACTTGTCTTTGTGTTTGAATTAAACATTTTGCATTACTATACGAAACAGTTGTTGGCATGACACGGGTTATGTTCTTCTCATATATGTTATGATGGTATGATACTAAACCCCTAACGGGAAGGATTGTGCCTGTCATGTTCATATGATGAAATCATAATCTTTCAGTCAGTTTAATTAAAGTCTGGAGCTGGCATGTCAGTTAACTGCTAGTAGTCTGTTGTTATTTATGTATTATTGTGATTTTGTTTATTTTCTTTGGTTACATCTTCTGACATCAGACTTGGACTTCTCTTGAACTGAATTTTAATGTGCGTATTGTTATGCGTTTACTTTTCTACATTGGCTAGAGGTATAGGGGGAGGGTTGAGATCTCACAAACATGTTTAACCCCGCCGCATTTTCACGCCTGTCCCAAGTCAGGAGCCTCTTGCCTTTGTTAGTCTTGTATTATTTTAATTTTAGTTTCTTGTGTACAATTTGGAAATTAGTATGGCGTTCATTATCACTGGACTAGTATATATTTGTTTAGGGGCCAGCTGAAGTACGCCTCCGGTTGCGGGAATTTCTCGCTACATTGAAGACCTGTTGGTGACTCTCTGCTGTTGTTTTTTATTTGGTCGGGTTGTTGTCTCTTTGACACATTCCCCATTTCCATTCTCAATTTTATTGATGATTTTCTGTATATGACTTTAAACATGGGTTTAAGATTAGGAAGCAGAAAGGCATTACATGTACAATTCTTGATATTCCTGGTTTCTATGAAGTTAAACTAAAGTAAAACATTTAGAAAGTAGCTGCTGTGGAAATAGAAAACATCAGTTGAAAAGATAAGGATTTTGAATTATTTGTCTGATACCTGTATTGAGATAATTAAAGGTAAACTTATATACTCTTGCTCCAAAGCACATGTAGCATTTGTGGTCCCAACTTACTACCTCAGTTTAAAAGACTTGTGATACTATAAACGAAGTACTTAGACCACAAGGTCAACAAGGCCATTAACTTAGGTATAAATATTGATTCCTAACTAATAATTATTGTATATAGATATAGGAAAATGTGGTGTGAGTGCCAATGAGACAACTCTCCATCCAAATAACAATTTAAAAAAAGTAAACCATTATAGGTCAATGTACGGCCTTCAACACAGAGCCTTGGCTCACACCCAACAACAAGCTATAAATGGCCCGAAAATTATTAGTGTAAAACCATTCAAACAGGAAAACCAACAGTCTAATCTATATACAATAAAAAAAAAAAAGAGAAACGTGTATAAATTACATAAACAAACGACAACTACTGTACATCAGATTTCTGACTTAGGACAGGTGCAAACATTTGCAGCGAGATTAAACGTTTTGTGTTTACATATTGTAGGGAGCTATAACAGCAATGACCAAAGCTCTTGCAATAGATGAGGCAAAGTACAATGTTCGAGTAAACTCGTAAGTATAGAATGATATAGTATATGCTAGGTTTGGATTAAAGATATTTACATTGCTTACATTGATGTTTTACCACTGTCATCACTCAGTTTATTTTGTTTTTTTTGATTGAAAATATTGAACAATTGAAACATATTTAAGGAAAAGCTATAAAAATATCACTTCTGTAGAAATAATAGTCTCTAGTTGGATTGTCATAGTCCCTATGAATTGGTCATTTTGTGTTTTGATGATTGAAGTTTTTTATGACATTGACTGGCTTAACAGCCCTTGCACGGTCGGTACATTTTGTGTGTTGATAATTTGAGAAATTTTCATGATTGAAGGTATTGTTACTATTGTAGAAAAAAGTTGTAACATGTTAAAAAAATATCTGTAAGAATAAGTGAGAACTTTTTGGCAGATATAAAACATCACAGAAAAAAATTATACTACCATCTGTGAGATATATAAATGTTGATGATGAACTTTAAAATTATTCAGTAACTAATCGAAGAATTCAAATAGAGAATAATATTCAACGAGTGACCGAACAACACATTAATTCACGAATGCGCATAGCGCATGAGTTAATTATCAGTGTTGTTCAGTCACGAGTTGAATATTTTTCGATATTTGAATTCTTTAATTAGTTATTCTTTTTATTACATTGGCAAATGTTTTTTTTAAAGAAATTAATGTAAAACATGTAAGGAACTATATCTTTTTTTCTACGCATTCACAATTTGTTTTGATCCGCCGTTATCGACGTCTTGACAACGCCTATTGTTTATGACGTCAGAGAGTGAAATAACCACGTTTATTTCACATGTGAAATTATCGGTATTTATTTAACTGGGAAATCAATGTAATTCATTGCAAACAATGTAATAATATTAAATTTTCAGTGTTTCACCTGGAAATGTTTGGACACCTATGTGGGAGGCTGGAGCTAATTCATTCAGTGATCCAGAGGCTGCAAAAAAGGCAGGTGCAGATGCTCAGGTAAATATATACAGCTGGCTTAGAAAAATAGACTCATTTGATAACAAATTGTACTAATTTAATGCACCAGATGCACATTTCGATAGTTAATGTGTCTTCAGTGATGCTATTGGTCAAAATATTTGAATATCCAAAATCTAATACAAAGGTTGAGGAGAGGATGAAACCAAAAAGGACCTAAAGTCTAGTCAATCCAGACAAGGAATTATAGCTGAAGGGATTTCATCTTACTGTAAGGACTTAAACTATATTTCAGCTACTGGTATATGGAAGGAAAATTCACAATTGGAAATGAATGGAGCTTTGACTGATAACTAAAAAAAGAAACATAAAAAATATAACAAAATGATAGAAAACAGTTAAGAATAACAGACAATCAGTTTGTAATGAAGAAAAAGTTAACATATAAGTAACAGAAAATTGATAATGATACTAAGATTGTGTTTCAAATCCGTAACCTCTTGTTTTTCAGTTGATTGGTCGATATGGTACATTAGAAGAAAGTGGTTTAGCTTTCCTTTATCTGGCAGCTGATGCAACATTCTGTACAGGAATAGATCTCAACTTATCAGGAGGGGCAGAATTAAATTATGCAAATAAGAATCAAAAAGGGGAAAAGAAGTCTACATATGACTAGAATGCAGATATCTTTCAGTCCACATATTATTTGTAAGGCGTTGGAATTGGTAGTGATTTATACAAGGCAAAGATGGGTGTTGGTATATAATAAATGAAGTAGTATATATGTAATTGGAAGAATAATTGGAAAGAGGGAATGTCAACTGATGATTTTTAGCAAGAATGATAGTTATTTTTGCATCCATAATATAGAAAATACACATTATGTGTCAAAGATAGGTGTTGGTATATATAAAAAATATGATTGAGTTTATATTTTGTTGAAAGAATAATTGAAAAGAGATATTTTTAATTGATGATTTATAAGAATAAATGGAAAGAGGTATTTTTGATTGATGATTAATAAGAATAATTGGAAGGCAGTATTTTTAATTGATAGTTCATAATGAGAGTGGCTAGTATTTAGACATTCCATGTTAAATAAGACTTATTATTTGCATGGAGTGTGTATTGATAGTAATTTAAAAAAAAAAAAGATAATGAAAAAAATTGATAAATAAACTTGTATTTGCATTAAGTTAAATCTTGTGTAGAAAGAGGTGGCTTAAGTTGATTTTATATTGTCATTTATAGTAAATTCGAATGAAAAATACTAGCACTTAATGTTTTATACTGCAGCAGGGTACATGTAGTTATTTTATTTTTATAAAATTATACAGATTGTATTTACAAATGAAATCCATATGTTGACTTTTTTCCCTGCATTTTTAGTGCGTTTTGGTTGTTCTCATTAAAGAATTAGGCTCTTCATTTTATATGTGTATATTATTAGGTTATGAATGAAAGAAAAATTTGGTGTGCTCAAAGGGATTTGCTGGATTAACCTTTAGCTGGAACACACAAACACTAAAATTTGAAATCCAAGGATACCTCAATATTTGAGGAGTTATATGACTGTACTGGACCCTAAAAGAGTATTCAAACTCACACGAGGTCAATTTGCATGAGGGGGTTTGAAGCACTGACTGTAAATAATTTTTAAAAGATTAAAAGCCATTTTATATAAAAAAATTTCAAGCAAATTTATCTCAGAACTTATTGATATTAAAATGTGTTAAAAATATAGAATTTATATGTGTTATACAAAAAGCATTTATTTCCTTTTATATTTTCCATGGGTTCTTTGAAATATTATATGCATTATTCAAAGTTGTTCTCATATTCAAACCACCTAATTAAGGGTTCACCATATTAGATGTATGTAATGGTTGTGATAATTGCATCACGAATTCTTCGATATTAATATTTGTCATGTTTTTGTAATCATTGTTCATACTTAAAATCTGAAAGATATTTGATTTTTATGCAGTTATTATTTATGACTCTATTCTCTCTTTTACATTAGTAATATTAAATTGATATTTAAGTATGAATTTGAACAGTTGCTTATTGAAACTATCTTGGAGTATTATTTACTTGCTTTTTATATTTTAAACAACTTTTTGTTTATTTTATATAAGAGAGTTATTATATTAATGTTTATGCTCATGTGAGTCTTGAGGGGTAAAACAGTATTTTCACATTAAGATATACTTGATATTCATCAGTTTTAACAAAAGCTCAACAACAGCACATCAACAATATGAATTTCAAACTAAAATCTTGTTCATCCACTATATTTTTACTCTGTTGGATTCTTGTCTCATTGGCAATCATACAACATCTCCCTTTTTATCAAGCATTAAGTGGAATATTGTCAAAGTAGTGATTTCATAAGGTCGTTTGCAAGCTGACAATTATGATACAAAGTACTCGAGTGTTGTGACAATTTATTATT
Organism: Mytilus edulis; assembly: GCF_963676685.1. Lineage (NCBI taxonomy): Eukaryota > Metazoa > Mollusca > Bivalvia > Mytilida > Mytilidae > Mytilus > Mytilus edulis. The sequence goes on from NC_092350.1 coordinate 42,217,114, forward strand.
AATTGATATTTTCAGAAAACTGATTACCGCCTCTGACAGCTTAACTAAAATGAATCATTTGGCGGAAGTAAGAGGTATTCTGTACTATTGTTTACTTCCTTGATGAAAAAAACTAAAATAAAAAAAATACAGAACTCCGCTTAAAATTATTAACGATAAGTTCCTACGCAAAATCTCGTTATTGTGTTATGTTCTTTGATATTTTTTGTATTCTTGTCTTTCATTTTTGCTAATGTGCCTTGTCTATATGACTTTTTGTGTTTCTTTGATACATATTAGTTTTATTAGATATAGTGTAATAATGTCTTGATTTCAAAGGCCAAATATGTTTGCAAAGTAATGTATGCTGGTTTTTCTAAAAGATTAAATTTAGATGAGTGGAAATTATTATCATTTATCTATTATCTATTTGAGAAATTTGGGAAAATAGGGCCTTCTCAAAATTTCCCTACTTTACATTTCTGATTTAGCAATGAGTTGAAGTTTGTATTTCTTATACTCATATGTCTACTAAAAGCTATAAGCCCTAAATGTGAGAGAAATTACTATTACTTATTGAACCAAAGATAATACACTTGTATTCATTGTCTGCATTATTCTACTTTAAGCAAAACCTTATTATTGGAATTTGAATATCATATATTCGAACTCTAACTGTATATCTACCCTGAAGTATGTTTTTTAATAGCTACATATATTAAAGATTACTGTTACTTGTGATGTGCAATAATATAAAATCCAATGTTGATTTATACAATAATTAATAAAATTGATAAATGATTAAAGTAGTTGATTTTTATACAATTTGTTGCAGTATTACAAATAAACCAACCAGGATTTACGTTTTGTATGCCAAATATGTTTTTCATCTATAAAAGACTCATCAGTGACCCTCTATTGATAAAATTAGAAAGGCCAAAACAATAGTTGATGTGTTGCTTGGAATATAATGTCTGCAACTATAGAAGCTATTATCAGTGCCCATTACATCATCAGATCATCAGGTATTGATTATGGTAGGGTAGCTCTTAAAAAAACCCAGAAGAATCAGGTTGCCTACAAAAAAGAGGTTCAGAAAAAAGTAAAATCACAAAAATACTAAACTCCAAGGAAAATTCAAAACAAAAAGTCCCTAATCAAATGGCAAAATCAAAAGCCCAAACAAATTAAAATGGATAACAACCGAAAGTGTCATATTCCAGCATGGTACTCCACTAGTGGAAGTTCTAGTACTTGTATGCAGTACTCATGAATAAGAGTGTTTCTTTTTTATGCTCCTTGTCGAAGGCCTCACTGTAATTTTGTAATGAAGAACATCGATAAAACCGCTCTTCCTTTGCTTTTTGTGTGATTTTTGCTGTGAATGTCCCGATTTTGTGTCAGTATTGGATACCCCATATCCTTTGGTTTCTTCTTTTTATTTTGAATACTACAAGAGTAAATATTAATATACTTTATTTTCTATGCTTGTGTGCATATTGAACTCAAATCTACATGCGCTGTCTGAATTAATTATTTTATGTCCTCTTATGTCATGAGAACATCAAATAATTGCTGCCTTAGAATAAATGATTTCAATGTGATATTGCACAATTCCTCATGGGGAATAATATTGTGAGTATTTGTAGTCTGGTGCTCGTCTCCAGAAGCCATATTCATGTGCACTGGCATCATGGTAATGAATGACGATTCTGAAAAAGAAACGAATTGCTTTGAAGATAACACTTTTGTTAGAGAAAATAATATAAGTATAAAAATACCCGCATGTTTTAGAAAAGTTATGGACTGGAAACAAAATATAATGTTTATATGGTACTTAAATATAAAAAAAAGATGTGGTAAAATTACCAATGAGACAACTTTCCACAGGAGACCAAATGACATAGAAATTAACAACTATAGGTCACTATAAGGCCTTCAACAATGATCAAAAACCCTACCGCAAAGGCAACGAAATGAAAAAGTATTCAAATGAGAAAACTAAAACCACATTTATTGATACACATTGTGTGCATGAAAGACGAAACCAAATTGCAGAAAAGACAAGAGTCATATTCCTGACACTTCCATCTGTTTAGGAAGAATATATCAAAGTATGAAGGTTTAGTCAAATTGCTGTCACAAGATCATTCCAGTGACACCCAACGACATTTTATTGGAGTTAATGCTGCATCTGTCATGAACATTGCCAGACCTTGCCAGGTTGACTTGCATTTTTGAATTCAATGCATGTATTTCTGGCTTGTATTAATGACAGGAGTGAGCATCATGTATTATCGACATTGAATGGACATAAAAGTAATATCTTAGTGACAGTTATACGCCACATAGAAGGATGCATAAATATTTTCAACATTTTTTTTATTTCACCTGCTACGCAAGTCCGTGTAATGCAAATTAAGAATAAGAGAAGTAAACAAAAACATGATTTGATTAAAACAACCGTTTCCCATTGTTTAAATTATTATTGTTCCATCCTGATAGGTTAGGATACATAGAATTAAGTTGTCCTTTATTTTCTGATAATAATACAAAGTTGGACTTATTGATCTATTTTGTTTTATGATGAGTTCATTCATAAATCTAAAATAAGTAATATTCCTGCATAGGGAACGAAAATCAAATGATAACACAACATTTAAGAATGATACCAGTATGTGTAGAACGTTCTATTTAAAAGAAAACCTCATTTTCATATGAATTTCAGACAGCAAAACAGAAGATATATATTTTTTAAATACAGGTACGACATAAAGGAGAGACGAAATATACCAGAGCGACATTCAAACTCATATGTCGAAAATAAACTGACAGCGACATGATTAAAAAATAAAAAGACAAACAGGCAAAGAATAGTACACAAAACACAACTTAGAAAACTTTAAAATAAGCATTACGAACGCCACCAAAAAATGGGATGTATCAGGTGCTCTGAAAGGATAATCAGATCCTCCTCCACATGTGGCACCCGTCATGTTGCTCATGTTAATATACCAACCCGATAAAAAGTTTCATGCGGTAGATCACATTCGTGAAAATTACAAATAACCTTAAATATTCTTTTCACCTAATGTTTTGGATGAAGCAAACTATGAAGTCTTAATACAACCTTACCTATTCTTCGGAATATTTGTATTCTCTGTTAGAAATTCCATAAACTGTTTAGTGTATTCAGGGTTATTGGTTTCGTTAAATTTACCAACTGTATTCATATCTAAAAACATCATAGGACCACGACCGCCATTATGGTACATCCTATCTCCACACGTCAATTTTATATAAACTACCTGAAATAACCCATTTCAAATACATCATTTATTTTGTCTCTAAGTCAATTAAATGAATTCGCAATGGTGTGACTGTCTTGAAAATCCTTATTCTGATAACTTTAAATTGCTGATTAAAAAAATCATTGATATGTTTCTTTTCTGTATATTTAACGGAGGTAAATTATTTGAAACAATAAGGTGTTTTTTTCTACCACCAGGAGTCGATTTCACAAAAAAACTAACGACTAAGATTGATCGTAAGTATACTGATTTGTATAGATTGTCAAAGCCATCAAGCTGTGTCTGATATTGGCTTCCCTTTGTAATGGCTCGAACGCAACTGACTGGGCTGATGTACACGAAAGCGCGTCTAAATCACCAAAATATAAGCCTGGTATGATGATATTTACCAAGTGTCTTTGGCCTTTTTTAGGCTATTGTCGATTTTTAATGATCTTCAACTTCAAATCTGATTTTGACTTCAATTAGTTTTGATTGGAGAGGTCAACACAAATGGTATCATGTAAACGAAATGTGCGTCTGTCGTTATCGACTTTTCAAATTATGAGCTTTGTACACTGTATCTTTGATAGGTTTCAAAGTGTAAATGAAATTTCAATAGCAACGACATATTTCCCTAAAAGAATTATGAAAATACTACTTTCATTTTCTCAAAATTATTTGGAAATAATATATTTCAACTTGTATTACATATCATGAAATTGATTTCCTTGAAAGAAGCTAATAGACTAAAATTTTCAAGTGGTTATATTGAAGCGATCCTTAAGAAAATTTAATAGATGCCGTCACGAGTTGATTGATAAATTTGGAATGCTTGTATCTGTTTCACAAACGACGGATATGTTTTAATGATCGTATCTACAACCCGTCCTGTAACTGAATTTGACCTATAACAGGGATACACTCACAGCTACATGACGGGCGCCGCATGAAGCAGATTGTGGTTGTCCTTCTGGAGCACTTTACATGACCCCCAAGTCATAACGTTTTGGAATTATGAGTTTGAATAATACATTGGTATATTTCGCCCCTCTTTTACAAGCTTTTGTTACATATTGTGCAATCGTTATATTTATAAGAATTCAATTCATCTTTCTGAGGTAAAAAGAGATGACCGAAACCATAATCATGATGAAATAATGCTGTCGAAAGTCTAAATTAACAGCAAATTCATAAACATTAATGTAAAATCAAAAAAGGCAACAGTAGTAAGTGTTCAAAAGTTATAAATCGATTGAGAAAAACCAAAACTGAGGGAAGCACATCAACTATATGAGAAAAACCAAAGGGACAACAAGAACACCGAAGTGCAACACAAACATACACCAACACGCATAGAAACTATTTGATAACAACTGTCTTTTTCCTGACTTGGTACAGGATTTTTCTTAAAATCATTTTAAGAAAAAAAATGGTTGGTTGAACTTGTTTTTATGATTTTAATTTTATAGTCGTAGATATATGAGGAATCATTTCCATAGTAATTAGTTTATTATTTCCAAAAAAAGTCCAGATTAGATATTAAACCAATATTTAAATAATGGTTATGTACATTTTCTTCTGTAATTTTAACACGAAAATATTAATACTTGAATTCATTATTGAGTATATTTTATCAATAAAGCTATGTTTAACTTTAATGAATCAAATGTAAATAACCTTAAAGTTCGTTATGCAATTTTTGTTATATCATATTGATTACATACAATTTTTAAAATTTAAATAAATCCTTTCTAAAATTGTCCTTATTTAAATTTTGAAATTCAAGAAACTAAAGGTTACAACTCCATCATGCAAAATTAGCTTCGATGGAATTGTTGATTTTTAAGTTCTTTTTGGTCATATACATATGTAGGACTCAAATCTATGGCGGGTTCCAAATCTATGGCAGATTCCTAATCTATGGTAAATGTGACGTTACAAACGCCAAACAACTCAAATCTATGGCAGATTTTTGTTTCCTCCAAATCTATGGCAGATCTGGGGGAGAGAGTAACAGATAACGTCACAATTGAATAACGCCATATTACATCTTCGCTGCAGCTAACGATGGCGGAACCCATAGATTTGAACACCATTCAAGATGAAATTATTTTCCTGACAAAAATTTGCCGGTGGTTTTAAGGAAAATGTGACCTACTATTCCGAAGAAGGACAAGATGTGCTGTACGGGTCAATGCCCGCGATGAATAAGGGCACCGCTATTTTCAGTATCGCATATTTTTAAAAAGAGTTCTGGTAGTATTCTACGGTCTACGGCTGGCAAAGTTTATAATGTGAAAGATCAAATTACCGGATACAAATTTGATTTAAATCGACATCAAATAAAAAAGATGAATTAACGATATCGCTGAAATAAATATTATTTCAAAATTCAAACTGTATTTTGTTTTTATTTGTCACTTTTTTAATTATTTTCATTTTTATTTATAAAAAGCGGTCTTCTTGTTTGTTAAACGACTTATTAGTTGGTTTAATGAATGGATTAAACAGATACCATGCACAGTTTAAAAAAATGTTTATTTTTTACAGAGCACACCATTTCATCTTGAAGTCTGTATTAAGGTTTATGAATTTACAATTTATGACATTTTTTGGTTGACCATTATGGAATGCTTATTTCACAAATGTTTAAAGACATGTTCCCGTTGTCGTATACTTCCTCTTTCGTAAGACAAGTCGTTGGTCGAATATGTACTGCATTGTTTTCTTTTTGCAAAAAAAAATGCCATAGATTTGGAAACAATAAAAATCCGCCATAGATTAGGAAACTACAAAACTTGCCATAGATTAGGATTGTAAAAAATCTGCCATAGATTTGGAATGGCATGACGTCACATTTACCATAGATTAGGAATCTGCCATAGATTTGGAACTCACCATGGATTTGAGTCCTACATATATATATAGCTCTTCAAATTGTTTCGGTTCTTATAAATCCTTGGCTTTCAAACATTTGGCTTTGAGCGTTCCTGATAAAGGTTAACCCAGAAACGTATGCAAGAAATTGTATAACGTGTTGTTTTCGTCTTTTATTTTGATTATCAATATATTGAGAAAATGTTTACCATAAAATAAAGGTTGTTCATTTGGTTGGTTGACCGTTTTACAGATGATATCGGATATGTTCCTTACGTCGTAACTACAATACCCTTCCCTTTTCACGAATCTGACCTACCGAGTTAAACTATTTACCGGACATGTGCCACCTGTGGAGCAGGATCGGCTTACCCTTCCGGAACACCTGAGATCACACAAAGTTTTTGGTGGGGTTCGTCTTTAGTTTTCTATGTTGTGTCTTCTGTACTATTATAATTTTTATGTCTGTTTGTCTTTTTATTCTTAGGCATGGCGTTGTCAGTATATTTTCTATCTATGAGTTTGACTCTCCCTCTGGTATCTTTCGTCCCTCTTTTGATTGATAATAATAAAAAAAAGATTAAAATGAGGAAAATAATAAGGTATCAAATTACGAAACTTTATAGGAATAACTAATATTGCTGGGTATTTTTTTTTTTTACAATTTACGTAAATTGATGGCTATTGCTGACATTTTGACTTGACCGAAAAATCAATAAAGTACAACATCCAATATATATGCAATAAGATGGAATGTATGGCCTAATTTTTTTCATCTATTATGTCTGTTTGCTTTATTCACACATCGTTGTCAAAATAATGAAATTTTATGCGAATGACATATATGAGTGAAATGTTTGGCTAGCTATAAAACCAGTTTCACTCCATCATTTTCTACCTAAGAAACTGCCTGTACCTAGTTAGGAATATGATAGTTATTTTCCTTTCTTTTGATGTGTTTGAGCTTTTGATTTTGCCATTTGAATGCTAGATTTTCGTTTTGAATTTTCCTCGGATTTTTATCATTTCACCTTTTTGTGAGACATTTGGTAGAACAATATCACATAGAAAGCAAAAAAAATTTGTTTAGTCTATTAACTGCTACTTCTACTTGGACTTTTATCTAGTGATAAGAAACCATTAAGGATTTTCGAAACTTGAAGTTGTGTTTAATAAGTTAATACAACTTATTGTTTCTTATTAATTAGTTATAACTGTTGATGTAAATGTCCTTTGTTTTTTTTTAGTCTTTGTTTACTCCTTAGTATTGATTGTTATTGTCTTATACCAATTTTTCTTTCTAAAAATATATTTGCAATTTGCAATGACTGGTAAAAAGTACAATAGGACAATTCAAAACGAAAAATCCTTGATCAAATGGCAAAATGAAAAGTTTAAACATCAAAGGTCTTGTAACTAGCATTTTTTCAAGTAGAAAATGGTTAATCCTGATTGTATAGCTAACCAAACCTCTCAATTG